>NC_052503.1:75610009-75972681 GCF_016617805.1 Bactrocera tryoni
GAGAGCACTCATGCACCACTCATGTTGTTGTTGTACTGTCAATAACAAGCGCGCATATTTCATTTCTCCACTTCACTGATTTTATCGATGATTTTTTAAGCGTTAATTTCGCCGCTATTCGCTTATTGTTGCGCTCGCATTGCATGCTTGCATAATTTAGTTGACATTTTTATTCTTTTCGCTTATTTTTTGTGATTTTCGAGTGACCTCATTAGTTTTCAATCTGCGCCCGTTTTTTGGCTGCGTTGAAAACGCGCCAAAGTTGCATGCATGTAAATGTGTAGTGAATGACAAAACAACAAGTTGTTTGTTGTTGCTGCTTGTAGCAGCGACACACCCACCACGTGGGCGCCACTTGTCTTGTAGTGAGTGTATTAGTGTTTGCATCTCACTGTCATACGGTGATGAATTGCTTGTGCTGGCTGCGCAGTACTATACAACAATAAGTGGTCAGCGGAACAACAACAAGCTCAACGTTGTCTGCTTAGCTTCCATTTCGTGTTGCCTTCCGACCTGCTTTAATCAATGCCTAACTAGTTGCGTTGTCTGGTGGTGTTGGTGTTGTAGCTGATGTTGTTGTTGTTGTTGTTGGCACAACTGTGGTTATTGTTACTGTTGTAGTTGTTGTTTTTGGTTCTGCTGCGGTCGGTTTGGTTGTTGTTGTTGCTGCTGTTTTTCACATTGCTCTTGTTTTTGTTGTTGTTGTCATAGTTCATGTTATTGTTGTTGTAGCTATTGTTCATGTCATTGTTGGCGCAGCTGTGATTATTGTTACTTATGTAGTTGTAAATGATGTTGTTGTTGTTGCTGTTATAGATATTGTTCTTGTTGTTGTTGGCGCAGCTGTGGTAACTGTTGTTGTTGCTTCAGTTGCCGTTTTCTCGTTAATGTTGTTGTTCACGTTGTTATTGGTGTTGCTATTAACGTGGTTGTTGCTGTTATTCACGTTGTTGTTGTTGTTATTGTGGTTGTAGATCCTATCATTGTTGTTGCTGCCTCATTTCTAATTTCTTTCCTATTCATTTTCGCTGTCTGTTGTTGCTGTTGCTGTTGTTGATGTAGCTGTTGTTATTGTTGCTACTCTTGTTGTTGCCGCCTCATTTCTAATTTCTTTTCTACTCATTTTCACTGTCTGTTATGCGGCAAGTATGCTAAGAACGTCCCACATGTGTGTGTGTGTGTTTCTTTATATATGTATGTATGTATGTGTGCTGATTTCTATTCCCTCCGCGGGCAGGGCAAATAAAAATTTCCAACTGAAATATTTTTGCATAGTTCCAGATTTATGATGATAAATGAGTTGCAATCAGCGCGAACGAATGGCCCGGCATTTCGGCCACTTGTGCCACTCGTGCCACTTGCGCATCACTCATACCACGCGGTGTATCGACGCCGAGCGCAAAACAAGCAAACGGCCTACAACGTCGTCTTCCTCACTCGCTTTCCCTACCTTGCTCGCGTTTTTCGTCATTTGTGCCCTTCCTTGGCGTACTTTTAGGCAGATTTTTATGCTCGAGTCCAAACAGATATTATAATTGAAGATGACTGATGTGATGGCATTTTTGGTATGCATGGGTACGAGTATGAGAGTGTGTGTGTGTAAGCTTGCGTCAACAAAGCCTGCAGCGCTTTTTTCTATTCCTTTGTTAAGCGTTGCTGTTGTTCCGTGCATAATTACGCCAACTGCCGTAGCCTCACTCACTCATACATACATAGATATAAACTCAGTGTGTTTGTGTGTGTGTGTGTTACACAGTTCAGCGACTTTTCTTCTGATTTAAATATTTATAATTTCCGTCAAATTGTTCAGCTGCTGTTCTATACTGTGAAGTGGTGACGAGACCCCACACGGGGTGGGCCGCCGTAATTACAACAGCGAAAGTTGCTGAAAGCCGCGTGTCTTTGCTGTGGCGCCATTTAACTTTTCTAGTACAAATCGCAAGCTCGCCGGCAATTTGTTTAGGTCGCCTATGACCAAACCGTTGGACTTTTTATGCAAAAGAATTCATTAATTATAATTATGCAGTATTTAGTAATTTAATAACATAATCTTAGTGCGCCGTTAAATTTAAAAGTATTCAAAGAGGAACAGCAAGGAAATAGTAAAAATAATAAGCAAGGATTACAGCAAGAATGATATATGACTTTAAGAGCATATTTTAGCATTTAAGTTGTCAAAATGAAGACAGAAAAGTAGAAATCTTATATACTGTAAGAGATATGCATTATATATAGTGACAAAAAAATCCATAAATTGTAAATAAAACGCAAAATAATTAATTATTCATTAATATTTATTCCGTCGCCTTCAAAGTACATGTAATCCTCACCAGATGTAATACACTTAGGCCAACGGTTTTCCAGTCCTCTGAAACACTTTTCATAAGCACTTTTTGGAATGGCCTTCAGCTCCTTCAGCGAATCTTGTTTTATCTCTTCGATCGACTGAAAACGTATTCCACGGTGCGGAAATTTTGGTTTGGAAAAGAAGAAAAAATCACGCGTAGCCAAATCTAGTGGATACGGTGGCTGCTCGATGGTATTTTACACCAAAGGGATCTGCTTAGGGTACTTTTTTTGCAAAAAAATCAGCTTTACCGAGACGAGTTGAGCAAGAACTCATTTCATACCCAAAATATCCACCAAAATCATTTGGACGGACATGCGAGAGATATTGAACTTTTTTATTTAACACTAGCCTGACGTCTTTCAAGCACCATATCCTTCACTTTTTTAATATTTTCATCAGTTGAAGAGGTCGAAACTCGGCCCAAAAGAGACATGCCTTCAACGATCACTCGATCGTCATTGAAGGATTTGTATGCTTGTGTAAAGGAAACGTTCGATACCCTACAAAATATGCATATAAATGATAAGTATAACGATATTCTTCTATGTGTCTCTCAATTTGTTAGTTTTCAGTCTGAAATTTTCACAGATTTTCTTATATGTACATTAGAAGCTGTTTATTTGGTACAATCGTCGATATAAAACCATGTTCAGGACGGTCATCAATATCAACTGATGAGAAGAACGTCAATAAAATAAAGGAATTTGTGCTGGAGAATCGACAATTAATAGTTGGCATTGCTGGAATAAGGGAAGAATCAGTGAAAACCACTTTGAAAGATTATTTAGACCTAAGAAAAGTGAAAGCACGGTTGGTTCCAAAATCACTAAAATTTTTAGAAAAACGTCGTCGCGTTAACGTCTGCGAAACAATGCTTTCCGACTACTATGTCGAGAAACTTATTATTACTAGAGATGAGTCTTGGATCTATGCTTAGGAGACGGAAGCAGACGATCATTCAGCCGAATACCATGGGAAAGGTGATCCGTAGTTGAAAAAACAACGTCAAAGCAGGTCAATAATCAAGGTTATGTTGACAGTTTTATACCTGGAAATAGGCCGGAATTTTGATCCGACATCTCTTAATACTGCACCGACTATTCTGCATTGATTCTTTGTGTAGTTTTCGCCAAATTTTTAAACAAAATCAAGCCGCAACCGTCGTATATAACTGAATTAGATGCTTATGACTTCTGCCTATTCTGCAAACTCAAGTGACCGCTCCGGGGTAACCGTTTTGCGTCAATTGAATCCATTAAATGTGAATGCGAGGCTACTCCGAAAACAGCTGTTTTGAGGATGCGAAAAAACGTTGGCACAAGTGTATTGGGGCCAAAGGGGATTACTTTGAAGGAGACGGAAGGAGACTAAGGAGTTTTACTCTACTTCTCTTAAAGTACTTGAACGAGTTGCTGCTTGAAGAACCTGTGAAGCAATGAAAGCCGCCCAATTTTATCAAATTATTTAAACGCGATACAAACGGCTCTGGTTAGGATCTAAATAGATTAGGTTAGAGAAATTTGTTGGACTTTGAGTTAAGCAGGGATTATGCAATGTTTCCAAAAACGGGATTAATTTTAGATCACAGTCTTCAAAAGTTATGGTCTGTTTGAAACCTATTTGAGCTTAGATGATGCTTAGGTTATTATCGGTTTCAAAGCAAATATATGCTGTTGAAAGGTTATAGGATTTATTTGGTAACTATATTCCGTTATCACGAAAAGAGCTGAGTATCACTAGTTTATAGTAATTTTCCGGCCGTGATATTGGAGTCTGTTTTTTGCTGATTTTGGGTTAATAAAACCGCAAATGATAGCAAAAATTTGCTAACGCGTAGATTTGGTTGTGTGTGTAGTCAAAGCATTTAGGGACAAACCACAACTATTTACTAAAATGGCAACCCAGCCGTAACCAATATATGTCCTGCATGCAATAAGTCTCCGTATGACACTGGCCAACTCTTGCCCTGCCAACCCCACTCATCTAAAAACCATTTCCCATTGATCCGACCTCGTCGAAACAGCACGTTTCTTGGACCTCATGCTAGATGACGTCGATGACAACATGAATAATCCTTACTATCCCAACGGCGATTGGTACTCCGTTAAAACAACAACAATAACTAAAATGGCAAAAATTGCTGTGCTACACAATTGAAATTTGAATTAAATTTCGTAATCAGACAACATCAAATACCCTATAGACCTCTTAGATATACAAATGAGGATTTCACCGCGACCTAGAGTATATTGTGCCCCACACAGACAGACAAACAGACCTCTTAGCACATATGCCAAGAATTTTTCCTTGGGTTTGTTGAGTAGAGTAATCAGCCCTCACATACTTTTAGTGCTTTATGTTGAAGCAAAAAGCCACTACTATTAGTTCGAGCGATTTTAGCATTTAAATAATTTATATATAAATGCATACTTACATCAGATCTTCAACGTTCGAGCGATGAGTTCTTGAGCTTGATGAAGAATAAGAATGTACAAGGCGACTACTATTGAAAAAAATAGCTGTGAAAACTCCAGTCTCAGACTAATTTGGATTTATGCATTTAGGGAGTTAAACTTTATTGTTATCTATGTAGGTCTTTATGGTCTCTCAGCAGTCTACTTTGTATTTGCTCTACAATAACTGAGAGGCACTGAATATATGGATCCTGCCTTTATAGTTGACTTTTCAACGAAAATATAGATCAATGTGTGAGATACATATGTATATAATTGAAATTCAGAGACAATCCTTTCCTGATAGTAATATATCTCTGTGTCAAAGATGGGTTGAATCGGGCTTAGAATGAATAAAATTGGTTGAAAACTGACCATAGACCCCACACCATATAACTAACACGCCTTATATACCTGGAAATACTTCCCTGGCTTTAGTCCTTGCAAATTGCAAAAGTCTGAAATGTTCGGTTATACCCGAACTTAGCACTTCCTCACTTATTTTTTTTTTGTTTGACCAGAAAGTGTATTATAAATTAGTGCACTATATTTTAAAGCTTTTATATTTTGTGGTTTTTGGTTTCTGGTTTCTGGGTTGTGGTGCTACGAGTACTCAGTGTTTCGCTGTGGCAATCAAGCCGCACGGCCATTTATCAATTCTTCGCACACAAATTCCATGTACTCTTTTTTAACAAAAATTCAATTCACTTAATCACCACTGATTGTTCCCGGAATAGCGGAGGCACAAAACACTCGTAATTCGAGCAGCTACAACAAATAACTAAATATCAGCATAATTACGCATAAATTTTGGGTTGGAGAAAATGAATTGCCTTTTGCCATGACGCTGAAGCATTCTCCAACACACACACATACCAACAATAATGGTAAACTGACGTTGCCACATTTAATTAAAAGCTAAATGTTTTTGTTGTTTGTGCAGCGTACAACACGCATACATACGATTTCAATTCTAATTGGACTTATACATGAAATTGAAATATTCGAAATGGATATAACGACAACACACCAATGCAGGAACAACAACGACAACAACGCAGGAAAAAACATTTACTATGCAAATGAAAATTAATAATGTACGCTGCAGTTGAGATCGAATTATTTATAATACCGAAAGCCAACAACAGCAATAATAACAAGAAAGAAGTAAGGAAGCGCTAAGTTCGGGTATAACCGAACATTTCAGACTCTTGCAACTTTGCAAGGATTAAGGCGAGGGAAGCACATGCAGGTACATAAGGTTTGTTGGTTATATGCGGTTAAGGGCAAGTTTTCATCCAGTTATACGCATTCTATGCACAAATGTGCACCGTTATAAGAAAAAAACGCTCTCTCATTTTCATTGAGGTAACTCACATATTGGTCGATATATGCGACATAAAGTCAGGCGGAAGTTCGAAGTATTGACCCGATTCAGCCCAGTTTTGACTCACAGATATACTACTATCAGGAAAAGATTATCTCTGAATTATTTATCTCACACAGGATTCGATAATTTCGGTAAAAAGTAAACTATAGGTACTGAGATCCGTATATTAGGTACCTAGGGGCTCGAAAACTTTTTGTTGGATTTGGACAATTTTTGGCCATAAAGTGGCATGTTCTAAAAACATCATCCGTTATATTTCGTTATATTAATAACTTTTTGATTTTTGTACTGGAAATTGTAAGCTTCAATTGGTATTTAAAATTGTCTATATGGGAAATATGCGTGGTTGTAATTCGATTTCGCTTATATTCACGCTGTTACATAAGAATATCACATAACGAATGTGGTTGAAATCGGTCGAGGAAGTAATGAAATATGTGATTTCACCTAAAAGTGGGCGGTGCCACACCCAAAGGTCAATTTTGACAATAAAGCTCTACTATACCATCTCAGAGGTAAAATTTAATGTCTCTGACGTATTTAGTTATTGATTTATCGCGCTTTAAGTAGTTTTTAACTGTACCGTTATGCGGGGTATGGGCGTGGTTATCAACCGATTGCATCCAGCTTCACACTATTGGTACGGGATCTTAGAGGATTTACGCTAAGCGAATGTGGTTGTTGTAGCATTAACGGCTTAGAGGGTATATACATTAAACTTATCAGAGTGCAGGGCAAAGCACACTTTTCCAAATTTTTCGTCCGCAGGTGCCTCTCCTCACTGAGATTTCATGTGCCAAATTAGAGTCTTATATTTGAATTTAGTACTTAGTTAAGGCACTTTATACTTGTATGTTTCCGGTTAATGGATTTGTTAGCAGTGGTCCGATTACGCCCTTCTACGAACTCGCACTCTTTTTTACCAAGAAGCGCGCATACCAAGACAGCATCAAGATATCTCAATTTTTACTCAAGTTACAGTGGACACGGACGGGCGGGCGGACAGACAGACAGTTGACCAAATTTCAACTCGCTTTGTCATCCTGCTCATTTATATATATAATTCTCTATCTATCTCGCTTAGTTTTAGGTGATGCATACAACCGTTAGGTGAACAAATGTACTATACCCTTTAGCAACATGTTGCGAGGGTATCAAAATATTACCTTCGGTTGTGCCGAAGCTAGAATACCCTTCACATGTTCAACTTTGCTTACAAGAATTTGATTTTGTTTGTTCAGTTTGTAGCTATATGTTAGTTAAGTGGTCCCAACTGGAAAACTTTTTCGAGTATCATAGGGTTATTTTGGATAACAACCAAATGCCAAATTTGGTGTTAATATTTTATAAACCAAAAAAAGTTTTCCTAAGAAGCATTAATATATATCTATTCTATCGGGTCTCTGTCGTCACCTTCCAATTGTTACAGTTTTCGTGACTAACGTAATCCTAACTGACCTTGTTCAGGGTATAAAGATAGTATACTGAAATGCTGCTAAATAAAATGGACGTCAATTATTGTTAAAAATATCTAGAACGAATGATTAAACTGTCGCAATTAAGAGGAGGGTATGTGAAGAAATGATGAAGTACTTGAATAACGAGTATCAAAAGTAGATGTTTAGGGTGAGCAAAAGGATTAGATAGATTTAGAGAGGCTCATCAGTTGCGCAAGCTGTTGCCTGTACTATGAGCAGGCGACGCCTTTAAATGAAATGTGTTACATTAGAGCTAAAGGCTCCCGGTCATTGCGTCAATTGGATACATCTCAAGGTAACAGGTGAATTAGAAAGTCCGCGGCCGTATGTTAATAATATTGTCTTGGCAAAAAGGTACTTTATTTTTCCGCCTTAAAACGTCCAATGGTCCCTTTTCAAGGTAGTCAATAAAAAGTATTCCATCCCAAAATGCAGACAACATAACATTGCCGTTTTGCTGACTGTTGCGTTTTCCACGCTTTGGAGCGGGTTCATCGTGTGCAGACCACTCGGATGACTATCGATTGGACTTTGGAGTGAACTGCTGGAGCCATGTTTCATATATTGTCACATGCTGATGCAAAAACTCGGGTTTGTTGTGCTTAAACATCTCTAAACACTGCTCCGAATCATCAGCTCGTCGTTGTTTTTGGTTAAAAGTGAGCTGGCTGAGTGGGTACCATCCACTTGGCACCGAGCTTCCTCATAAGAGTTATCCAATCTTTTTCGTTGGCAACAGCCTTTTTCCGATTTAACTGTATTTTTCCCGTTAAAAAGCAATTATCTATTTTGTCACAAAAACTAAAGTTGTTTCACTCAAAATGATATAATTCACATACTATTAATCCGACAGCTGTCGGTGTTGTTGGTTGAGGCTAAATAAAAATCATATGGATTTAATTCTAATAGCGTTATCTAGGTGTCGGGCTGATGGATGGAGTTATGTGTAGAAGTTCAGTAAAGTGAGGAAAGTTTTCTGGGAATGGCTAGAAACGATTATTTTACATATGTCTCAAGCACCTAATGATTTCCGGTCTTAAACCAACTAACCTCTGGGTAGCCAAAGAACATCGGTTTGGAGGCGAGCTAAAGTAAGAAGGTGAACTATCCCGCTCCCGGATTGTGCGCTGGTTTTGGGACCAGCCACGTAAAAAATGCCTCCAATGAAAAGGATGATGACAACGACGGCAAACACATTAAGGATTACGATTTAAGGGTATGCACCTGGTATGGTCTTTAATTGGGAAGGTGGAGCTGCTCAGCTTTTTGATGTCCTCGTAAAAGTAAAGCACGCGCAATGAACGGACTGAGACGAGTAGGGCCTTGAGGCATTTACTAAAGTGGTCATATAAAGGAGCGAAAGTTCGGTTTGGAATTCGTGGTGGGAAAGAGACTCCGTCGCTGAGTACTAGTATTAGCCCCGGTGGATGAACGTTTAGCTACAATTTGCATCAAAGCGGAGTTCTTCAACATGTCGCTGATTTGCTTTCACGCCTGGACAGAAGAGAAGGGCGATGTGACCAAAGAAGTGTTGGGTCGGGGCTTATGTTTGAAAGTAAAAGTGGTAAATTTTTGAATTAAGTCAAAAATTTAAGAAAACTTATGGTCTGCAATGATTGTTTGATGTTAGACATCTATGAAAAAATGGTAAAAATAAGACTAAAGAACTTTTTGAACATAGGTTATTACAGCAGTACATTTGAGTCAAGCTTTCAAGTTTTTTTTACTTGCTTTTGAGAATGGCATTCCCAAAACCGCTTCATAATCTCTGTTGATAAGAGAGACTAGCAGTTAAAGAAACGCAAGCTCTCGAGAAGTTCCAACGAAGCAGTATCAACAAAATTTTGAAAGTTTTGGACTGCAGATTGGCTATAGGAGAAAAATTTTCGCTTTTATAAAAATTTATTGAAGTTGATTAAAGTTTGTATCTTAAGAACTCCCTGTTGCCCAAAAAATTCCTAGTTTCTATTTTGTCCTATATTTCCACTGCCTAAGAGCTTCGGGCACGTCAACTCCCTCGCGGTAGTCGATTATTTAAAGACTTAATGAGAGTTGACGTCTTTAACAACCCTTTTTGTACCTAGCCTTAACTATTTTTGTAATCTAATAGCCTTAACACCCATCCTTGTAGCTCACTCACACACACAGGTAGCGCCTCCGCTACCAGCCATGCGCTCGGTTTGACGAATTGCTGCGGTTTGGTTAATTGCATATCGCATCCATCATGTTATTACAGTGACAAAAACAATTTGAATAAAATAAAATATGCAGATGCACGCACACCAACAACGGGCGAGACGCTATTAAAAGCAGCCCAAACGAACAGGTGCGCACTTTAGAGCGAGTGGGCAGTGCAGGTGCGCGTGTGTGTGTGTGTGGCAACGTCAATGAGCGTTTGTAGAGCACATAAATTGTGGTTATGCCAACATGGCTTGATTGCGGCTGTTGCCTAATGCCGTTATCTCAATTTGTGTAAATTATGAGCAACAAAGGGACACAACAAATCAAAAAGTAGCAAATGCAATGTGTAGTTGTGTACACATACACCCATACATATTTATACAAATGTTAAACAAATAAAGTCAGCACTAGCCGCAAAATGCTCGCATTAATCGTTGGTGCGGCCAGTGGCGAACGGCAAACGTTGCGGTGAGCAAAGCGCTTTAAGGACTCAACACCCCTAACCTCTGCAGGCCATCATATATGCGCTGGACATGCACTTACTAGAAACAGTTAAAACAATAGTTACAGCAACAACAACACACAGTCATAAGTAAACAAAACAGATGAAGTACGCGCTGACATTAGCGCCGCTCGTCGGCCACAAATTGAGTTCAAAGTCAATAGAAACGAACGCTAAAAGCGAACATGAGCGCCAACGGCAAATATGCTGAAAGTCGAGCGGAAAAAGCACTTGCTGCCTGCAATTGTTGCTTTTGTTGGCATTTCCGTCATTATTGTTTTCCTTTGGCATTTCGGTTGTGTTGTCACATTTTTCGCTGTTTTGTTTTTTTCATATTTTTTTCGGTATTTGCTGACGACATCCTTGCGTCATAGCATCCACAAATGGTCGCCAAACATGCAATCGCAGCTGCAAAGGGACCTAGAGCAATGTCCAATGCGGGAATAGCATTTGCACAAAGCAAAACCCAAAGCCAAAAAAAGCGAATGTCTGAAATAGCGAGAAAAGTGTCAGAATTATGCGCTCGAAAATGTCAAAAGTACATTTTTTCCACTGGCATGCGGGCCAATATGGTCTGCATGTGTGTCTGTGTGTGTGTGTGTTTGTGGTAAAAAAAAACGCGCATTAACTTCAGCTAGGAACACAAAACAGAACACCGAAAGTCAAATATTTATAAACAGTGACAAAAATTGCTTTCTGTAATGCAACACAAGGCATACGGAAATGCGAGACGAAAAAATACCACGAAAAAAGACGCCGAAAAGCTTATACTTGTATGGAAAATAAAGAAGAAAAATAACAAAATGTCAAGTTGGGCTGCAGTGAAGCTAGCATATAGTACAAGTATGTAGGTACCCTCAACAAATACAAAAGATTGCATGCAGAACAGTTTGTATGGCAACTATAAGCTATAGTGGTCCGATCTAAAAGATATTTTAGAATATTATAGCTATGCCTTAAGTAGTAACTTACGCAAAATTTCATGCCGAAAGCTTGCCAAATAAAAAAGTTATTCATACAAAAGCATGAGTTTTATCATTCAGTTTGTAAGCCAGCTATATTATATAGTGGTCCGATCTGAACATTTTCTACGCAGATTGTACCCATGTTTACGATAACAAACTGTACCAAATTTTGTGCAGATATCTGCGAAAATAAAAAAGTTGTCTATACAAGGACATGAGTTTGGTTCTTTTCGGTTTGTATGGCAGCTATATGCTATAGTTGTCCGATCGGAACATTTTCAACGGAGATTGTACAAATATCTATTATAACAAATCCTACCAAATGTTTTAAAGATATCTTATCAAATAAAAAAGTTTTCCTTACAAGGACATGAGTTTGATCGTTCAATTTATATGGCAGCTATATGATATAGTAGTCCGATCGGAACATTTTCTGCGGATATTGTACCCATGTTTACGATAACAAACTGTACCAAATTTCGTGCAGATATCTGCTTAAAAAAAAATCATACAAGGACATGAGTCTGATCGTTCAGTTTGTATGGCAGCTATATGCTATAATAGTCCGATATCAGCATTTTCTTTGCAGATTGTAGCAATATCTCTGATAATAATCCATACTAAATTTCGTACCGATATTTGCTTAAATAAAATAGTTTTTCCTACAAGGACACGAGTTTGACCGTTCAGTTTGTATGGCAGCTCTATGCTATACTAGTCCGAACTGAACAATTTCTTCGGAGATTGAACCGTTGTCTCAACTAATAGTCTGCGCCAAATTTCGTACAGATAACTTGTCAAATAAAAAAGTTTTCCATACAAAGGCTCGAATTTAAGTATCACTTTGTATGGCAGCTATATGCTATAGCGGTCCGATATCGGCGGTTTCGACAAATATATTTCTGTAGGTTGCTTTAAGATGTCCGGTCCAACTATAAGCCAAGAAAATGCACATGGGAACTTTTACTCTACTGAACCATTAAGATACTGTGATTTTTCTGAAGTTTTGCTTTTTAGCGTTTAACGGTAATTTTTGGGAAAATTTAATGTCTCCTTCCCGCAAACTGCCTTCCTGGCTACATTTTTCAGATACCTTATCATGTATACCCTACACTTTTCCATTTAAATTTGCCCTTACTACATTTTCGCTACCAAACTGTTGTGACTTATAACAGTTACAGCGCTTGTTGCCTGCGTCGCGCCGCTGTGTTACTCGGTTAATCACATTGCTTGATTTGTCGTCGAAAAGTCTGTTTGGTTATACACACCTTTGATAAAGTTTATATATGTATGTCTGTGTGCCTGTATACACGTATGCGTTGAAGTGAGTTGATGGCTTGACTAGTTGTGAGCTTGGTAAGTTGGCTTGTTGTTGTTGTTGCTGGCAGGTTTGGTAGGGTGCTAGCAGCACGTTGATTGTTTGGTTTCGGTGTTGTCACCAATTTAGATTGCAACAATTCTATTTGCGTGTCTCGCGTCAATTTGAGTGTCAAATTTAAATTGCCAACAACAAAATGTACAACAACAACAACATCCAAGCAATGTGTGTTGAAATAAAAACGATGAATGACAGCACAAGGACAACGTTGTGGCAAGTAGAACAGGAAACGAAATAAGTTAGGACACGCACACAAACACACACTTGTATATGAAAAGGCACACACACATACAATGGATATGAAAAGCCACTCATACATACATGTATACATACATGCACACGCACGCAAGCAGAAACAATGCGCATTAGCGTCAAAGACAAACATAGACGCTCCACAAAATTATTTTCAAGCCCTAATCCAAAGCCAACGGTACAAATTGGTTAGCGGCGGCAACAATAATAACAACAAGCCGCAGTCCCAGTCAGCGCGCCGCCAACAACAGACGACTAACGTCGTTGACACTTTGGTGATATGAAAAACCGTTACGGCCACACATGCAGAAGTGCACACACACATACATACATGCATACATACATACATATATAGAACGCAATATATCACATGCGCTGCTTTGCTGACTTGGCTTACACTTCCGCTGTAGTCGCTGAAGCTATTGGGCTTCGAGGACCCCGCAACAGTTTAGGCAGCACTGTATTTGTATATGTACATGTTGTTGTGTAACTGTGTATGTGTGTTTGTGCGTTTGTGTAGGCAGACGCGTATGCATATTGGTTAGCGCTTTGCTGGGCTATCGTGCCAGGAGCTGGCAGCACCAGCGCGCTGGCGTGCTAAGCGGCTGGGTGGCGGTTTACCAGCCTGGCAGTTGTCAGTACTTTGCTCCACTTGAGCCGGCTTGAGTATTCGCACTTGACAAGCATGACAGTTGGCAGTTAAAATCCGATTTTTCCAACTTCTCGATTTACCTGCCACCCCCCCCCGAATCACGAAGCTTTATATTTACAAGCTGTTTGGCATTGAAAAAACAATTTGTTTGCATGTGTGTTTGTGCGAGTTATATAACTTTTGAAAAAAAAAAAACGCAAACGCCACGATAAGAACGTCAATAATGGCGCAAACGGAAGCATTGCTTGCGATAAACTCCGTGGGGAGCGCCGCAGCGACCTACGAGTGGCAAGTTTTGCGCCAGCAAGTGTCGGCAAACTATGAAAATGCAATAAGCGGCACGGAGAGAGGGAGAGTGAGAGAGTGCAAAACGTGTAAAACAAATAAGCGCCACAAATGATACAATCAAAATTGTGGTAAATTGAAAATTTCGCAAAAACAAAACTGACAACAACAACAAAAGTGTAAGCAAACTAAGCTGACAGCGCTGACTAGAATTGGGAGCTGTGTGCTGGCGCTACGGTGAAATGCAAAAGCAATTTCTACATTTCTTATGTCACATGCAATTACATTTGCAATATGTGGCAACACGCTGCGGCCAAAGTATCTGAAGCACTCAAAAAGGGCACTTCAACAGGCAGCTGGTTATGTTGCAAGCGCTGCAGCGACCACTGCGGATTGTCTGACCAGCGTTCGTCCACTGGTGACTACACTGTATATATATGTATGTGTGTCGCTTCTGCAGCGCTCATATTGCCCAGCCAGTCAGTCAGCTATCGTAATTGTATTACCAATTGTCCAAGTTGGCCATTATGGCAGCAAGTTGCCCATAATGGCACTGCACTGCACTGGCCGTTGTCCAATCCCTTGCTAGCTTCTGCTTTTTTGGTCGACTTTCGGTGCGCGCACGTTGGGACTCTCTCGTTCGTTTTTTTCAATTTGCATAAAAATTATTGGCCACTTCTGTTGGCGTAAATTGATTTGGCAGTTGCATATGTGAGTGTCGCTGCAAGTTAGTGTCCACAGTCGAATTTGCATATGGCAGTCATAGTTGACACTAATTGATGGCCAAGCGTATAAGCGTGTACCACTGGACTTAAGACCGTTAAAAAGTGACTAAAAAGTTGCAGAAAAAAAGTTCGAATTTCGACTGCGAAGAAATACGAATGAAGTCGCTTCGATATAGCAGTAACTTAGTGATGAGTTTCATAAACTAATTTCCAACGGTTTTTGTGTATCTTACAAATCGCATTAGATTTAGGGGCTAAGCAAGTCGAAGCAGTATTTGATTCGATTTGACGGATACCAAAGCGTAGAAACCTTGCGAAGATAATATTAAAGGTTCTTTATATTGGTCTCGATCGGTCAGTTTGTATGGCAGCGGTACGACATAATGGTCCGATCAGAATAATTTTTACGGAAATTGTAGCGATCCTTAAGGTTATAATCCGTGCCAAATCATGACCATATCTCGTCAAATAAAAAAGTTTTTCTTAAAAGGACCTGAGTTTGATGGGCCAGTTTGTATGGCAACTATATGCTATAGTTGTCCAAGGTCAGCGATTTCGAGAAACGAGCTGCTTCTTGATGAGAACAGGACGTCTGCAAAACTACCAGTCTATATCTTAAAAACTCAGGGACTAGTGCGCAAATCTACAGACAGAGATTCGGACAGATATACAGATTATAGAGATGGACATGGCTAAATCGACTCAGCCTGTCTCCATGATCACTTATATATATTCTTCAGAGGGTTTCCCACTTTACCTTCTGCGTGTTACAAATACAAATATATTGGCCAACTTATTATGCCCTATTCAGGCCGTAAAAAGGACTCTATATGCCTTATATCCTCTTTGGTTGTCTTAAACTGGTAGTTAGCAAAAACTTTGTCAGTAAAAGTATGACTTAGACGCAACTGGCAACTCAATACGCTGAAAAATGCAAACTCACCCAGATCCCTACAAGCTAAAGTTTCTTAAAGGCTTAATCAAAACAATCAATCGCATTAACTTCTTGGCAATAGATTATAAATGGTTCAGGAAAACGAGACGTATGAAGAGGAACCCGCACTAATAATCTGCAGCGATCTCTGGGACTCGAACAAGACGAGGTGAAAACCGCTCTAAAACGCCTTGAGAACAGCAAAACTAGCCGGTGACCGTTGGATTTCCGGACAAGAAAACTCCCCAGCGACCATTGTATTTGATGTTTTCTTTGGAAAAATTGTACAGATTTATTCCTACCTGAGAACTGTGGCGCACACAGCATGGAATTTTCTTAAGCCAGGGCCAGCATATTATGATTACACACTAGTTTAATCAACAATAGATATGTCCATACCTGCAATTATAAAAATTGAAAATAAATAATTAAATATAACTAGTACTGAATAGCAAATACTTGACAGAGTTTTAATAAAAATAAAAAAATGTGAAGCATAGTATTAGGCGTTTTACCCAATTTTTTGTAAAAAATTGCAAATGGATACATTTCGGATTTTAACAGTATTATTTTAAGTCTTTTGTATCGCTTTTATAATTATATTGATGAGCTTCAATCATATCTAAACAATTTTCAAAAATATTCTGTAATAATATTTTACAGCACTGAAATTCGGGAAGACGTTCTCGAGCTAAACACTGAATATCTGTTTATTTAGGTGCAAACTATAATTTAGAGTCAGAAATTGCAGTTCCTTTGTAAAAGCTCTAAAGCGCGGCTTAAAAAGGTCTGAAAAGCTTTCATGCTAAATTATTTCACCGAGTCTAATTTTGAAGTTAAATATTTTAATTCAATTTTCTTGTGAAAGCTCTGCAGAATTCTTTAAGCTCTTTAGCTTAAAAAGCTCTGAAAAGGTTTCATGATAAGTTATTTTAAGGAGTCTTATTATGAAGTTAAATATTAAAAATTCAACTCTCTTGTGAAAACTCTGAAGAATTCCTTAAAAAGCTCTCAATAAGATTTGTAGGTTGGAACTTATGCTGCGCTATTTTATCTAGCCTCATTGCAAACTAAGCATTCGAAAAACAATTTTGCTTATTAAAAAACTGACCTTAAAAAGCTTAAAAAAAGGGCCCAAAAAGCTTTAAACTTAAAACTTTTACTTATTTGGATTTAGTTGGGCTTACACCTTATTTGAGTATCTATACATGCACAAATATAGGATATGAGTGCAATCATACTCTACCCTGTCCATTAGGAGGGAAATCCCGCAATCTGCCCTAATTATCTAGTCTACCTTCTTAACATTGCGTATAAAGTTCTTTCGATATTATTATGTGGAAGACTCATACCCATTGTAAATAAACTGATTGAACCTTATCAGTGCGGCTTTTGATCAGGACTTTATCCAATGGAAAGACCAAGTGCTTAATGACCTGTCTGTAATACAATAATACTTAGGTCAGTGTGGAGTTCAAAACATGACAGAAAAAGTTTCCAGAATTAAATTAAATGCAAAGTATTTTCGAAATTCTATACAAATATTTTTATGTATGATAAATATAGCTCATTAGCAACTAGTGTTGCCTACATTTCCGCGCGCACTCAAGGGGGTGACAGAGATTTAGACTGCATCTAACAAAGCAAACTGTATTTTATCATTCTATCACCTATATTATTTAACAATATGACATTTTTGCACTCGAAATCAACATTGCTGATGCTGATTTCAAACCTTTCTGCTTCAACTCTCTAAGTATGATCAAGAACATGATGATTTATGCTAAGCATATATTTGCATATTCTTCCATATAGTAACATTTTCATAATGAAAAAAACGTTATAAAACTGCTATAATCCTTCATTTCCATTGCATTTACAATAGTCCGAAGAAATAAAGCGATAAAATGCCAAATTTCCATATACAAGTTTTGGGACTACATAACTCTTTTACGACTTTTTTTATAACTGAGCTTAACGGCGAAGAAGCAAACACTTTTAAAATCATTTAAAGCTCATATGAAAACTTTTGCAAACAAAGTAACTGCTTCAAATTGATATAAAAGAATTACTGGCCCTCGCAACGAACAACAAAAACAAGGGAATTGTCAAACTGCTCTGGTTGAGTTGTCAAACGTGTCGCAGCAGGGGCGCGCCGCACGAAAGTGAAGTGGGAATGAAGAGCGTAGCAACGCTGCGGGCGTTGACGGTTATGCTTGCTCTTAGAATGTTGTTGTTGTATTTTTTTGTTATTATTGAAATCGTTTAAGTTATTGTGTTTTTTACAGCTTTTCATGCCGCAGGCGATGGCTTAAGCGTTGTTGCTTTTGTTTTGTTTTTATAGCCTAAACAGGGTATATTTAGTTTAACAGGAAGTTTGTAATACCTAGAAGAAACAAAGGAGATATTATGGTATATATATAATGTATTTATATGATTGGTGTGACAAGTTAAGCTGATTTAGCCAGGTCCGTTTGTATATACCCGGACTAGTCCCTCGGTTTTAGAGATATTGCTCTGCAATTTCATACATGTTCTTTTATTGCTAAGGAGCCGCTTATTTGTCGGAACCGCCGATATCGGATCACTATAGCATATAGCTGCCATACAAACTGACCTGTCAAACTCAATTCCTTGTATGAAAAAGTTTTTTATTTGAAAAGCTATGCTCACGAGATTTGGCTTAAATTAATATATAAGGCATCGCTACAATTCATGGAAAAAAATTCTCAGATCGGATCAATTTAGCATATAGCTGTCATTCAAACTGAACTATCGGAATGAAGTTCTTGTAAACTTGCAAACTGTTTCATTTAAAGAGTTATTGTCACCAAACTTATCACAGATTATTATACAAGACAAGGCTATAATATCTGAAGAAATTGTTCCGATCGGGTCACTAAAACATATAGCCACCATACAAACTGACCTATCTAACTCAAGTCTTTATATGGCAAACTGCTTCATTTGAAGAGTTATTGTCACCAAATTCAACACAGATTATTGCTTTGTACGAACTCTACAAACTCCAAAGAAATTATTTAAATCGGATTACTATACCATATAGCCGCCATACAACTGACCTATCAAACTGAACTCTTTGTGTGCACAACTTTTTTGTTTGATAAGATATCATCACCATTTTTGGTGCACATGATTTTCCTAAATATGGCTACAATACTTGAAGAAATTACTCAGTTCGGGTCACTATAACGTATAGCTGTCATACAAACTGAACGAATAAAATCAAATTTGTGTATGGAAATTGCTTCATTTGTGTAGGGTATTAATATTTTTTATTGGTATTTTTGGGACTCCTCCTCCTGCTGCTGCTTCCAGCTGTCGCTGTTTCCCATTTTATTTATTTGCATTTTTTTACGTTTCCCTACCGCTTTGTTGTAATCAAATATCACTTTTATGATGTATTATTTTTTTATTTCACTGTCGCAGTCATTCGGTCCTTTGAAATTTAACTGCGCCGCTGTATCTCCATAGAGGTGTAAGTTTGTGTGTATGATGGCATGCTAAATATCCTAATTCCAGCGCCATTAAATTACGCTGACAGTCATTTGGTGACATAAACGTTAGCGGCGCGCTACAACTATAATGCAGTGGTCATGAAGCGCTTTCCGCTGATTTCCCAATGGCCTCTGAAAGCGTCACCGAAACACTTATTTAGCGCTTTTCCACAATTTTACGACTTTACTTTTGTCAATTCATGCAATTCGCTCGCTTTTTACACCCCAAAAAAGTTGCCGAGATTAACATATATACGGTATATTGTGGGGTATATGGGTTTATGTGTGCAATATCATTGCGACCTATATGCTGAAACGCTTACTTACAACAACAAAAGTTGCTATAAAATTAATTCTTCTACGCAGTAAAAACTCGTTTCTTTTGTCGAAGTATCTTTTTTACACAACTCTTTCGGTAGTATTTAAATTGAGTCATGCTAATTTGACATTTACGAGCTAGAACCCTATGAAATGTTCTCCAATGTGTAAAAAGGGTTGCAGTCTGCTATTCAATTATTTGAGGCAGAAAATCGGATACAAATTGTTCAACATTTCAAATTAATTGAGTTGTTTCTTAAGGTACGTTGATAATATCTAAATTCTTGGACGGGAAGAAGATAATCGGTTTAACGACTTATAGGGAATGAACTACAGCTGTTGTAAGAAAAGATGATGCTAGAGAAGAGAGTCCTTAATGAGTTATTGTTATTTTTTTACCTCGTAGTACAGTTATACTCCGTGGCATGTTGTAATATTGTCCACCCTTAGCATACCAGATTGATTACTGGCTTTAGAAGATCTTCAAAGTTGTACGAACTTGGCTATTCGTGTTTGAATAACTCTTATATCAAAAGGATAACCCAAAAATGTTGTCTATTTTGATTGCTCAGGCTTGCGAGACGGTATGAGGAACAAGCTTGCTTGAGCGCCAAAGAAACCTTGAACCAGTTTTTCATATATAGAGCCACAATGCACAGGACATGTATTTCTTGTCCTCTAAAACCCGTTTTTTGAGGAAGATAAAGGCTTTTGTATTGTCGTTTATTTATACACACTGCAAAGATATGAAAAATCCTCTAGAAATCTATAGAAAGCTAGATACTTCCTTCTGTTAAATCTTCAGAACGTTAACTAGTCCCTCAGTTTTTGAGCTATCGATCCGCAATTTTTCACACGTTCCTTTTTTCCCAAGAAGCTGCTCATGTGTAAGAACCATCTAAATCGGACCACTATAGCATATAGCTTTCATACAAACTGAACGACCATATACATGTCACTATATGGAAAACTTTTTTATTTGCTGAGACATAGTCACGAGCTATATCATGGATTTATATACAAATCAGCAGTATAACATCGAAAGAAATTGTTCAAATCGGACGACTATAGCATATAGCTGCTAAACAAACTGAGCGACCAAAAATATGTACATATATCTTAATAAATCTTAACACGGATTACTGTATTGCATATGTAGATACTTTACCATATGTATGTATATCTAAATTAGCAGTACTTTAAAGCAGCATTTAAAATCAATTCCGTAGTGTCAATAATAACAATGAGTTTCGAAACTTTAAACACCAAAAATTTTTCAAACACTCAAACTCTTATGTCTGTCCATATGGTTGTGGTTATGCGCACATAAGTGAATACTATGAACTTAAATTTGCAATATTTTCCGCTACATTAAGCAAGCAACAAAAGCTCTGATGATTTTAAGTTTAAAATCATTTCATTGGAAATCACCCCTTTCACTTTGCTAAGTATATGTATGTATGTAAAGCGAGTAATGATATTAGATATGCTAACGAGTTGTACGCCCTGCGAGTGGGTCCTTCACGCCCTTTGATTGATTAGCGGGCAGCAAGCGGGTAATAACGCAACCCCGACCAACTACAAACAGGCCCTTATGCTGCTTCAGTTTGTTATGTCGCTCTGTATGTGCGTTACTTTGTGCGTGTGTGTATGTGTGGCACTTCAGGCGTTAACTTGAATGACTGACTTGCAGATTGGCATACATATCGACCATTGTTAAATGGACACGTAAGGAAGTGCTAAGTTCGGATATAACCGAACATTTCATACTCTTGCAACTTGCAAGGTTAGAAGCCGGGGTCATATGGGTTCCAGGGGAACTTTTCAACACAAAGTATTGAATTTCATTTGAGCATCTCAAAACCTGATTATAATACATAAAAAACTTCGCCTTATAAATCGCTGCCTCGGATCCGGTTTTAGAACCAAAGTCTCTTAGGCGAAGTTGTTCGGAATGACTTGTAGCAAATTTCTTACATATGCGATTTTTTAGAAAAAAAATCGAGCCCTTCTCATGTACATACGCATAAAAGTGTACTATAAACAAATATAAATTATAATACAGTAAATAATATATAGAAATTTCAAATAATTTGGTTACAAACTCACCTTTTTAAACCTTTTAAACTTGCCTTGGCAATATTACACCAGGCGCTATTTTTTCTAGCAACACTATTGCACTTAATAACCGACACACGCGACGTACATTCATACATACACTCATTTACACACACACGAACCAACCCGATCACGCACTTAAAGAATTGGCACAATATAGACACTCGTACTTTCGAGAAACTTAACGCATTACGACTTTCACGACACTATTTTTTTCATTTACTAACGATTTTAACTTTAAACTAAATAAAAACACAATTTAACAATTAAAACAAATACTTTTCACTAATTTTGACAAATATTCGCAACATCAGCCAAGAATTATGTCCACTCACTCTCATTACTACTTGTAAATACATATTTTACTGTTACATTGCATTCCTCAATTGGAATAATTCAGCTGAGTTCCCCTCAATTTCGCTTTCCACTATTCTAGCAAATTCGAAACTCTTCGAAAATCTCTCAGTAGTCTTCATTAACTATTAATATGCATAATATTTTGAAGGTCAATTTCGAACATAAAAAATTTGCAATAACAATGCAAACAATCATAGCATCACTCATTTCCATTTCTCAATGATGCTCACGCAGCTAATACCCTTGCTGAGCACACAGCTTCATGTCACGCATAGGATAGTAAGAGTGTGTGTATGCGAGCGCCTTGAGCGGCATTGATATGCAGGTGTAACACAGTTGAATGTAGAGCGCGTAATTGATAAAGAGAGCCTTGAAAGCGAAAATGAACTTATGCAAAAAGTGAAAATGAACTTATGTGCAAGGGTGCTGGAAGTTTTGGTGAGAGGGCGGATTTAGGATGAAGAGGTGTTAAGAGATCAAAAGAGATCAGTTTTATATTACAGTAGAACAACAAGTAAATAAGGAAATTATAAAAATAAATATGGGGTTGGAAACATAAAAAGTGGAATTTTAGAGACTCATAAAGTAAATCATTATACTCTTTAACAGCAGGTTGCCAGCGTTTAAAAATCTTAAAACTGTTGCGTATTTCAACTACAAATTTCCGCTGAAGTATTACTTTTAAATAGCAAGAGCTTATACATAGAAGGCGATTAAATAGTGAAGGGTGCACGCAGCCAACAGAGTTACGCTGCCGTGGCCAGCATACGCACACATACACACATACTCGCCGTAATATAGTATATATGTATGTATGTCGGTTATAAAGCACACCATTTTCTTTGGCTTAACTTTATGGTTTTCCAGTCGGTGGAGCATTCAAACGGCGGTGCACCAACTGGACTCAATGAATGCCGGAATGAATGAGTGACTTTTCAACTTAAGTTTCGCCCCCATTGTATCAGTAGGGCAGTGTTCTTGTTACTTTTGCTTGTTGCTATTGTTGTTATTATCGCTTTAAGTGCGTCCATAAATTTCCAAGCATTCTGCATACAAATACTGGTGCGTTCGCCGCTGCTGTTGAAAGGAAGACAACCGAACACACGCACACATTATTGTGCCCGCTCACACTAGCTCTTCTTCTCCTTTCCCCACCTCTCCCCCCTCTATCTCTCAAACTGCCCACTCACTGCTAGCAAGTGCCCATCCAATCAAAAAAGTGACTGCGATCTTCTGCAATATGGGCACAATGGATCCCATTGTTCTTATCAATAGTAGCAAGCAATCCTAACAACAACAACAATTAAATAAGAAAAAAATTTAACTTCGATTGCAACTCTGCTGTAATACCCTTTACAAATAAAAATGTTTTCCATACAAGAACAAGATTTTGATCGGTTGGTTTGTATGGCAGCTGAATGATTTCTTAGAATATTGTAACATAGCCACAAACACTAATCTCTGCTAAATTAAGTGAAAATACCTCGAATACTAAAAAAAAAATTCATACAAGAACTTATTTTTAGTCGGTTAGTTTGTATGGCAGCTATATGCTATAGTTATTCGATCTGAACTTAGAGGATTATAGCGCGGTTTTGGAGAATAATCTGTGCCGAGTTTCGTGTTGATATCTCTTCAAATAGAAAAGTTTTCCATAGAAGGAGTTGATTTTGATCGTTCAGTTTGTATGGCAGCTATACGCTATAGTCATCAGATATCGGCGGGTCCAACAAATAAGTTGCGGCTTGTAGAGGAAAGGACGTGTGCAAAATTTCAAGTCGATAGCTCAAGAAATGACGGACAAACGGACTGCCTGCTAGAGGTTGCAAACTCCGCGGCAAACTTGTGCAGGGTATAATGAGATACAAACCAACAACAACCAAATGGTCAATAGTAAGAAATTTTACGCAGCATAAATAAGCAAAGGAAATGCGGAGAAACTGAAAGCAGCAGCAACAGCAGCTGAAGTTCAAGACGAAGCGACAGACGAGGGAGCAGCGGTTACTGAACAGCTCAGTTACATGTTTTGTATGTATGTTTGTATAAACTCCTAGCATAACAAGCGAGTCAGTAAGCAAGTATTGTATTCCTTATGGTGCCAGTAACCTTTTTACCAGCATTTACGATGCCGTTGCCTTGGAATGAGCAGCGATTTGAGTGCGGCTTTTGTTTCTAACCCTCAAACCGTAAAGAACAAAAGTACAAAACTACAGAATTGAGTGACGAACAAATAAACGAACGAATGGACCAAGGAAATGGACTTCATAAATAGTAACTGCCATGTATGTATATATGAAAGTGTGTGTATGTTCGAATGGATCGTGGACCAAATCAGTGACTTGAAATGCCGACGCTGCATTGAGCATTTGAGCGAAGTAAATTGTGACCTATGTTGAAGAGCCCGCATGGAAAAAGCTGGCGTCGTACTACTGTGTGCTTGGAATGGAGCTAATGTTTACCTCAACTACACTTCGGGACTTGTGTGCATTGTGATACACTTTCATTCCGAAATTAAGATAATTTTTAGGCTCCCGAGACGCAATGCTACAGAGCATATTTCAAGACTGTTGGACGATACCTCCATCAAAGCCTTATTGATGGTAGTCTTAACGGTATTAGATCCGTCAAAAGCCATAAACTTGAAACCGAACCTGAGCGACAGCACAATGCCTAACCAACTGAAGGTTATTTTTGGAGCTTTCCATCCTACTGGACGGTTTCCTGAAGAGCTTGTCTCAAAAATCCTGTGTGACGCCTGTATCGAAGCCCCTTTGAAGCTAGTCTTAGTGGTATGAAGTCCACCAGAAACTTGGAACCGAACTTAAGTTAACATTTAGATTCCCGAGTCTAATTGTCACAGAGCATATTTTCGGTCTGGTGGGCCTTACCTCCATCAAAGCCTTATTGATGGTAGTCTTAAGGGTATGAGTTCCGCCAGAAGCCATAAACTTGAAACAGGAGCCGAGCGACAACACAACGCCTATTGAACTTAAGGTTATTTTTGGAGCATTCCAACTTATTGAATCTCCTCCTCAGGAACTTGTACCAAGCCACCTGCACGATACCTCCGCCTAGACTTACTGAAGGTAATCTTAGGACTATGACGTGATTCAGAAGACAAAAAATTGTGCCTCTGAGCCCATGAAGCATTTTTTATAATTATCTCACAGGTTTTTCAGACCTGAACGGTAGGAGTTTCGTCAGAAGTCATAAACTTGCAACCGAACCAGAGCAACAACACGACACCTATCGAACTTAGGATTATTTGGAGCCCTTCCATCTTATTGGACGGTTTCCTCTGAGCTCAAGAAACACTTTTCATAATTAGCTCATCAAACTCACACCTTATACGGATCAAGTTATTTTGAATTATTCACTCAAGGAGCTTCTTCACGTTTACTTCCCACACTTATTTTACAGTTAGCATAGGTTTGGACACAACAATGGAAGTTGTACTTACAGGGTAGCCAACAGCATGATTAAATCTAACAAAATAAATAAAGTACCTCCTACTTTAGCTTTTACAAAGCTTCCAAAGCAGCATTGACTTATGTATTCTCTACATAATTTGTACCGTATCCTTAGAGTTTTTTCGGCCATCACACGCACCCTTTCTTGTTAGATGACTATTGTTTTTATCGCACAAAACGCAAGCCAACGCTTCGCCTATCGGACCAGCGCGCCGCAGCAACCCGTTTAGTCCCTGAAAATTGCTAAAAAGTGCAAAGTGAAACGTGCTCAATGTGGACCATTTCACAGTCCGAAAGGATAATCAGAATGCAAATGTTCAGTCATTTCGTAGCTTAGACAAATAAAGGAAGCATTTGGTATTTTAATACAAAGCAAATACTTGCAAGCAATAACAGAAACTTAACACCAGTATCCATCAGCGGCGTTCTGGGCTCCAAATTTATGGTGTTTACATGATGTGTATCTAAACGGTAACAACTAATCTAAATGGAAAAGAAACGGTATTTCAAATGCTTAAACATACTCCTGATGAAGGCTTAATATTTTGAAATAGCTGGCGATTTCCATTGCGCAGGAAGTACGTTGTTTAATTGAACGACGGTTGGGGTCTTTGACAAGAATATTGCCGTTGAATGAAAACTTCAGAGGCGGCATTTGCTGGTTTTAAGAGTTGAAGAGAGGAGATCGGTTATGAAAGTCATTATGATGGGATTCCTGTTCACGTAGATGAATCCAAGCGCCTTGTGTCTGCTTCTACAAATTGCTGGGCAATCCAGAATCAGGTCTTCTGGAGTTTCCTGTACCATGTCGCAGAACCAGCAGTTTGCGCAAGAAATTATGCCCATGTTGGACAAGTGCTTCCTAAGCCTGCAGTGCTCTGTTTAAAGCGCGACAAGGAGGCTGAGATTGTCTCGGAGGAGGTTGATCATTTTCTTAAACCATGTACGGTTGTACCCTCCCAGAAGTAATACCTTATCTGGTGGTTCCGTGGGAGAGTCTTGAGTTGGGATTAGGTTAGGTTTAGCGGATTAAAGTCCCGCACTCCGGCTTTCGATGCTTCCTGCTACTATGAAAAAAACTCTCTAGTCTGCGTAGAGCTGCTCCTTTTTAGTGTGGCAATCCACTGCAATGCATGATACGGGCCTCATCATCTTGGACGCTACCTTAGAGAAAGGTAGTTCGTTGTCCAACTCATTGCCACCTAACCCGTTATGCCTCGGCTCCCAGATTAGGTATACTCGGTACATTGATAGACGGTTCAGTTTTCCTATACATTCCTCCATTAAAAGTGATTGTACCTCATACGCTGAGATCGCCTTTAGGGCCGCTTGACCATCGCTATCTATAGCAATAAGCGGTTTGCGTTAGTTGCGGTGAAGATTGATTTCTGGACACCGACTTGCTCGGAAAACGTCCCATTAGTGTAAGGATAGTTTGGAATGCGGTCCCGCAATACCTGCTCGAATGCCTTCCGATATTTTTGTGCCGTCAGTGTACCACTGAATAGTGCTGCCCGCCTTACTGCAGAGAGCAATTCTGAACTTTATTGTGAAGTTAGCCCTCTTCGTAACGGCGTCACTTGGAAGTGGTGCTTGTAGTGTGTCTTCCCCTAGAGCCTTTGTGTTACATACTGAGTGCCAAACTTGTTTTGCCATGTTCAGAGTATAAAACCTATTTTGATGTTCACGGCCTACAGCTTGGCCACAGTACAACAGAAGCAGGTTAACAAGAAGATTAAGACAGCTTCGTCTGGGGTTTGGAATGTATTGGTTGGGAATTAAATCAGTATGAACATGTCGTAGTCTTATCAACCCGACTGATCCCTATAATAGATAGTTAGACGAGGATTGCACCGCGACCTTAGGTTTATTGTGCCCCATCCCTGTAATAGCTTGGGGGGTTTTACCTATGTATGCTTGCTTACTACATTATTTCTGGTGCTATCTTACACCCAATCTAGTGGATTTCATAAAAAGAAAAATTTGTCCGTCATTCCAAATTTAATCCACTGATTACTGGAGTCACTTCCGTTAAAGTTCAACTCATATTCAGCTAACCCATACTACGTATCTGTATGGCATGTAAAGAATTTGTCCTGCAAGAAAAGTCACGGTTGTCTCTATGCATCAGCAAATCGCAAGAGGAAAAAGCCGAGGCTTCGCAAAGCACAATGCGTGAAGGTTTGGGAAAAAGGAAAAAAAATATATAAAAACAAAAGATGCCTTGAAAGAGGCGAAACGCAAACGCATGGCAAATCCCAAGGCGGGTTGGAAAAACAATAGCCGAGCTCGAGCTGGCTGCTATAGGAATACAAACGTTGCCACTCTCTTTTCCCGTTGTCAGCGACGCACACTGAACCCTTAACCCTTTTCAGCGACACTACCGAGCTATCAGCTAAACTACACACACGCAAAGGCGTCTAATGGTGCGTGCGTAATGCCAGTTCGGACGACGACATGAGCCACGCACACACATGCGGCAATAAAATAAACAAAAGCAAAAGTTGTGTAACAAAAGAGAATTTACTAAAGGCAAAAAGCGAAAAAAGAAATCTTAAAAAAATAGTCCCACAAAAATCCTGCCCCGCTCAATGCTAGCCGTAGAGCTGATGTTGTGTGACTTCGGTCATTAGGTATGCTGGTCGTGTGCGTTACAAAAAGGCGACACCCTTCACAGTACGGACCCCATTACGTTGTTTAACCCGCTGCCGTGCGCACCCTCCGCTCACAGCTGCGTTAAGCCTTTGTTTCGTGAGATGCCTTTGCTTTTTTGCAACAGTTGCTGTATTCTACATCATAATTGGCGCACTTTAGTTTCACAAAGTCACAACTACGCTGTCGCTACTACTGCCATTGTTGGTGTATAATTTTGTTGCTGCCATTTAAGTGGAAGTACCGAGTTGTTGACTTATGCCTGTCAACGCACTGCCAACTATATTTCCTTAGATTTTTTCCCTGTCGTAGGGCGGCGGACCCTTTCATCTAACGCCGCCTTTGAGTGTAGCTGCCTGCCACCCAACATGGACTCCATTTCCGTGCGCTGTCAGCGCGGCAGTGTAATAAGTTGTCATGCAGGCGTTGCCGGTTTATCCGCTCAACCGCTTACGCTACGCACCCGCTGCCAGCAAGCGGATCTTTTGCGCACTTTCCGTCGATATGCAAAATTATTACATTTCTGTGCTGATTGCCGTCCGCCTGTGTACAATGTATGTATGGAACGCTGTTGGTAATCGCCTGCCAGTGTTGCAATGAAGCTCCGGCGTTGACTCACAGTACTCGTTAGCGTCGCCCCTACTGATGTCGTCAGCTGTTACTGCAATCATCATTTGTGTGCTATGATTTCTGTAGCTGCCCAAGTGGGAATTGTATTTGTTAAATGGTCTCAACTCGTTTTCATTACGCTGCCCTCAACGCCGTCACCGTCGCCACCGTCCACCAGCCTCGTCCATCTGAGTGTACGCCTCAGCTCCATTACTTGTGCGCTGCCATACCATCACTTCCGCTGGAGTGACTACTGTAATGATGGGTTTTGCATTTCCCTTGCAAGTCCGCATGTCGACCGACTCACCGACCGATCGAAATGACTGCTTGCTTGCCTGCCTGCGTTGCTGATTGCTCGCCCCAGCCAAGCCCGGTGCGTCGCGTTTCGTCTTGACT
The DNA here is from genome assembly GCF_016617805.1 of Bactrocera tryoni. Classification (NCBI taxonomy): domain Eukaryota; kingdom Metazoa; phylum Arthropoda; class Insecta; order Diptera; family Tephritidae; genus Bactrocera; species Bactrocera tryoni. The sequence continues at coordinate 75,638,993 of NC_052503.1, forward strand.
TAGCCTGGCATGGACATGGCTTGTAATTATTGTGCTACTCCTTTTCCTGCCGGCAAACCTAAGCAGCACTTATTTCCCAAGCTCAACACAACTCAACGCAATAAGCAACAGTTCAATTTCGAACCTCTAACTGCGAATGACTACACACAATATACCCAGCGACTATACACAATTAGAGCTTCCACATGTGTTTGATATATGTATTGTTGGATGGCGGTAATAATACACCGTTGGTGCACCTACTGGATTATTAGACACTCCGTGCGAAATATGGGCTTTTGATAGAGTTCAAAGTTCGAAACGTTTCCATTCAAATTATAGTGAAAACTCAGTAAAGTAAGTATAGTATGACGTTAAGACTCGATCCATATGCTAATGGAGCTAGATTTGGAGGCGATTTTACATGACTAGTAATGGAATGTCTATTGCTTTTTTAACTTGTCGGCGCAGTACAACTTCTTTCAAATTACCAACCCGAATTTTGCAGGCAATTAACTTGATGGCGGAATCTAGCGTTGCAACTTCGTGTTGGATTCTGTACCAAAGCCGAGACATGACAATGAGTACTCAACTTAAGATTTTTAACTAGTTACTGCTGGACTAAAGCTCTTAAAACGACCAACCCGGCTTCAGCAGCCAATTATCTTGATGTCTCAATGTAAATCTGTGTTTTGAATAACATCTCCCAGTTCATGCTCCGACAAGTTGGACTTTTCAGAAAAGTTTCCTTGTTTTACAAAGTTGGTTTGTTTTGGTCTCTTTCTATACTAAGTTTCCTAATATTGGAAAGAATGAATTGGGTCAACTGCATATCGAAGAATACAGAGGCTCTTGTATACGATACAGTATCGAACTTGCTAGTCTCCGTATTTGTAGAGTTGCTCAGTTCATTTACCTTCCAGAAAAGGACTGATTTAGAATAAGTCAATTTAATAAGAGGAATGACGATTTCGACAATATCTAATTTACATTTCATTTGCAGGCTGCTGAAGCTCAATGAAAAGTTTCTAGTCAAGGCAGGAACAGCTAGATACTTGTCATTTATTTACCACCGTAGGATCTTATTTACCATCGCGCCGCGAAACCTACACCTACACCGGTTTCTTCTTCGAGCACATACCGCAGAGGCAAATATAGGTGAGACGGTGTCGCTGGAGAAGAGCCACAGGGAGATTTTTCCCAAATGGGTCGAAGCTCAAGGGAAAGGTTGAAAGGAACGACTTTTGTGGGGAGCTTTCAATCAGCCCATGTTTCAGACTGCTACACCACTGTTGTGTTCTTCAATCAGGAGTGACAGCTATCAAGGTAACAACATATATACTTCTCCGAAGTGCGGTTTCTTTTATAGAAGTATGCATCCACTCACTGACTTTGAGTTCATAGCTAGTTAAAGAAAGCATAAGCCCACTAACATTAGCATCAAACTTCTTTCATATTAAACTTGTCTGGGTGCCCGGCCTCAACGGAACCGTCGGAAATTGTAAAGCCGATGAGCTTGCAAGAAAAGACTCTCATACTCTTATTCCATCAGGCTAGGAAAGAGTAGGAGTTACGTTGTCTTCGTGCACGCGGGCGTTGGATCTACGTTTGGTTAGTTTCGCGTGAGCTTACCAAGCGTTGGTCAGCAACTAGGTTCCGAAAACCTTTGGCCCAGAGTGAAACATGAAAGATCTATTGGTAGACGTCCTAACTGGACACTTTCCCATTGGAGTTCATGCGGTGAGGTAAAGATTTTGTAGAACGCAACTTGTTTAAGTTAAAATGAGAAATATGAGGTGGAAACAACTAGACACTTTCTCCTTCTTTTTACGAACCTGCCGAATTGGATGGAATTCAGAATAGCCGCCTGAATAAATTTGTGGCGGGCTCTAGGCCTGTTACTTGATTTATACTCTGTTTGGCTTGATATATCATAACAAGGGCTTACACCGGATCAAGTGCGTCGCACGTTAGGTGAATGAGCACTCATCCAGATTTTCACAAAAAAAAAGGAGTTTATCTATGTAGCTAACTTTTGATTGAAATGATAAGTTATAAAACTGTTGGAACTGTTAATACTCTCGCATTTAGTGTGACGATAATCCACCGGACAATGTAGAGATGCGGTAACATCCTCAAAACTTTTGGTATTCGCAAAGTATTCAAGGCTACTCTCAGCAGTAAGGCACCCACGGCTCGAGAACGTCGGAGACAATTGGCGCAGGAGTCGCAGGATCACGCCACAAACTCTCCATACTTATGGGAAGTTTTGGGAGCATATTCCAAGCAAAAACCTTTGCTTTTAGTTAGTGCTTAGAAATAAACCTCTAACGCAACTATCACAATGAACGTTTATTTCAGCGACAGTCAAGCCGCACTTAAAGCGATATCTGCGTACGAAATCAAATCGGTATACAGGATTGTACAAAACGGCTAAACAGTCTATCAGATCACAACCAAGTGTACCTTATCTGGGTGTATAGCCGGGAATGAACTCGCTGATGAGCTCGCCCGCTCCACAGCATGCCAAATCTTTAGTAGCGGTTGGTCCCCATACCATAAACGAGATGGTCGGCAAGGATGAAAGAGTGGGTAGGGAGAAGTATTGACAACAGCTTACAACCTTAAAAGGTTTAAATATGTAAAAATTTGTAATCAACTTCCTCAGGGGCAAACTCAGACCCGAGTTGTGTTAGGAAACAATTCTTGATATAGCGAACTAAGAAAAACTAGAAGGATAGGATTGCAGGACTTAGCATTTTTCTTAAATTTGGGAAATTCCCGCTTAGATAATTGGTTTTTGCTAGCGTATCTCACTGATATGTTTCAAGATTTTCTGCTTAGTAAAGCCACATAAGCGGCATCCACTCATGCACAAGGAAACTCTTTCAGTATGAGACCCATTTCCACCATATCTACTAGCTTGAATTTTGCTTTAAACAATGCGGGAGATTTCTGCGCTCTGTACAATTTGCATAGCCTCACGTACTCGTGGTGTTGTATAATTCTTAATGCAGCATCTAATTTACGAGTTTCTATTAAAAATTTAACAGAATTTTTATTTAAATTAGAATAAAACGCAAAGCACCGGGAGCGGGGGCACGAAGTGGTATGTGATTGTGAGCAACACTTGAAAGTGGAAAGTTGGAATAGAAGCGGCAGCAAAGTTTTTATCATTTTTGCGATGCCGCCAAAGCCGCGCAACAACAATGTGGCAAAGTGTAGCTGAAGGATGTAAAGATGGTTGAAGAAAGTGCCCATAATAGTAGGCAGCTACGCAATTGTGGCGCTCTTAGACAATTGAAGTGGCGGCAGCGGCTAAGAAAAAGCAGAAGCAAGCAACGACGAAGCAAAAGCGGAGAACTAACGACACAGCTGCAATTTGTGCGCGAAAGAGGAGCACAAGGATAGCACAGTGCGTGTGTGTGTGTGTGAGCCACACACAGCTGTTTCAGGGGCGTTACAGCGTAAAAACTAAACGCCACATTAAAGCGCCCAGGCGTAGTCAGCCAGTCAGCCAGCTAGCAATCTATCCTGCTTTTAATGCCATTCTTCTTTTATGAGCTCAAGCCGGCCCGTGAGCATAAAATGCAAATTTATTTTTGAAATTTTCTTTCACTACGCTTGTGTGTGGCGTTTCGTGCTGAACTCGGTGGCTCAGTCGGCGAGATTGCGAACATTGCTTGCTTTTAATATCTTCTTTTTAATATTTTTTTTTGCTGCTTTCAGCCGCATTTCGGTGTCACCAGGATTTCAGGCAAATGTCGCTTATAACAACACATGCGTAAATACAGATATGCTTGTGTGTGTGTGTGTGTCACACATACAAAGTAGTTAGCTCAGCTGTTGTTTTGCGCCACCAACACTTCACAGCCTTGAAAACGAGTCCGTTGGGAGCCGCTGCTTCTTGTTGCTTTCTGTCGCAATTGGCAACAAATGTTGTGAATGTGGTAATATATCATAAATTTCCATTTCCTACTACCTACCCAAATGGTTTTCTAGGTAATTTAAATTTTTTTTGACTTGCCCTGTTGTTTCTTTTTATTTCTATTTTCATTTGTATTTGTGCTTTCACTACGCCGCCATTAGTTTGGCCACAGTTAGTCCCCAGCTGGCAACAAAGTGTCTGCAAAATCTATGAATTCTTTGGAAAGTTGCCTTTTTTCTCAGTTCTCTTATGTATTTATTTGCATGTAGCAGATTAAAAAGTGAATTAATTTCTGGATCCCATAGGCGTAAGCAAAGAATTTATTGAGAAAATTTTATTATTTTTGTATTATTTTTCGAAAGTGGAACTGGTAAAATATGTATGCAACTCGATGTTGAATTGAAAAAAGAGCCACAAAACAGTTGGACCGTGGATATTTATGAAGGTCGGAAAATTGAAAATTTAATTGAATCCTGGAGACAAAATATATTTGAACTCAATTGCAGACGGAGCAAAAAGTTTGGAAGAAAAAAGTGAAACCGACATAGGTTAGGTTAGATTATTCATTTAGCTTTCACACTGGTAGTCTGGTAGGCCAATGAGCCATGCATAGACCAGTTTTGTTGCTTTGCGTTACCAGATAGAGTTCAGTTACGAAGTCAATGAGGAGTAGTCATCCCTTAGGATGCCTGCGCTTGACGCGAATTTCAAGTCTGTGGCCTCACTACTGATACTTCATCCAGTGTATCACACCGTGGGGACCCCAGTTAGATTGATAAATGAGAAATGCACCGCTATCTTAGGTCTATTGTGACCCCAGTTGCTTACAGCGTAGTCTTGCTAATGCGGTACAAGTGCACAAGAGATGCTGCAATGGTTCACCGGTGACTTGCTCTAGACATTTCCTGTAGTCTTCTTGCCCTGTCAGTGCTCTGGTAAAATGAAAGCTGTCATCAAAGCGTCAGCTCTAATTATGACAAAACTACGACATATACAGTATATTAGGCGTCAGTCAGTCCGTACGATAGATGAGACCTAAAGTCTTTCAACTTAATCCGCTGGTTCCGTGGAAGAGATAAGAGTTGGTACCGCACTCCGGCTTGCGATGCTTCCTCTATATATTCTATATACATATACTATAAAAAAGCCCCATCCCGCGGTGGTGTGTTGCCACCAGACAGTGACCAGTTGGTATTATGTTCATGTTCCTGCAGTCTCTTCTACCGAATGCCAATGGCAAATTTGTGTACTTCCGATCTACCATTTTGCACATGACTTTTGATGTTTGGCACTCAGGTAGCTTGTTTTATCGTGTTTTGATTTTCTTTACCATGTTTCTGTCGAGATCATCGTATAGACAATGCATGGGTTTCCCAAGACCTTTCTAACCGATATCCTATGCGAGGTTACTGCTTGGCTACCTACGTAGATATTGACTCTGGACACAGCTGCAATTACTCTCTAATGCATCAATAGGAAAGACCTCAGCTTGATATATACTGAAATTGTCCTCCAATGGGGTGGAGAATTTCCTCTTCCTCTTCTATCTGATGATGTCATTGTCCGTGTCTCTGCACCACACACCATAACAGGCATGATGAAGGTTAGCAGTACCACTTCTTTGCATGCCCTACATATCTAACACCCCTCTCCCTATGGTCCGACCTCATCGAAACGCTAGTCACTCAGTTTTTGAGATACCGTTATGAAAGTTTGAATAAGTCGTTTTTTTCCACAAGAAGCTGCATATTTGCCAGAACTGCAGATTTCGGATCACTATAGCATATAGTTGCCATACAAACTGAACGATCGGAATCAAGCGCTTGTATGGCATACTTTTTTAATTGGCAAGGTATCTTCACGAAATTTAACATGGGCTATTTCCCAAAGCCACGGTATAATCTGCGAGAAAACTGTTCAGATCGGGCTACTATAGCATAAATCTGCCATACAAACTGAACGATCAAAATAAAGCTCTTGTATGAAAAACTTTTTCATTTGAGGAGATTTCTTCAAGAAATTTTACGTGGCTAATTGTCCAAAGCAGTGGTAGGACCTCCGGAAAAAGTTGTTCATATCGGGTCACTATAGCATAGTAATTATGAAGGGTATTATTGCTTCTGTGAACAAGAAATTATCGTTTCTTTTTTTTTTCGTTTAATTTCTGTAAATTTATTGCAATCATTCGAACCAAGATTACACTTGTATACTTGTAAACAAAAACAAAAAAAAACAACTAAGTGAGTTAGCTTGGAAATGAAATTGTTAGCTTGTGCATCCTGTGTGCATATCCGCCGTGCAAAGAGCACCCTTTCACATATCCCTTCACCGTCAGTCATTACATTTTGTTGCAACGCAATTATTTCTTTTCAACCACACCCCTAAAACCCCAACGAGATAAATTGTAATACATTCTATAATAAAGTCATTCTTTATGCCACACACTTTGTACAACAACATGGCACACACACACAGCCACACACAGACAGGCAGGCACAAACGAGTGCAACGAAGTGCAAACATTTCTTTTAATTCCTTTATGCGCTCGTATTTAGTATGTTGCCATGTAATTTCCGAAGTAATGCTCCTGCTCGAACTTACTGCCATCCTGTTTCCTTCCTTCCTTCCCCACTGGCATGCTGCCTGTCGCTTCGCGCTGCGCTGGTGATTTAGTTGTTGAGTTGATAGATTTGTTGCCAACGGCACTTTTGCACTTTTGCTATTCTTTCCCTGCTTCAAATGCATCGCCGAGAGAGAGGTGAGTGGCATTGGTGTCTTTATTCTTTAAGTGTGTGTGTGCGTAGGTGTGTGTTGAGTGTGGTTGCGCCCGAGCCAGTGCCTCGGATGCTTTATACGAAACGGAAGTTTGCACTTCGTTTGTGGTTAACAAGCAACAATTTCATTATTTCTTGGTAAGACAATATTTTTTGGTTTTCCTCTCCATTCGTTAGAGGTGAAGCAGCGAGGGTGCTTAGTGAGCGGTGACGGTTGTTTGTGGTGGTTTTGCACTAACAAATTTAGTACTGAAAATGCTTAGGTGCAGATATATAAATATTGAAATAACGGACATAAACGTTGCTAGAAATTTTCAGCTTCGAGTTAATATTATGATATTTTCAGCTATTTTCACTTCTCGATTTTATCGATATTTCATGAAATAAAATGTTATCGATTTTTCATTGACTGTTTTAATAATGATATTTCCAGGTATTTTGATCTTATATCCATATACTAATCGACGATAACGATATTTTGATCGAATATATCGATATTTTATCGGAAAAGGTGTTATCGATTTTTTATTAACTATAATGTTTTTTTCAGCCGTTTTATCTTATATCGATATATTATTCGACTATATCGATATATAAATCGATTATAACGATATTTTAATCGACTATATCTATATTTGATGGAATAAAATGTTATTGTTTTTTTTAACTGTTTGTATTATTTTTTAGCAGTTATTTCTTCTTATATTGATGTATTAATTGACTGTATGGATATTTTATCAATTAAGGTGTTATCGATTTTTTATTAACTATAATGATTTTTCAGTTGTTTCACCTTATATCGATATATTAATCGATTTTTTGATATTCTAATCGAATAAATCGAGATTTCATTAATTTAAATGTTATGTATTTTCCAGCTATTGTTGCCTTATATTAATCGACATTTTAATCAACTATATCAATATTTTATCAAATCGACTTTTTTTGTTAACAATTTCTATCATATATTTCACCTAATAAAATGTTATCGACTTTTTTATTAATTGTTTGTAACATTTTTTATTAGTTATTTCTACCTTATATCAATATGTTATTCGACAGTATTCATATTTGATCAAATCAAATGTTTAGATTTTTAATAACTAAGATAAGATATAATAATTGTTTCAGCTGTTTTACCCTACATCGATATATTAATCGACTATAACGAAAAATTAGGAGAATATATCGATATTTTATCAAACTAAATGTTATCGATTTTTTTTAACTCTTTCTATAATAATTTTGCAGCTATTTTTGTCTTTTTTAATAGACTTAAACGATATAGAACACGACTTAATCGAGATTTCAATAAATCAAATGTTATCGATTTTTTTATAATGATTTGTTAGCTCTTTCGCCCTAAATCGATATATTAATCGAGTATATCGATATTTTAAATAATTAAATTTTATCGAATTTTTTTATTGAGACTTTTGTAACGACAATTTCAGATATATTTAGCTTATATCGATATATTAATTTTTATATCGATATTTAATTAAATCCAATGTTACCGAAGAGTTGACGAAATCATAAGAATCTGAATAACAAATTTTTACAAAATATAAAATATTAGAACTTTAATCGATAACCGATAAAATATATATCGATATATACTTTGCTTAAGTCAAAAATATAATATCAAAATATGAAAATTGATTGATGCTACTGAATTTCCCACGAAAATTTAAAAAATTCACTTTATTATATAATTCATCAGTTATAAAAATATGTGTATATCGATATTAATTTATGCTACTACAGCATTATTATGACGGCATATGATGATATATGGTTGATATTGAATGTCTAGTGAAAACTCAAAAATTAGGTCTTTAATCGATAATCGATATAAATATATATCGATAGTAAATAATAAGGCCACCACAATAATATTATATCGTGATATTATAATTAATTGATGCTATTGAATTTTTTACGAAAACTTAAAAATTTACCTTTAATTGATAATCGATAAAAATATATATCGATACCGATTACATTAATATAATGACGATATATGATGATTAATGGTTGACATTGAGTTTCTAGTGAAAACTACAAAATAAATCTTCAATCGATAATCGATAAGAATATATATCGATACTTAATAATAAGGTTAGTACGATAATATTATATCGTGATATGATGTTTAATTGATGATATTCAATTTCTTACGGGAACAAAAAAGTTTATCTTTAATTGATAATCGAAAAAATATATCGATACTTATTTATGTTACTAAAGTTTCATTATGACGAGATAAGAAGGTTGATTACTGATATTGAGTTTCTAGTGAAAACTAAAAACAATAGACCTTCAATCAATAATCGATAAAAAATTTATATCGATACTTATTTCGATAACCGATAAACATGTATATCAATACTAATTTAGTTTACTGCAACAATATTATATCGAGTTATCATATTTAGTCAGCTGATTTTTCAAATTTCATAATTGTCATTTTATCCCTAACCTCACAATTTCTTAGATTGATTGATTGATGACGTATTTTCTAGCTTCTTCGTAGCAGCTCGGCACGCAGCGTAAAAACCCCCAAATCTTAGCGTTTACTAAATCATTTACCTTTTTTAATTTCTAAAATTTAATAAACACGCATACCCGAAAATACAAACAAACATACATATATCATTATGATAAATTAATTTGGTTTACAAGCAATGTAAGAAGAAGCAGAAAACCTATTTTTGTTTTGTATTCTTTTTTTTCGAAAAGTTTCGCCGATATCATTAATTAGTCTGCTGACATGTTGGCCCTTAATACCGAGCAAATAAATCTATTAGAAATTCCACAATTTCCGTCAAACTGTGCCACACAACCAGCGCCAACGCTGACTGAACGCTGACCTCTGGGCCAAAACGCAAAAGCAACAAAAAGGTAAACTGCTTAAACGGCCCGCTTTGGCATGTTTACGGCTTTTTAGCATTAACTTTGTTAATTAACTTGGTCAAAAAGGCAGTTGTGGGCTGTCGCACAATGCAATACCGTTATGTTTATTTGTGTTTTGGAAATACAAAAAAAAAACAAAAACGAGGAAATAAATAAAAAGCATAAGGTAACTTTTGGAACCTACGGAGTATATATTTTAATTTTATATACCCTGCAGGAGTTATATTAAGTTTACTACGAAGTTTGTAAAAGTCAGTAGTAAATGTCGGAGATTCTATAAAATGTGTATACATATATAAATGATCAAGAGTCGATTTATCCAGGTTCCTCTGCCGCTCCGTATTTATGTACGCAATCGAGTCCCTCAGTTTTTGAGATATCAATATGAAATTTTGTACACGTTCATTTCTTTCCAAAAAGCAGCTTATATGTCGGAGCCGCTGATATCGGGCAACTATAGCACATAGCTGTCATACAAATTGACCGTTCGAGCTGTAGTTCTTGTATGAAAAACTTTTTTATTTGTTAAGATATCGTCTCCAAATTTGACACTGATTACTACCTGCAGTTTGACTATAATATCAATTAAAATCTTTTAGAACGGATCCCTATAACATATAGCTCCCATACAAACAGACCCATCGAACTATGGTCCTAGCAAGAAAAACTTTTTCCTTTGATAAGAAATCGAGTCGGAATTTGGTACACATTATAGCCTACTATATTGCTATAATATACGAACAAATCGTTCAGTTCGGACAACTATAGCATATAGCTGCCATACAAACTGAACGATAAAACTCAAGTCCTTGTATGGAAAACTTTTTTATTTGTTAAGATATTGCCACGAAATGTGGTATCAGTTACAAGCCAATAGATGTCTATAATTTCCGTGGAAATTGTTCAGATCGGACTACTATAGCATATAGCTGCCATACAAACTGAACAATCTAAATCAAGTTCTTGTATGGAAATTTTTTTTGGTGAAAGGTATTATAGTTTAAATGCAGATGAAGTTAACGGTTTTTTTTAATGTTGTTGTTTTTTCTGTTTTAATAATTATTCTCTCCGCTAACCTCCGGTTCTTTTATGTCATATAATATACTTATATTCATATTACAAAGATCTATACCGGACCTCAGCATTAGAATACTGACTTCTCTTCGGCCTTCTAAGCGCTAACACATATCTAAGCATGTAACGTTATCGCTTTCCGTGTCTCGTGCTGATTACATGTGTAACAGTTGTATGCGTTATAAATATTACAGAAATATTTATATGATGTTTATGATATATGACAGCAACTTCCGTCGAAGTTAACCTTAAAACGAGCAAACGTCACACATGCATACAATCACAAACAAAGTAACGGCTATACAGTGCACGGCACAACGCTAGAGCTCGGTCCTATCAAAGCCACGCAGACATTTGCAGGCGCAGGAAATGTTGCAATGCAATAGAAATAAATTTGTGGATGCGTGTGTGATTGTAGGCGATAACACACTGAGTGACCACGGCGCCAACCAACCAATGTGGCATGTGGAAGCGAGCAGCGCGCCAACAAATCAGCCAAGCGAAACCGAGTAGTCAAGCAAGCGACCGAGCGCCCGACCAACGAATCATTCAAGCGGCCCGACAATGTGTTAGCCCGGCTTGGCCGTACAAGCTCATAATGCAAAGGAAATGGTCACCAACAGCGCAGCGTTTAGCACACACACTCTCGCACACTCACTCGCTCACTGTACCGATTTCCTACGTCGGAGCCAACGTGCACGACTTAAGCCTGCGTCGTCGCACGGCCGCAGTCGCTCAGCAGTTCAAACGCTTTGTGGCAACGTAAAATTTCATTTCATTTCACTTCACTTCTCGGCAAAATCTCATAAATTTCTTTCAAGTGTTCTACGAACTTCATCATCCCTTTACGACAGGTTCGCCAAGCGTTCACTGCACAGCCCTTGTTCGCTTTGCTCACTTGAAAGCGCACAATTTCCGCTGCTGTGTGTTGTTCCTGCTCAAAGTAACAACTCGAAAATAATTAATATTTATTGCTTACAATGAAATATTATCAAATTGCATAATTGCCCATTCTTAACGGACTCGCCTGGGCGGGATTGCTGGCATACACCGGCTGCTTGATTGGTTGCTTCGGTGTGCTTACTTTATGAAGTTTGATGCGGCAGTGTGCAAAAGAAGAGAGTATGAAACATGCAACCCTGGCGGAAATGAGAGCTAACTGTGTTGGAGACGTTGTATTGTACCAGCAGAAAACATTCCTGAAGTAATTTGGGGGAATGCTGCTAAGCCTTGGCCACATAAAACTCCGGCTCCATTCCGGTTACATAAATCCGACGTCGCCTGAATAAATTGGAAGAATACTGCTAAGCATTGGCTTCATAAAACTCCGTGTCCGTTCCAGTTACATATATCCGACGTCGCCTGAAGTCATTTAAAGGAATGCTGCTAAACCCTGGGCGCATATAACCCCGGCTCTAATTCAGTTACATAAAACCGACGTCGTCTGAAGTAATTTAAAGGACTGCGGGTCCGTTCCGGTTACATAAATCCGACGTCGCCTGAAGTAATTTAAAGGAATGCTGCGAAGCCTTGGTCGCATTAAACTCCGGATCGTTTCGGTTACATAAACCCGACGTCGCCTAAACTGATTTAAAGGAATTCTGCTCCGTTTCGGTTACATAAATTTGACGTCGCCTGAAGTAAATTGGAGGAATACTACTAAACCTTGGCCGCATTAAACTCCGGGTCAGGTACGGTTACATAAACCCGACGTCATTGAAATGCTGTTGATTTGACCGTTATCTTTAGAACCGGCTCTCTAATGTGAACTTTTTCCTTTAAGGAAGCGCATACTTTTCAAGTGTTTTTCAGAATCTTTAAAGCAGCTGCACAACCTCTAACTTTCTTTTGCTTTTACGCTGACCACATTTTTTGCCCTTCTCACACTCTTTCTTCTTTTGCACCGCACTCACTGAACTTCCGTCTTCCACTAAATTGTTACTTTTATATTGCTGCGTCTCACGCTGTTCGTTCTAACTATTTGGCTTGTCACTTTCCGGTTTTGATATATGAAATAAGTTTAGGTTGAGACATTCCGACTCTGAAGGAAGTCGCTCGGGTAATTATTGGCGCTGGACATGAATGGCAACATGTGTGTTCGTTGTGAAAAGGAAGAATTACTGTTTGGACTATGTAGTTAGTTCTAAATTAAGTCGGCCAGCAAGTATTTTTATAACTTTGTAAGCACTATGCTGATGTGATAAATAAATGGTGTAATTTATGACACAGTACGTGGCAAGACATTTTCCACTTCGGTCACTTATTTTTATGCGGAGACGTCTATGGAAGTTGAAAGGTAGGTTAGATTAAGTCACGTCATCCATAGATCTCCTGGTCCTTAGTAAAGAAGGTTCAGTCAGACGTATTCATCATACAAAACTTCGGACGGCAGGGTACTTTTTCGAATCTTCAGAGCGACTTGATGTCTAGTTTTGGTACTTCATTTAGTCTCTTGCACTGCGAAGCTCCTAGAAGTAAAACGATTTCAAAATAATGCTTAATGGAAGTATATCAGTTGTTCCAGCGTTTCTCTCCTGCCTACTTCACCGCACTTTCTGCACTTTTGAAACTTCGTATTGTTTCCTGAACTGCGCAGCTTCTAGATGTCCAAGAGGGATTTTAGCTAATGCTGAACAGAAGCATAGGAGATGCTCCAGCGTCTCACTTCAGCTTACTTCCCTACAATTCCTGCTTGTATCGCTATTACACACATATGTCCATCCAGCTCTCATGTGTTGCCAGTAGGTTGTGACCACTCTTTAGGCCATCAATCGTACTACAGTTCTTCCGAGACTTTCTGAGTAAAAAAGTAAAAAAATTCTTCAGTGCTCTTGTAGATGTATTGGCGCTCCTGCTTGTAAAGCGTTTCATCTCGCCTTGATTCGTCTGTCAGCCCTTTCGAACACTCGTAAGTAAAGACAGTTAGTATTCTTTTGGTTTGTACTACTTCATTTATACGGGTTCGAAGGATAATCCAATGGAATACTGGCGACAAGAAGGAAGAAGCCAAAAAGGAGGAGTCGGAGTCCGAGGAAGACGGCGATATGGGTTTCGGTCTCTTCGACTAAATAAGTCAGCACTAAAATTTAAATGAAATTAAATTCGGCACGAGCAAGCTGATCAACTACTTCAATTAGAGAAAAGGTCGTTATATGCGCCAAAACCGGGGAGTCCAAAACTTTAATAATATTTTGAACGGAGTTGAGTTTGCCGCGAAGTTTGTGAAACCCAGAAGTAAACTTCGGAGACTCTAATTGAAGTTGAGTTGTGTCGAATATGCATGGCCATATCCTTCTACCTATCTGTCTGTATATAGTCGCGTTAGTTCCTCTGTTTTTGAGATATTGGTCTGAAATTTTGCACAGCTCATTTTCCTTCAAAGAAGCTAGTCATTTGTTGGATCCTTTGATATCGGACCACTATGGTATATACATATGTGTCATACAAACAAAAAGCCTAGAATTTCTTTATCTTTTAATGTGCCCACATACAGCTTTAGCACAAGCTGGTTTTATAATATATTATAAAAATAATTGTTGTTGGTTCATTATTCATACCCAAGCCAATATGAGTTAGCAACAGCCCACACCCAAGCCCAAAACTATTTCATTACCTTATTGGGACCAATAAAAAATGAAAATGTGGGTAAATATTTAGCTATTTTTGTCACTTTGGCTTCATTTCGAAATTGACGAAAGGCACGCCATGTCAATTTACCAACAAAGCGCAAGCCTTTGAAAAATATCTAAGCGAGTTCATTTGTTTGCGACGCGCAGTTCGCCGCCGCGTTGTCTGTGAGCTGATGAAGCCTTTTACTAAAGCCGCCGTCTTCACGTCATTCTCGTTTACGTCGCATGCTACGTAGATATATTCCTCGGTGGACGGTTACGTCAAACGCGCAAATATTTTGACAGTAAACACAAACAATGCAGCAGTGGACGAAAAAACCGGCAACAGCGTGAAAAAATTGAAATACAAAAACAGCAAGATTGAACGCGAAAAAGGGCATAAAGACAGTGCACTTTTTTGTTCTTCATTATTTCCACATTGTGTTTTTGTTTCTGGCTTTTAGGGCCTGTGTGCTTCTTTCATCGTTAGCGATATGTCGAATATCATAAGCTGGCATTAACGTTGAGGGCTGACAGTAGTGACATTCGTGTAAATAGACGATGACAAGAGTCGGCGAAAAAGCTAAATAAACAACAACACAGCGGTAATGAAAGTATAGTTAACAGAGTTGTATTGGTAGTTTTTGTAGTGAGTGCGGTGCTGTTGTCATCGACTAACGATCACGTTGAGCTTAACTAAGTGACAGCTGAGGCTAACAAAACTTTGCAATGTTTTTTTAGTACAAACCACGAAGACTATGCTAGTGGCAATAATTGGATTTACGTGAGTTGAGAACTAAGGAATAGTGGCGTGGGTATAGACACTTCTACGAAGTACAATTGGTAAAAAAAAATTTAGCAATAATTACTAGCAAACTTGTGCCGTGCTAAAGCCGCTGATTGGCTTTGCTTAAGACCACAAAACATTATTAAGCCATAAGCAATTCTTAAACCTTTCAAACTTGTATTCAAAAATAAGCTCAAAAGCTTTGAAGTCTTAACCTCACTTTAGTTTGAATTCGAGTATCTACTAAATAACGAGATAGGGTTCTTAAGGAGTTTCAGACTTACGTAATATTAGATTAGTCTGGTATGCGCGTGAGTCAGGCACAGAGCAGTCTTGGCTCATAGCGATCAAACTTGGAGCGCCAGCGCTTGACTAGAATTTCAATAGGTTCTGCGGGCGCAGTATGGAAAGCTCTTCTAGTGATTTATATCGTGTTCCGTCACCAAAACAGTGACTAGTGAGCAACCATTTTTTTAAAGTCTCTACTATCAAGGGTGAGCAGGTACTTTGTTTATTCCTCATCTACTGCTTTGCACATGACTTTTACAGTTTTGTGTACCAATAGCTCTTACCATCGAGTTTTAAGCTGTTTTTCTATGCTGTTGTCCAGATCGTTGTAAAGACAATGTATAAGTTTGCCAATATCGGTCAAGTTACGTACTCTACTCTTGGCAACCTCATCCATCTCTTCGACTATCTCATTTTCCTCGTTGCCTTTGTGACTTGGCACCCAGTAGAAGCAAAGGCGCTCGTTCTCGGCAACATTCTTCATTGCTAAGCAGTGACTAGGACGGGAGGAAATGTTAGGAAGGTTAGACCACATGATATCAAAGTCCCGAACAACACACCCCATTTTTTTACGAAGCTTTCACTACTGCTTCTTTCAAAGATTCAAAGGCAAAAAGGAACATTTTCTAAGCAATGACTGTGAAACGAGAATATGGTTGGAAGTCTGGAACACAAAATATCATAGTTCCAACCTAATCAGCCTTGTTGTTTCTTCGACGGTTTCTCTGCTTCTTTTTCATACATTTTGTTGGACCATCAAACAGTATTTTCTAGAATTTCAACGGTCCCTCGGTTTTACTATGAAATCCGTCGATTTTACTATGAATTCAATGACTGGTGACAAAAGGACAGTTATTTCTAAGTGATGGCCACAAAACGATGAAATAGTATGAAGTTGGGAACACAGAATATCATAGGTTGCATGTCTGGACCAAAAAATATCATAGCTCCGACGTAATCAACCCTGCTGTTTCTCCGGGAATTTCTCAGCTTCTTTTTTCATATTTCATTTTTATGGACCTTCAAACAGTATTTTCGAGAATTTCATCAATCCTTCGGCTTTCTTATGAATTCAGTGACTGATGACAAGAAGACAACACTTTCTAAGTAATAGCTACGAAACGAGAAAATGTTACGAAATCGAGACCACAGAATATCACAGTTTCGAGCATCCAACTCAGTCTCATTCGACCTGCAACTAATAAGCCCTTGCCACGTCTTTGGACGTGCTACAAATCTATGCACACAATTTGAATACAATTCGTAGGCAAACTATTTATAGAGCATTTGTATGGCATTACGTATACACAACAACAAGAACTCCTCATAGAAACGTATAGCACACCTGTGTGACGCACTCAAAAACCAATTCAACAGCAGACACGCAGTGTCATTTCTTTGGCTGCCTTTATTACTCATATCGCCATTGTTGCTGTTGCTGTTGGTGTTGCTGTTGTGACAACAAATGTCAAATGTGTAGGTCCGGCAATTATTATCAGCTCTCCACTGTTAAGAGGCGAATATACACTAGGTAACCAAAACATTTCCATTTATATTGCTGCGTCATCTCTTTTCATTTCTGCCAAACAATTCTACAACAACGAGCGTCCTTTTATCGTTGGTGAGTGGTTTTTGTGTAAGGGTGTGTGTGCGCGTGTGTGTCTGGTGCCTTGGTACGTTTGCTAGTTTTCTAGTTTCAGGTGCAGGTATGACTGACGTCTGCGATTCGTGACTGGCAGAGATTTAACTGCCACACCAAACGTGGCAAAAGTAACGTAGACACAATTAACAACATTTCGTTGGCATTTGCCAAACATTTTGTGGATACAAAGCGCACATTTTCGGTGCTGAAGTGGAGTAGACGCATTAGAGCCACCGCAATACCCTGGAAGTGCACGAAATTTGCGAGCAATCACGACGGTTTATGACAGCAGCAGCAAACTCATTCCAGTGCCAGTTACGATTTTCATTTCGCACAAAAATTTACTGAAAGTGAGTTTAGTTTTGCCGTAGGCTACAAGAGGGTTTAAATAGTAAAAGCGGAGCTTTCACAATAGCTTGGCCGGTAGATTGCCATCCGAGCTATTCAATTACGGTGGTGAAAAACTGATAACGAACATACTATACATCAGCTTCTGTGTAGAATATGGACGAAAACATGCTCAACGATTGGAAATTAAGTTTGCTCTGCCCACTAACAGTTCCGTCAGGATCGGGAAGGACCTCGCCGAGCAGTTCGATACCAAACGAGATTTCAGACAAGACGACTGCCTATGGTGTGACTTCAGAAATCTACTGCTGGCGAAACAGCACCTCAAATACCCTACAGAGCTCTTGGCACATCAGTGGCAAATTTTTCCTTCACATTTGTTGAGTAGTGCTATTGATATGTCCAGAATCTACCCACCCTTCACAGAGTCAACTATGTATTTCGCTGCGCGTCTTCTTTGCTTTTTGACAATTAAGTAAATGTTTGGATTTATGCTTCAGTGAGCGCTTATTTGTTTGTTTACCTTTTGTTGCCCGATTCTATCACTCATGTATTCCTCTATATATATAGAGAAATATATAAATATATACATAAATATATATCAATATATAAAGGGGTATATGAGCGGCACATATATACATACATTTATCTTTCGATTTATGCTTATCCGGTTATAGGCAATTTCGCGCTGAAGAAATTTGAAATGTATCTTATGCATGACAGAACTTTATGTTGTTGGCTTCGCAGCAGCCAAGCGGAATATTTACAAAAGCCATTAAAGCTGTACCACTTTTAAAAGATGTATTACTAATAAATTTTTGTTTGCTTATAAAGGGTGTGCCGCAAAAATTAAAGTAACACTGAAATTATTTAATTTACAAGGAGATATAAAATTAAAAAAAAAATAAAAAAATTCTTACATCTATCCTTATACGGAGGTTTACACCTTTAATCTGTTGATAAGTTGAAACATCTGAGGCTTATTCGTGATAGAAAGCGTTCGTGGTTGCTAAATATTAGTGAGAGCTGTAGAGGTGCTATAAAGAAGAAATGCGGATTCTCAACAAAGGTCAGGCCTTGTCTCTACCATAATCAAGCCCATAATATTCTATAGATCATGTGGAGGACACTCAAAAAGACTACACTCACTAAGATGTTTGAATATGTCCAAAGAGTGGCTCTTAGCGATATCTGCAGTGTACTGCGGACTACAGCAATAAACGCATTTAATGCAATTGCTTCGCAGGTCTCTCTAAGTCTCAGAGCAACTGTGTACTAAACAGAAAACTTGCACCACTGCGTCGCAAAAGCTACTCTTGTTAGCTGTTTCTCGGCTCAAATCTATAGCAACGAAAGATATGTGACGGCCAGAAGTTGCTGGAAAAGATATGCAATAAGCTTTTTCATGCATGAATCGAAGCTAGCGAGGGAAGGTTGGATGGGTAGTCTTCTGAAAGGAGCTCCCCGTCCAGCTTAGCCTTAAGCTACTGGAATAGTGTAGTGTTTTTCAGGCAGAAGTGGTTGCTACGTATTAAGGTAGCAGTAGACTTACTAAAGGGCAGTTACAGATAAGAGCAGTTTTTCAAGAAGGTGGACATTCACTCTTACGGCATAGCAGCAATACTAGCGTCAAACTCGCAAGCTGTAAGCTGAAATTAAGTCACTGAGTGTGCCTAACTTTACAAGATATATCATCAAGCTATTCCATTCTCAGACTCGTTTGGTTGCCTGGCCATAACAGAATCGCTGGATATTGTAAAGGCGATGAGCTAGCAAGATATGGGACCCTTAAACCGTTCTTATCGAAAAGGCAAGGCGTTGGAGCCGCGTAGTCATCTTGCGTTATTGCACTGGACCTGTGGACGGTACGTGCGCTTAGTTGACGACCAGTGACTGCACGACTGTGAGGTTCTTCTGGCCTAGCTGGAATCAACCAGACACTTTCTGCTTCATTGTTCCGAATTGGTAACATTGAGGTTGAAACATCTCGGCAGTCATTCCTTCGGCGAATTGGGTGACATAGCCGAAACTGACATCAGTCGCCTCAACAAAGTTCTGATCGGCTCAAAGTACTTCATCAATTCATGTAGGTCTTTATGAACAGGAAAGAAGCTTTCGCTAAAAAGTTCACAACAGACAGCGGTTTGGTGATTTTTGTGAGCCGGTGAGAACGAAACCGTCAATGACGATCTTTATCCCGTCATGGCAACCGACTATTTAATGTCAAAAATTGAACCTCGTGATCTTGGCGACAGTTGGTTCGATGGGTCAACAGGAACGCGTGATATCACAACTTTAAACTTTTTTCTGTGGGCATATGTAAAGTCTAAAGTCTATGCGGACAATGCCGCTTCTATTCAGGTCTTGGAGCAAAACATTACGCTTGTGATTCGGCAGTTACAGTCCAAGTGCTCGAACGAGTCATCGAAAATTGGACTCAATGGATGGACCAACTGAGGCATAGTCGCGCCAAATTTAAAAGAGACAACTTTCAGAAAACAAATGTGAAAGAATGTTCTTTCGAATGATAATAAACTTTTCCCATTAAATTTGCAGTTTCTAAATTCTTTCTTTAAAAAGGTAGAGAAAAGTAGTGAAATTTCAAGCACAAAAAGCTGAAGTCCAGCCGAAAATATTACCATAAAAGTCGGTAAACAATGTAATCGTCTCCTTTAAACTAAATTCAAGTAAAAATCTGTCAATTCAATAGCTTCTTGATACGTCTGCGCTAGCTTTATCTACCACTCTCGTTTGTCTTTACTAACATCGCTCAAATGTTCGTTGTAATGTTCGAAAATCTTACAAGTGATTTGTTGTTGTAATGTTTACTTGTTTTTGCTGAAAGTTTACGCTTTCTTCGCAAAACTATTTACACTATATTGGTGAGTTGACGAACTCTGCCAACAACCAAAGTCCCGCCTAATGACTATTTCTATTACATAGACAATTAAACTTGCTACAACTTTTCCTAAGAAGTTGTCATGCACAAACCGCTTCGATACACCGCAACAAACACACATACTGGAAAACACACATATTTAACCTCAACATTCACATATATTTAATCTCACTCACACATACATTGCGTTACAGCTACATATGAAGGCTTGCAGGTATGTGAGCATGCTTGCTCGTGTTGCTGTGATTGTGGGGAACTTTTCCACGTGCATTGTAAAAGTTTTGATTAAGAAATTAATTGCATTTGGAGAACACAGTTTAATGCTCTCGAACGCTCAGGCAAATTAACGTGTATTTTAAAGTTGAAAAGTGTAATGGCAATACATAGACACGCACTTGAGTGTCGCTATGTGTGAGAGTGCGGGTGTGTGAGGAGTGCGGGCAAGCAGAAATGTTTGATAACAAGCGAAAGCTTGCGGGCGATAAAGGATAAATGCGCGCCTATATGGACAAATAACGGTAAAGGAATATATATACACATATATGAGGGGGTGTGTGTGTTCTTTGAATGCCTTGCTGTGCGCCTGAGTTGCTGCTTGTGCCTCATTTGACTTTGTTATTATGGTGTTTGTGACTTTTTTCCATAGTTTTTTGTGCCCCCAAAACATATTTACTTCCGAGCCATTCATTCCGGCCCGGCCATCAAGTAGGCAAGCAAAGCCGTAGCAAGAAAAATATTTGCGATTGTGCAGAAAAGGTTGTGCGCCGAAACATTCTTCGCATGGAACTACTCATGTATACTAAATGCCTTTAAAAGCCCGCCAGGCTTGCAGAAAGATAGCGCACATGAGTCCATGATTGGGTATGTGTGTGTGTTTGTTGTGTATCATTGTTTGCGCTGAATGCGTTGAATGCCTAAGTTGATGACTTCTTCAGCATGCACAAAGATGGCTGAGTGAGAGACAAGCACTGCGGGTTTACGACTGGTAGAAAAACTAGCGTAAAAGTAACTAGTTGTGCTTCGCAACTTCGCATTTAAACACTGTGGTAATATCACCACTTCAAATACTGGTATAAAATGAACTAGTTACATTTCGTACCGGTGTCGGTGGGGTCTGGCATTATGGAAATGGCGCGCTCTAAGCGAAAAGAAGTAACAATTACTGACTTCTTCAGCGTACAAAGCATTACTAAGATATTTGAGTAAAAGCAAAACACGGCATCATTACTACTAGTACAAAAACTAGTGTAAAACTAACTAGTTACGTTTCCGACCAGTTTCGGAGTACTCTCGAATTACAGAAATGGTGTGTTAGACACAACGGTGTTACCACTAATTCAAAAATAGGTAAAAAATTAACTAGTTTTGTTTCGTACCGGTTACGGCGTAGTCCGAGATTACAGAAATAGCGCGCTTTAAGCGAAGATTAGTAGCACTTAATGATTTCTTCAGCCTAAAATGCATTATAACCGAGTAAAAGCAAAGCGCTGCATCATTACTACTAGTTCAAAAACTAGTGTAAAACGAACTAGTTGTGTTTCATACCAGTTGAGGAGTACACCGGCATTACAAAATAGCGCGCTTTAGACACTGCGGCATTAGCACTAGTTTAAACTAGTTCAAAAACTAGTATAAAATGAACTAGTTGCATTTCGCACCAGTTGCAGAGTAGTCTGACAATACAGAAATTACGCACTTTAAGCGAGAATTAGTGCCAGTATACTGCAAAACGGAATCACCGCTGCCAATACTTTTTTAGGTTAGGTTGTGTCCCTGTTGCCACACAGCAAATGTACCAATTTAGCAGCTGATTCGTGTAACGCATGTACATATGTACATATGTGTGTAATGGATATGCATAAAAGGGTCACCTAACATGCGCCACGTTCTACATAAAGCACATATCAGGCAATATTACTAAGGCAACTTTTTTGCCATGCACAAAGCTTGTTTGCTCGCCATTGGGCGTATGCGTGTACGGCAAATACAAGGGGCCATACAAACTTTACGAAACCTTTAGATACCAGCATAAATATGAATATACAAGTGTATGCGTGCGTGTGTTACGTAAGAAAAGTAACATGGTAACTTGCTAGCCGGGCTTAAGATACCCTCTGGTCCCATTCATTATTATCAGTTACATCGCTTTTTTTCTCCATTTTAAAAAAAGATCGCTACAAGTACGCACAAAGCGCACATATCTCGGATATTTTGTCCTTTCTAGCTATTTCAAAGACATGCTCCAACCACTGCTACTCCGCTGCGTGGCCGGATGAGCGTTTGCATGCAGGGAATTTAAGCAATGTGACATCTACAGATACTACTATTTATACAATAATCGCAAAAATAACAACAAATACATGCAACAACAACAATAAGCACAGCACAAAGAGTAGATAACAAATGTCGCAGTGGTAATATGGCGAAATGAAGGGACATTGACGACCAAAGCTTGGCAAACGACCTATTAGGATAATGTAGTAGAAAAGGCACGGAAAGTGACCAAAAAAAAGCAAATAAAGGCGTAGAAATGTATAAAAAAATATTTGAGTGTTCCACACTGAGAACCAAAGAGGTCGGCAAGGCAATTGAAAGCAGTGTAATGAATGCTGCGGTGTGGGTTGGAAGCTGGTGGAGTAGGCAGATATTGGGCAAGCCACATATATAATGAAGCCAAAGGAATGCAAACATACAAAAGTATATATTCACATACACAAATACAAAGATACATATATACACATACACATACATATGTATATATTTATACACAAACATATTAATCCCTAACTCCATGCAACTTCCTTTTCTTTGGTATTTTCTCAATTTAATTTTATAAGCCCAACAACAATAGCAATGATAACAATAATTACAGTACAAATGAGTAAATTAGAGCAGGGAAACTCAAATGAAATTGTAGCATCCAGCATACCCAAGGGTCACTTGCCACATTTTTTAAACAACATTTTAGAGTTCCTTTTGCTTTAAATCGTTTACGCCGGAAATATGCGATGCCATCAATTATTTGGAAGAATGTTTGTAAATTAAATATATAAATGTGTGAATTATAAGTAAAAATGTATAAATTAAGAGTATAAATGTATAAAAAAAATATATAAATGTATATTACTCGTAACCCTTTGGATATAATGGAAATATCTGCTTAATTTTCCTTTGTAAGCAAATTTAATTATTAAGACATGATTTTTTGTGCTATTTTTTAACACTAAAGGCTATAAGGCACTAATTGTTGGAGTTCAGAAATCCTTTATTTCAATATAACTGAGTTCGCACATGGAAGAAATGCTTCCGGCGGCTTGGGTTTACAAAACTCGCTTACTAAAGGTAACAACAACATGAAGATTCCTTAAAAAATTTGATTTTTATCGATCAATTTCTATAGCAGCTATATGCTACACTTATCCGATCTAAACCATTTCTCCGAAAATTTTACTACTGCCTTGAAAAATAGTCCACGTAAAATTTTTTGAAGAAACCTTTTCAAATAACAAACTTTTCCATATAATGAATGGATTTTGGTCGGTCATTTTGTATGGTAGCTATATGCTATAGTAGTCCGATCTGAACCATTTCTTCGTGAAATGCACCATTGTATTTGAGAACTGTCCGTGACAAATTTCGCAAAGATAGCTCGTCTAATACAAAAGTTTTCTATATATGGACTGGATTTTGAACGCTCAGTTTATATGGCAGCTATATGTTATAGTGATCTGATCTGAACAATTTCTTCGGAGGTTACATCTTTGACTGGAATAATAAACCACACAAAAATTCATATAGATAGCTCATCTATTATAAAATTTTTCCATACAAGCACTGAATTTTGATCGGTCAGTTTGTATGGTAGCTATATGCTATAGTGATCCGATCTGAATCATTTCTTCAGAGATTACAAATTAGATTTAAATAATAATCTGTACCGAATTTCGTGAAGATATCTAGTCAAATGAAAAGTTTTTTATGCAAGCACTTAATTTCGATCGCTCAGTTTGTATGGCAGCTATATGGAAAAGTGAACAGATATCGGTGGTTTCGAGAAATGAGGAGGTTCTTGAGTTACCAAGAACTTATGCAAAATTTCAGACCGATATCTTTTAAACTGAGGGTCTACTTCGAGCAAATATTGATAGCCTAACGTCTATCCCTAGAACGGATAGTATATCAATAGATAGACGGACGAACATGGTTAAACCAACTCAGCTCGCCACGCTTAACATTTATTTATAAATTCTATAGAGTTTCAAAAGTTTCCTGCTGTTCAAGATACAAAAATCATGCTGCCACATTGTGGATATGTGAGAATTCTGTAAGGATAATGCTTGAACGAATTTGCTCTTAAACGCTCCTATTCAAATATATATACAATACTTGTATATGTGTATAAAAATCATTATTTCAAATTGAGCATATACTTGTATGAGATTTCTTAGCACACCCAGACATTTAGAGGCCAGGTGACATTTACCTTGTAAGCTTCTCAGCTTTGCCGCGTTTTATAGCTTGATACTCGATGCATTTTCTCCAAACGTTCCTCTTCAATGAAAAGTCGGTCTTTTTGTTGTTGATAAAGCGGCAGAAAACATTCCTGAAGTAATTTCGAGAAATGGTGCCGATTTGAAAGTCCTTTGCAGTATAAAAATTCGGCCGTGGTCCGGTTACTTAGACCCAACTGTTGTGGGCACGGTTCTCAATCTACCTGTACGAGCCTATTCTCAGTAGGTGTAATAAGATCGAAGCCCATTATAATATTTGCGTTCTTGACTAAAGGCTTTTTGACGGTTAAAGTGACAATATCTGATGAGTCGGCGTTACGAGTGTTCGAGGAAAAGGTTTGCGGAAGATTTATGGAGATATGCGACAATATTGATACAGTTCAGCGAGTTAAGAGACAGCGGCTACACTGGCTAAGTCACATTCATCCGAATGTATGAAAACACTCCAGCTCTGAAAGTATTCGACGCAGTAACCGCCAGGAGAAGCAGAGGAAGAGATCCACTCCATTGGAAAGACCAAGTGGAGAAGGACCTGGCTGCTATAGACTGATCACACCTAATCTATATAAGTTTTAGAGCACGGAAAACCTTTCAGCCGAGATTGCAGTCATAAAATGTTCATAGTCTGAAAAAGTCGGGTCCATACCACGTAGTATGAGCTTATCAGCGAACTGTCGAGTTCTTTAAAAAGTGAAGAGCATCTCACCAGTAGCTAAATTTTCACCGAGGAGTTCTGCTGGACCTTATGCCGTTCCCAAGGACTGCCAACTAGGCAGAATTCTGCCGCTACTATCCAGCAACATTGAACCTTATACTAGGAGTTTTCTTACAATTACTCATAAATATTTGAAAACACTGGCATGAACTCCCACCGAAGCCATTGAATACTAAAAAAAACTAATTTATGAAAATTAAATTCTTATAAGCACTTTATTTAAGCACATTCGACAGGGTTAGCCAATTTGTGTACCATATTCAAACCGGAGCGGCCTTTTCCACATTTCCAAGTACAACACAGGTCTTTATCACTTAGCTTGGTTGGAACGCCTTTCAGCTGCTAACCCGCCTTTCATCAATCACTTTGCTTTACTTTAAGTAAATTAATTTTTTCTAGCCAACAACAATAAGAACAACGAAAACAAAAATAATAATTTACCGCCTTGCGCTTTTTGCACTAATAAACAAATTAACGCAATGACTTGGCAAGTGAAATGACAGAAAGCGTAAAAAATCTATGTGTGTGAGTGAATATATGAGAGTGTGTGTGAATGTATGCGAGTTTGGGTGATTGTGTGTTGTTGTGTAGGCGGTCAGCCGCAGCGAACAGGGCAGAGAGCGTGAAAAATGAAATTAATAAATCCTTAACGTTTGCTGTTGTTGTTGCTGATGTTGTTGTTGTTGTTGCCTCGAAGGCGGAAAGTGAAAAAACGCCAAATCATTATGACTTGAATGAGGTAAAGTGCACATACAAATTAGTATTAATGATCGCACATAAACACAAGCACATACACATACACACACATGCAAACACATGTGCGCCAAGTGCTTGTGTTTGACTACAAGCACGCATGGCTGTGTGTGTGTGTGTGTGTGTGCGTATGTAAATTGAAGAAAATTTTAAGCAAAAGAAAAAATGAACTAAATCATTGCCAGCGTTTTGCTTGAGGGCACGCACACACACATAAACATACACACGTTTGCGCCTATAACAGAGCAGCCACGCGTCCAAAGCAAAAAACCAACACAAACCAAAGTAAAAAATAATACAAAAAAAGAAGAAAAATCATTAAAGAAAAATTATGAAAAAAAAACTTTGGAAAAAATGTTAAATCATTTTAATTTTAATTTCTTTACAGTCGCTGAAGGCGCACTAAAATCGAGGCTTCGAACATTGGTGCGTTATTAAGCCGAGCGTTGCCGCTTTTGTGCGGGTGTTACCACCAGAGTGGTGGTAGGAAGGTGGAGAGCAAACAAATAAACGCATTTGTGCCACTTCAGTCGGTCACTCCAACAAAACACACACACACGCACATACACATACTTACAAACAAACATACACTTAAGTACAAAAAAAGTTGGGTCTAAGAAAAAGGTTATTTTCAAGCAAAGAGGGAAAGGTAAATGCATTTTGGAAAGCAATGCAGCCCAAACCACAAAGCGAAAGGTTGAAGTTCGAATTGCGGTTGTGGCTTTACAGTGGCCATAAATTATCAGCAGTGCACAGAGCTCCCTGTAAATGCTTATATACCTACATACTAATGAATATAAAGTAGCTTTTCCGGTTACACAGCGTAAGTTGCGCTGGAATATGGCTAGAAAGAAGCATAAAAGCTCTCTTCCTCTGCTTCCCCGGCGGGTACTACGTCGACGACTCTCCGAGCTGAAATGTTTTCATCCATACGGACGACATGACCTAGCCATGAACCACTGCCTCTTAATTCGCTGAGCTATGTCCTTCTCGTCGTATATCTCGTACACCTCATCTTTCAATCGACTGCGCCGTAAAGGACGCGTAAGTCTTCCGCAGAACCCTTTTATTGAAAACTCTGAATGCCCCACTAATCAGCTGTTGTCATCGCCCATGCCGCTGCACCGTATAGCAGCACGTGATTGATGAATGACTTGTAGAGATTGGTCTCTGTTCGTCGAGGAAGGACTCAATTGCCTACTCCGTCCAAAGTTACACTTGTTGGCAAGAGTTATTCTGCCTTGGATTTCGAAGCCCTCGTTCACTACCAGACCCATTTTCTTCGCATCTTTGTCCAACCTAGAGAAAGCAGAACTAACGGCGTGGTTGTAATGCGCAAAGATATCGATGTCATCGGAGTACGCCAGCAGTTGTATACTCTTGTAGGAGATTATACCTTCTTTGTTTAGCTCTGCAGTGCGAATTATTTTCTCCAGCAGTAGATTGAAGAAGTCGCATGAAAGGGAAAGAGATGTTGTACGTCGATCCGCTTTTTACGGGTCTTTTTCAATATTTGGTGCATGGTGAATATCTGGTCAGTTGCTGATTTACCACGCCTAAAGCCAACACAGCTGAGAACCAATCAGTTTGTTGACGATGGACTTTAATCTTTCGCACAGTACACTCGACTATGTTTTACAAAGAATCTGATGCATGCTTCTTATCAGTTCTTCGCTGCCGTATGTGAATAGCTCGGCCGGCAATCCCTCCTCCTCCGCCTGTTTGTTGTTCTTTAGACGGTTATTGCTATACGAATTTCTTCATGGTCGGTCAATGGAACGTCTGTTCTATCGCCATCGATTGGGGTTTCCTTAATACATTTAAGTGGTCGTCATCAAAAAACAAGGTTTCTTATCCTAGGCTGTTGTGGCCTTTTCATTGGAGGTGTTTTTTTACGTGGCGTGTTCCGAACCCAGCTCACAACCTTGGAGAGGGATGATTCACCTTCTCATTTAGCTACCCTTCAAGTGGATGTTCTTTGGCTGTCCAGAGGATACTTGGTCTAAGACCGGAAGTCGTGAGCTGCTTGAGCCATATGTAAAAAATCGTCTCTGGCCACTTCCCAGTGAATGACGCTTAGGGAACTTTCCTCACTTGCGTGAACTTCTACACATGCCTCCATCCTCCCATACGGCTACCATGCCACCAGAAAATTGGGATGGAATATACATATTTATCAATATTTGAAGTTTTTTAAACTTAAGAATAAATGTTGTTCGCAAATAAATAGTTATCTAATTTTCAAATCAACATATAGACTCTTAAGCAGATGATAAAATATGGAACGAACCCAACTTATGGGTTCATGAATCGCTAAATGTCAGTCGTAGCTTGTAAAATATAGTCTAAACACTCCATCAGCAAGTTATCTTTCCTTTTCAATTGCAATATTATAGTTTTCCACTTAAACCCACTTTTATCTTGCAACCAGTTCCTGCTATCATCCACTCACGCAATCTTTTGAGCCGCTCAATGCCTCGTTGAACGCAATCAGCAATCAGACAAGTGGCAAGCGGCTTCAGCTATCACATAACTCAATTCAATATCTTTTTCAACACGACCTTATGCTCCGATTGTCTTTTCACATTCCAGCGCTAACTGCAAGAACGCGTTGTCTAAGCCACAGGTGCGTCATGTACCTGGTGCTGCAGGCCCTAATTCCTCTTTTTTCTCCTTTTTGTTATTGTGCAACGTAAAGTGTGTACGTGCGTTTAAGCAGCTATGCAGTTATGTGCATCCTTATAGGTTTTATTCCTATGTATTTTGTTTTTTTGTTTAAAACATTGTCTATGCGTCTCCTTATTTCACGTTTTTCTTTTTTTGTAATTGTTGTTGTTTTTAATTTCTTTTTCACTGATCTGTAATCTGCAACGCCTCCATTCTTTTGTAAATCTTCGCATCCTTTTGTATCATAAGATGGTTCAAAACTGTCTAGTATTTTATTGAAAAATATTAATTTACACATCAGCTACCTAATCGGGTTTGTAAAATCTTTTGTGCGTTACTCTTTTATCTATTCCTCACTGCTGCCTTACTATTTATAATTATATTTGTGAGAAGGCATATTTAACTTTGTTGGTTTCGGTGGATTACTTTTAGATCGGAAGTGAAGACAAAGCATACTTAATACCCACAACATATGTTAATCGTGTTTAGAATCTAAGAAAGGCTGGTTCTATGAACCAATAACCGTGAACAAATTAATATATCAATGAACTACGACCTATTCAAACAATATTTCCTTTAAATCATCAATGCTTCCTGGTTAAGTAAGCAGAATTAACACTGCATTTTCGAAACAATAACTGTAAAGTGGTAGGCAGGTCCTTCTCCACCTGGTCTTTCCAACGGAGAGGAGGTCTTCCTCTTCCTTTGCTTCCACCGGCGGACACTGAGTCGAATA
This sequence comes from Bactrocera tryoni, assembly GCF_016617805.1. Taxonomy (NCBI): domain Eukaryota; kingdom Metazoa; phylum Arthropoda; class Insecta; order Diptera; family Tephritidae; genus Bactrocera; species Bactrocera tryoni. Next base: position 75,668,618 of record NC_052503.1, read on the forward strand.
CTTTCAGAGCTGAAGTCGTTTCATCCATTCGGATGATATGACCTACTCAGCGTATTATTACCTCAATACTATGAACATCCAAGAATTCAAAAATTTTAAAAATTAAAGCGAAAACACAGAAACTTCAAATTTAATGGGGAATGAGCACTCTTTTTTTGGGTACCGCGGCCACGTCTCAGATGGTTCATCCGTTGATCCAATTTTCCATGACTCGTACGAGCATTTCGACTGCGAGATTATCCGCATAGACTTTGGACTTTACATATCCACACAAGAAAAAGTGTAACGGTGTGTCATCACAATATATTGGTGACCAATCGGCCGGCCCAAAACGTGAACTTATCTGCTCGCCAAAGTGTTCTCTCAATATATCCATTGATTGATGTAATATGTGGCAAGTGGCGCCATCTTGTTGAAACCCAATGACGTCGAGTTCACGAGCTTCAATGTTAGGCATCAAATAGTCGGTTGTCATGTTGCGATAATAGTCGCCTTAGACGGTTACGTTCTCACCAGCGTAATTTTTGAAGAAATATGTATCGATGATTCCACCGACCCACAAACCACACCAAACCGTTGTATTTCTGGTTGAAATTTAAGCTTTTGAATGTCTTCAGGTTATTCTTTGTTCCAAACGCGTCAATTTTGTTTGTTTACATACCCATTTAGTCAGAAATGGGCCTCATCGCTGAAAAAGGTTTGGTTCGAAAACGTCGGATCTTCTTTGATCTTTTCAAGAGTCCATAGAGCGAAGCGATGTCACCTGGGAAGATCGAGTGGCTTTAATTCTTGCACAAACTATATTTTATACGCTGTCAATTTAAGATCTCAACGTAAAATGCGCCCAGTCGTTCCATACGTCAGTCCGAGTTGCTGCGAACGGCGCCGATTCGACGCACTACGGTCTTCCTGTACGCTCTCAGCTATGTCTGGTATATTTTCTGCACTACGTGCTGGACGTGATCTATTCAGTCGAATATTATATAATAATGAATGCTGGGTTTCAAGATGGGTGATGGTCTGGCGAATGATAAGCTCAGTAGGCCGATTATATTGACCATAAGATGAGGTCGTAAGCTTGATACAAAAATCGTTGGATCCCACTTGGAGCTATATTTTACCTTTGTGTTAAAACTCCATTAAGGGCATCATCTTATTGATCAACGAAGCGCTTTGAGCTTACCAAAAATTTATTAAGGCAGCTACTTTGGATTGAAAAGTTAAGTCCTCTCCCGACGAACAAACACCAAAGTCTATAAGTCACACATCATTCCTGTCCTGCTAGACGGTGCGGTGGCATGGACAATAACATCATCTGATGAGGCGGCCTTAGAGCGTTCGAAAGAAAAGGTTTTCGGAAAAGTTATGGTCCTTTGCGCATTGGCAACGGCGAGTTCTGCTGTCAAATTATTAATTCAGTGAATCAAGAGACTGCGGCTGCGCTGGCTAGGTCATGTTGTCCGGATGGAAGAAAACACTCCAGCTTTCAAGGCTTTCCAGTCAATACACGCCGCTGGAAACCGAGGAAGAGAAAGTTCTCCATTCCGTCAGAGAGATCAGGTGAAGAAGGACCTGGCTGCTTTTGTAACTAGAATTGGCGGCAAATGTTGTTTGAAAAAATTAATTATGCCAACAAAATGTGTTTTACTGTGGTAGGCCGGGGACTTTTCAAATGACCTGTCATATGGCCAACGCAAATACTCAGCTATATTTCATGTAACCTTCATCACCGCGACAGTTTCAGCGCAAAATTACAAACTCAATTTAAATTCCAGGACAGTTGTGTTCAAACAAATGCACAAATGAGAATTTGTTGTTTGTGGAAAACTTCAAATATTATTTAAGCTGTCAGCGCGCGCAACACTCAGTTGACATTTGATATCATTATGCTGGCCCAGCGGCCGCCCTGCCACTGCGCACAGCTAAATGTCACGCCATGCAACACTAAAACGGCGTACAAGTAAATAGAAGCTGTGCGAAAGTGGCTGCGAGTTCAGTCCAAGACACTTCAACACTGTTTGCATAACTGCTATTCATTTCAGATGTTCTTGGGCTTCTTTGTTGTTCTTGTTGTTGTTGGTGTCCGTTTGTCGAGTGCATAGATATTACAATACTTAACACAATCCCACTTTATACGCTTGTTGGCGCGTTGTGTCCTGCAGCCGCTGCTCAAGGCGCACTCTACCGGCGCGTGGACCCGCCGCCAACCCACTACAACACAGGCACGAATATTACCGTCGCACTCATAACAAATGCGCACTTTGCGTAGCAATATCACGAGTCAGGCGGCCGCCACTTCGTATCCTTCAGCAGCATTCAGCATTTCTTGGCAATCATACAAACTTAGCATATTAAGCAGCGTGTGTTGTAGTTTCGCAGCTCCAGCTTCATCTCCAATTCTTGCCTTGATATTACAGCACTTCTTCATTTACTCATCCGTTCAATTTTACCAACCGCTGGCGCATTTGTGCGATTTGTGTGAGTTTTCTTTTGGTCTCACTTTATTTTTTCGACTCTCAAGTCACTTGTTCGCGTTGCTTGCGACTTCCCTGCACGGCTTGGTTTTCCCATTAGAATACCATTACTTTTTGTGCGCCTTACAGCGTTCCTACTACTTGCTGTTGTTGTTGTTTTCGCTTGTGTTTAGACACTTGCAGGCATTTCACGCTTAAATGCCCTGTCATCTCTAGTTGGAAATGTCAATGCTTTTACTGTTACTTCGAGCCCCCAAGCCTCTACACGCCTGCAGCATTTGGCTGTGTGTCAGGAGTTTGCGGGCGCTGTTGTCCTTTTTGCGAGCTCGCAGTAGTTGCGGTCGCATGAATAATGAATTCTAATTTTAAAGTTTGCTTCGTTCAGCATTGAATTACAAATTTATTGTGCAACAAACTGTGTTTCTATGGCAAATATATGCGCGCTCACACTCGGACTGCGAGACATGCCTTATTTCGGGCACATTTCCTTTTACATGTGAATAAATGCAAATCGGCTGACACCCACTGCGCTGCCGAGTCGCGCGAGCTTCGTTGATTGCATGCTTTTGCGTTTTGTGGCATTTCGCGTCGGCTTTTATGTGACTTTTCAACTGCGAACTGCGCTGGTGACGCTTATGGCAGCATGGCTTGAAGATTGAGAGGTTTAAATTTGTGGAGGTTAGGGAAATAGAAATTGTGTTGCTGCAATAAAACTTTAAGTTTTGTTTTCGTGCTTAAAATTTTTACGAAACTAAAAGTAAAATTCGTCAAAATTCTTCCAGAATGTATTCTAACTGAACATATCGTGCTCTTACGGTATATGAGTTTCCCAAATAGCGATGCTATCCTCATATTGACTCCCACAAATTTAGGTTGGGGTCTTTTATGGCGACTTAAGACAGTATTGTGGATGACCTATATTAATACTCGGGTTTGTAGTAAATCAGTCCATTTCGTCTAGAATAGAGTTATATGGAGTTTGAAGAATTCGTTGCCGAGTAGCATCATATATTCCTAAGACATCTGCAGTTTAATATACATTGTATCCTATGGCTCCGAGATGAAACGAAGTGCCACCGTGAGACTTAACCATTTATTTCAATCTTGTACTTGACTACTTCAACTTTTCTGATACTTAGATATTTCGATGTCCAATATGCTTCTTCTGCTTAGGCTCCTATTATTTTGGTATTTGCATATTTCGATGTCCAAATTTCTGTTCCCGACCAGAGCGGGTCTGCCTTCCCGTCGGTTAACTTGTAGATTCTAGTCAACAGCGTTACGTGTATCCTATAATACCGTGGAGGAGCAAACCTCCAGGATGAGACTCTTCCATTTATTATGGTCTAGGGCTAGTCTCTTGATTTGACCACCACTTTTTTGGTCCTAAGATATGTCGAAGTCCAAATCGCTTGTCCAGGATAGAGTGGATCGGCATTGCCCTCGGCTGCCTTGTGGATTCCAGTCGATAACGTTCCGGGTATTCTGTGGCTTTTGTCAAATCGAAGGGCCACAAGTGGGCTTTCCAATTTTTCGATACTGTGCTAGTCCCTTGATTTGACTACCACTTTTTTGGTCCTAAGAAATGTCGATGTCCAAATTGCTTGTCCAGGATAGAGTGGATCGGCATTACCGTCGGCTGCCTTGTCCAATTCCAATTTTTCGATATTGTGCAAGTCTCTTGATTTGACTACCACTTTTTTGGTCCTAAGATATCTCGTGTCTAATGTCTAAATTTCTTCGCCGTGCCGAAAATTGGTTTGGCCTTTTGTATACGATTGGTGATGTTTGGCTTTGAGCTTCCGTTGGCAGATACAATACTGCCCAAGTAACAGAAGGAATACACATTTTCATTTTATTTCTCAATATACTCCTTATCAGTTGCCCATAGACATCTTTCTTATGGACATACCACCATCTTGAACCAGTTAAACTTAAGTTAATCAGACTATATTTTTTAAATGTTAAATTTCAATAGCGACTGTCCGAAGAAGATATCCCTCTATACGTAATTGGAGCAGAGGATTCGTAGGGAGGATGATGCAACCTCTATCTATACTGAGGGGTCCCAAATGGACTGCGGATTATAAGCAAGTGTATACTCCAATGATTTTGAAATTTCTCTTTTTATTCGACAACCAAACTCAGAAAACATTTTCGAAGCGGAAGTACAAAGTATAGAGAAGGTCTGTGGTGTTTTGTTGAAAAACAACGGGAGGACGTAGAAAGCAACCATATGCTCTGATAGCCAGGCAATATTGTTTCCCTTGTAGATCGCAACAATTGCAGAAAGGCTTTAAGCTCACTGACACGTAAACTCCACTTGTCCATAATTTGGGATCCCGGCCTTAGCGAAATTTTCGGCAAGGAAAAAGTAGGCACGTTAGAAGCCTCTTCATATGAATACGAGGCGGAGCTAATGCGGTGTCTGCTGGGAACGATCAAAGGAGAAAGGAGTTCACTTACTGAGAACAAATAACTCGGATCATATGAAAATCAATAACCAATTACAAGATATCGAAGCAAATATGGTATGACAATATTAGAACTAAGGACTTATTTCATAGGTCCTGGAATAACATTTACAGACTTACTGCTGCTATAACGGGTACTAGCCTTTTGAGAACATGCGCTAAAGATGGGTCCATCATACAACAATACATATTTACCGCTGACAAAAAGGAGTAAGGAAATAATTCCCTACTTCCCTGTGAATTCGCAGCTGTAACACAAATCAGACACAGAATGCTTGGAACCCGAACCAACAAAAAATGGACACAGAATACACGGAACCCATCCGGCACAAAGTCTTGAATGCCTGTCCACAAAAAGCGGACTTTGGGCGTAAAGACGAAACGAGATAGCAAGAGTTTAGAGGTCCTAAGATAGCGCACGAAATGGCGGGCGCTAATTGAAACCGAAGTAGCAGCGCTGCACCTACTTACCTATCAATAGTCTAACCTTCGATCAAATTATTGGATACTAAGGAACCGGGCAGCATTCAACTCCTGGTGATTTTTATTAGAAAGCCGGAAGATCGCATTTGCTAAATGCTAACCTCGAAACCTGAAGCCACAAGCCGCCGTGTCCCTCGCCTACGTTATGCAAGTCACATTTTTATTGCAAGAAAAATACCCTAAAGCAGGGAAAACGGCGCGATATTGACAATTTGTTTTCGCAGTGAAGTTGTTATTGCTTCGGTTAAAGTTTTTGATCACTTCATTTGATTGAAGAGTGATTTGTTGCCGAAAACTAGGCAAACAAACGGTTGCATGCAATGCAGACGCAACTCATTTATCTTGTGGCAGTAGGGGCGCGCTGGGAGCTGTACATTACTGAGGCGCACAAAAATTTATGGGCACGTAACAAAAAAGTTAGCAAAGTGAGGTTAGGTAAAACAAATGGAAATAACGAAGCTACACGGAGGCAGAATGGACATTTAGATTTGGCAAATTTTATAGCTGACGAAAATGAAAATCGAAACAAAATGAGTAAATGCTGTCGGATGGTGGTGGGGATGTAGGAAAAAACCAAAAACAAAAAAAAAAAAACACAAAAAAACGAGAAGAAAAAAGTGAGAAAAAAACTGAAATAAATGCGCAGCAGATATTTACGAGTACAAAATGTATTGTAATAAATGGAAATGGCAATGCCTGCCATGTCTTTTTACAGATTCGCCATTAAAGATTTATGGCACTGGGAATTTCGTAGTGGCAACAATAAAAACAACAACAGCAGCAATAACAACAATAACAAATGCAATGTATAGCAATTGTAATGGTATTACAAAATATCAATGACCGTTATTGTATGCAGCGACATGCGTGTGTTGGTTACAAGTTGAATTGGCAACAGCAATACGGCAACAAATCAACAAAACAAAGGCAACATTTTACTACTAATAAATCGTTTATGTGCGACTTTATATCAAATACATACAAATGGCTGCTGTCAAAAGCAAAAAAATCGCTAAAAAAATAGATAGTGATAATAAAGGTCTGGCAGCAGATAGCTAGGTACAAGTATAAGGGATAGGTCCATATAACTATAAGTGATAAGTCTATATACTTACATACCTATAAGCGACAAGGGTATAAGGCAGTGGTAGTCAAAAGATACAAAAAAGTGTGTGGCAGGCTGATTGTGGCATTCATAAACTACAACTACACATAACTGCAGTTTAGGGATTGCCAGCGGTGCCCAAACGCAGCGTCGAGATTTCGAGATTTTGTGCGCCACTAACTACTATACTGCGGCATATGTTATAGCATAGTAGAAAAGCTGTAAAAACTCCAGTTCTAACAATGATAAGAAACCAAAGCAACAACAACAACAGTTAACATATACGGTGAAGTGCCTAGCTTGCCACAGCAGGAGCAGCCATATTGTAAGCGGCAATAAAAGTAGCTGCGCACTAAATATTTTCACACAAATAATGAAAACAACAACCCAAGCGAGGCAATCAAAAGAAATCAAATGTGCGCCGTGTCGATAATTTAATGCAATAAAAGAAGTTTTTTTTTACATTTTTTCCATTTTTTTCTTTTATTATATTTTTATTTTATTTGCCGCTATCTAAGCCAAAGCCCCCAAAAAGGTAATGGCAACCATCAAATAATAAGCACAGATGCGCAGCGCAACTAGCAGCACAGCATTTGGCATGACGTGCCACATATGATAGTTGCCTGCCGCCGAGCACATACGGCTGCAACGAATGTGTCTTGGCTTCAAGTCGTAAAAGTTACTTAGAAAATGCTTAAAATTGTAAATTTTATTACACATTTTTATAGTTTTCTTTTTGTTGTGCAACAGTATTGTATGCTGTATGCCACATGCCACATCTTTTGCTGCTTGCAACTCAGAAACTCAGCGGCAAACAAAGCAAACTCTTAACTGCTTTGCGCTGAGGCAGTCATTGAGGCACACTGCGAGTTTTCCGTCAGCAAAAGAAGTACATAAATTATACAGCGCACCAAAAATTGACAGCTGTCAGTTGAGCGCATAGACTTAATGTGTCACACATGTGTCAAAAAGGCAGTAAAAACGCAGCAGCACATCACAAATGAAAAGCGTGTATGAAAACAAGCATTGAAAATGTTAACTTTGGCTGCAAAGCAGCTATAATGCCCTTCACGAATACAAAAGTTTGCTAACAAAAACTTCATTTTGGTCGGTGAGTTTGTATGGCAGCTATAGGATATAGTGATTGGATCTAGAAAATTTGCTCAGATCTGATAGCATTCCCGTTGAAAATAATCCATGTCAAATTTTGTGCAGATATCTCATGAAATAAAAAAATTTTCCATATAAGGACTTGAGTTCAATCGTTCAGTTTGTATGGCAGGTATATGCTATAGTTATCGGATCTTGAAAATTTCTTCAGATGTGATAGAATTTCTTTTGGTTATAATCCATGTCAAGTTTCGTGCAGATATCTCGTTTAAGAAGAAAGTTTTTCATATAAGCACTTGAGTTCGATCGTTTACTTTGTATGACTGCTATATGCTATAGTGATCGGATATTAAAAATAACTTCAAAAACGATAGATTTTCCTATTCAAATAATCCCTGCCGAATTTCGTGTAGATATTTCATTAAATAAAAAAGTTTTCCATATAAGGACTTGAGTTTAATCGATCAGTTTGTATGACAGCTGTATGCAATAGTGATCGGGTCTTGAAAATTTCTTCAGGTATTATAGCATTTCTTATGACAATAATTCATGTCAAATTTCGTGTCGATATCTCATTAAGCAAAAAAGTTTTTCATATAAGCACTTTAATTCGATCGTTTATTTTGTATGACAGCTATATGCTAGAGTGATCGGATCTTGAAGATTTCTTCAGATAAAATATAATTTTTTTTGGTAATAATCCTTCTCAAATTTCGTGTTGATATCTCATCAAATCGAAAAATTTTCCTCATAATGAGTTCAGTTTGATTCGTCAGTTCGTATGGCAGCTATATGCTATAGTGAACCAATATCGGTTGCTCCAACACATAAACAGCTTCTTGATGAAAAAAGAACATATGCAAAATTTTAGATCAAGATCTCATAAACTGAGCGAATGGTTCGGGTATATATAAACGGCCAGACACGGCATGTCAGAATCGAGCCAGCTCGGCACGCTGATCATTTAAATACACGTATTATAAGGTAGGTCTCCGACGCTTCCTTTTGGTTGTTAGAAATATCGTGGCAAACCAACAGTACCCTGTTGAGGGTATAACGAGCACTAAAAAATGTTACTACCTTACAATGAGATGGTTGGGAAAATTTCCAAATTCGATTGTCATACTTTTCGGCTTGGCGCTGACAGTTACTTATTAATGATTAATATTGTATTTGAATGGGAGCTGCAGATCAACTCAGCACCAGCTCAACTGCAGCTACCAGTCGTCAGACAAACACAGTTATTTGAAAAAAAAAGAACTACAAACGAAAAGATTTTATGTTTTAATCAGATTTCTACACAATTTTTATGGCTCAAGCGGTGCTGGAGGGGGGTTTAAATGCTCAAATTACGCGTACGTGGGAAATGCTCAAATCGATTGAGCGTTACGCAAACACACACATATACACACTTGCAAAAAACAAATGAATCAAGCTTTTGTTGATTGAAATGTCAAAGGTTATAGCCGGACAGCTCATGCGCAGGCATTACAACTTCTTACGCCGTGGAACCGAAGAAAATCGCTTACCATCTTTATAACCCAATAAAACGCTTATCTAATTTCAAAAGAAAATAGTTTTCACTGCTGACTCGTTTCTGGTAAATCTGCGCTAAGTGCCCGTAAACAAAAATCTCCGTTGATGAATGGTTTTTCACGCAGTTGACAGTGCCTCGTAAATGCCTGCGTATGTATACGGAAATCATACGGATATTTTAATGGCTTGTAAATCATTAGCGTGTAATAGACATATAGGCTATGCACAATTCTCTGCCGGAAATAAATCTTCTATAGAATTTTACTTCTTTTCATGCTGATTCTTTCTAACTGCCTTCGAAGCAATGTTACACATAACGTTGATTACTTTACGATTTCACACCGCAAACCGACGCCAATGTGTCTGGGACGTGTGAAAATTACAGACCATGGACTCGTAGTTTTATTTAATTGTAATCCAACAACACTTAGAGAGAATGTTCTTCTGAAATATGTGGAGTTTGAGGATCAAAAATATTGGCCGGAGAGTTTAAAGTATAGTTATTTGTAAGATCTGACAAGGAAAGAGAAAGATCTGTCAGCCGGTGAGCTTAAAATAGCGTTCTTTGCAAGTTCTGACAAAGAATATCATAAAATTTTTGAATTCTGCTTATGAGCTTTGTTTCAATAAAATCCATTTTCTGAAGTTTGCAAATTTATGTAAAAGTCTTCTCAATTTGACTGTGACTCCCACTGATTACATAAATTCAGGTTGATAATGTTTGCATAGACAGTTATGGTTTCTGATAGGCTTCACTTAATTGTTATCTCTTTAGATAGTTACGGCTATATGGTGAAATTTATTGGTAGTTTTCCTTTCCCCTTTTCTTTAGCTTTTAATGGTGAATAACCTTTTAAAGGCACTTGCGGAACGAAGCTGCCAGGTGTTGGCTTTGACAATGTAGCTCTTCTAGTAAAAAGAAAATTCCGCCGGCCGCCTTATACTATTGTACTATTGTATAAGTAGGTGGCACTTGTCGCCAAAAGTGTTGTGCTAGCTCTGTGAAACCGTCGTTAAGCCAATAATATTTTATGGAGTAGTTGTCTGATGGAAGGCGCTTAGAAAAAGCACACTAGCGAAGCAGCTGTAGACTGTTAAAAAACGACAATCCTCAACAACACTTAGCACCTGTATATATAGGTGGTAGCTTTTTTTGCTTAGGATAGCTGGGTACATGAGGGGCTCCGGGCAAGAACACAATGAAATTCTGCGCTCCTTCGATTGCACTCCTCAAAATCAACGTCACTGCAACGTGAAAACCTTTTCCTGGCGGTTCCTACTCTGCTCACTTACGTGTGAGGAATGTTTGGGTTATCACCGCGGATTGATTGGAATTGGAGATTGCAAGTGTAGCCAAGTCCTTTAGCACGTGGCCTTTCCAAAGGAATAAGGTCATCCTCTTTCTCTGCTTCTCTCGGAGTGCTCAAAGCTGGAATGTTTTCATCAATTCGGACGACATCTTCAAAAGTCACTGTTTGGTATTATTTATGGGCAGAGTGAATAATTGATGGATTTTTCCTTAGAGATCTTCCTCATCCCGTACACGAATGATAATGCGGCTCCGGGTCACATCGACAAATGATTTTGCGGACGCCACGCCTTTTGTCTTGCGTCTTTTGGCTAACTGCTTAGCCTCTTCAGTTGACGGCTTAGCCTCTCCGTCAGGGGTCCGTCAAGGTCGAAGGCCTCTTCACCTGACCTCTGTCGCTTGGCTGCCACCGCTGTCAATTCAAGCCTAAAATTAGACGAGACTGCTTTTGTACAATCAATGTATTCTTGGAGCTCCTTCGTAAACACCTCAGTGGTTGGCGATTGCAGCTGTAGCCTTCTCCCTACCTTGCCTTCACTGGGTCCTTGAGCTTCCCTGGTAGACACACTACTAGCAGCAACATTTTTGGCAGGTTGTTGCTTGGCAAGGCTCGCATGACACATTGATCCTGATCTGTTATCAACTACAATGGGAGCGAACTGTTACCAGCCTCCCTTCTCCGTCCTTGTCATGGCGCTGTGCGTATCTATTATCAGTCGGCACACTCGTGCCGGGTACAGCGTTGGATTTTTAACAATACATATATACAATAAATTTTTTTTATAAATCTCTCAGAAAATATACATATATACAAGTATCTCTCTCTTTTTTTCTGCTGTCTATGCTTGTTCTGTTCCGTTTAGAACCAAAGCGTCTAACTTTTATGCATATAAATAAGAGACAGCAATAAGAATAGGCACCAAAATATTTCCGGAAAATTCCAAAAAATAAAATACTTCAGTCATAAGCGCACAACGGGGAGTAAGAGAAATCGAAAATGAAATATTTCGGTTATTTTGTAGGTTTTCCTTTTCGGCAAATTGAAGAGTTCATTAAATATTGATAGGCCGTTAGCTTGGCTGCCGTTGACGTTGCCTATTTTATTTATTGCGGTGGCTGGTATTTTAAATTTTTCATTTCTCAAGTAGAGTAAAGCTAATTGAGGGTCGAAGTCGCTGCGCTGCTATTTCTACCCAAAAGAGTATGAGGGCAAGGAAGCGCTTAAGAAATCGAACCTTTTTGTTTGTGAGTAAAACTACTGTGCGCTACCGCATTTTAAATATCTATCTAAATTTAAAATAAACAGGTCTTTTCCAATTTTTCAACGGTTCAACGGTACACCCACACCGGAAGGTCATCCCCGCAGCGCCAGCTGCCTTTAAATAAATCAACAGCTGAAATGGCTGCCTCAAACTTGCAAACGCCAGAGATAACATGGCAAATCATGACGCCACTGTTGCCAATCATGCCATCAACATCCCTCAACTATAACGGTGCTTGCGCGCTAGTACTTGCTGCTGACTATGATACACCACTATCATGAGACGCCCGAGCCTGGCTCATGTGCCAGTCGCCGCAAATCGACAATGACATTTGACATATTCGACGCTGTTGAGGGCGTGCAGTCACACCCAGCCGAGCTGCTGGCGTATATTTGTGTGTATATGACATCCATTGTAACATACATACTGTCGCGCATAACTGTCAAACCACGCGACCCGGCTACCGTCAGTTTTCTCTACCGCCAAAAATTGCTGCGCCGGCTCTTCAATTCGCGTACTTCAGCGCTGAGTGTCACCACTCGAGTTCTGTACTGGCGTGTGTACCTTGGAACGGAAATTGATGTACTTTTTCAATTTTCGCGCACGGAAATGTAATACGCAAAATGATTTAAAAGTATTTCCCTACCCTCACTCTCCCAACTGCATTTATAGCTTGCTGGTCCACAAATAAACACACACTAGTGAGCCCCGCTTGCCTCTGGGAGCTTTAAACCTCACACTCTCTTCTGTTTTTCGGCAAATATTTTTATTGATTGCCACTTTAATATACCGTAATTTGACTCCATATATTACCAATAATAATATTTGTGTCCTCCACCCAAAACTCACATATCCCTTTTCTTTAGCTTTTCACAACCCTTCATCCTTCGGCTAATATGATATGTCTACTTCCATTATTTTGTCTATCGAATTTGCTTCTTCTTCGTTTCGCTTCTTTTACTTTGCGCTTCATTTCGACTGTTGATCCGCTGACGGATTGACATATATCTGTCAGTCTTAGGCTTTCTGGAAACTTCTTTTAATTCCACCCCCATTTCTCGTTATTTTTTTTTTTTTTTTGGAATCTCGTTATTTGTTTCGAAATGCCAGATTTTAAATCGAAACCTTCGTCGAAAATAATTTGATATGTATTGAAAGTTGTACGCTATTTTGCTTTTGATATGGTTCGATAATTTGACAGTTCCCGATTTGCTTCAGCTGTGATGACTAAGTAGAAGAAGATCTTCAACGGAATCGAGTTTACATGCTGTCAGCATAGTATTCGCATCAACAGAGTTTAAATAGGTACATTCAGATACCTAATAAGGCTGCTTTCCTAAATATTGCTATGATTGGGCTTGCTAACGAGCGAGGTAAATTTCTTTTAGCGGGGTCAATGAACTTTAGCGAGGTTAACAACCTTAAGCGCGGTCAATAATCTTTAGCGCAGTCAATAACCTTTAGCGATATCAGCAACCTTTGGTCAGCAACCTTTAGCGCGGTTAGTAACTTTTGCTCCGACTAATGATCATTACATATTTTTTTTCAGAAATTTTCTTAAATAATGAATGTTTCCTTCAATAAATTGATGGTTTTGTTGGCTGTATAGCATGTTTCGCCGTCTTGTTGGAGGTAGGAAATCAACCACATCGACATTCCCTACTTCAGGGGATGGAAGTTTATTAATCCTGGCCCCAAAGTAGCTTCATTGATTGTAAGACTATGGCTGGTTTCACTTGTGAAAAAAAACATATAAACCAATGATTCACTCTGCACAGAAAACATACCAAACATAGACTTCTTGATGACATAACGTCATTTCAACATCGTCACAACCCTGAACAAAAATTTCTGGTAAATATTGGGATCGTTGGCCATCTTTTATATACCAGGGTGAAGTCTATGCGGTCAAAAAAGAGACTGTGATAGCATGAAATGCAGTAAAGCATAAAAAGAACTTGAGACACCTTAGAAAAAGGAGAAGTGCAAAGACGTAGCCGTGAAGCTAGACGTCAGGCACGCGGACAACAAACCGACGAGCGGTCAGAACTCTACCAAACCTTTAGGAGCGAGCGAAGCTGGAGATGGTAGATAGCGGCAGTATTCCATCTCCACCCAAAGCGAAGTTAACCATACCTCGCGTGGTGTACCCGAAACATGTTCTGCGGCTGCTACCAAGGCAGAATCCGGACGTGCCAACTAGCAACTGGAGGGCGTAGCGAAATCCGTCAACGAAGATGAAGGCCAGTGCTACATCCTTCTGATCAATAAGGCTGCCGAGGATCTTCTGTATGCGAGGTTTTTCTATACGCGAGGTTCGGGAAGATGGCGTGGGGCGTAGGAAACGTGTTTCTTCGCCTCAAGTAGCGCCACTCCGCGGACAATAACAAAAACACGCTGAATATGATTGAAGTAGAAAATGATCGCGGAATAGTAGAAATCATGATTACTTCATTTGTCCTGCAGGAGTTGGAGGGGGAGGAAAAACCCAGTGAACAGCCTGATGGTCATAAAAACCAAGAACTGAGGGTGCTACAAGTGAACCTCTACTAGAGTAAGATCGTCTCGGCCGAGCATCTGCGCAATATAGAGAAGAGCGGCTACGACGTGGCTTTAGTCCAGGAACCATGGATTGTATCGTGGTCGCTGGGCTGAAGTCACAAAATCATACGACCTACACCACGACAGTAATTAACGAAGTTAGATCAGCGATATGGGTTAAGAAAAATCAATTTTCCCATATTAATTTAATAATGAACTATCATCTGGCATTTCAAAGAACCTCTATGTCTTTGTATAGCGAGGCAGGCAGCCAGAGTAACCTTACCTAACCTGTAACTTTTGGGCATTCTGTTTGTAGCTTGATATGTGTCAGCGATTTATTAAAATTTTTTAACTGCCATCTGGTCAGGGACTTACTACTTCAAGACAAACATACGCTACGGCTGCTTCAGCTTGTCATCGACAGATGTTTATTGCTTGCAGACTAGCTTTAAAAGTGCGCCTTTCTTTAAGATACTTCATTGTAAGTAAATGAAATTGTTACGCTGAGAGCGTTCAAAATATATTTAACGTAATAAAATTTAACTGCAAAAGCAGCCGCTATTACCACAAAGCACATCTCGAACGATATTACAAAAGAAGTCAAGAGTGTGGCGCAAAACGCCCGAAAGGCGGTATAAAACTAAATTGGCCCAACCGGGAAGGCGAGAGATTGCCAGGAAGATAGACCACTGCCACCGCGCTGCTAGAGCGGCCTAATAGAATTATTAATAGGCTTAGCGCGGGCGGGAGTTGCGGCGCTGCTGACTACTACTACTACTTTACCGACTTTAGAGAAGCTTATGCATAACTAAGTCGAAACATATGACAAGTAGGCACATGTGCGTGGATGTGTATTGAAAACTCAAAAACCATATATACATGCGTGTGTATGTGTGCATAAAGATGCGCTTAGAAAGTTTGCCTAAACCGCTGGCGCTTTCATAAGGACATTTGGGTAAAGCGCACAGTTTTCAGTCGCCTTAATAACACCAAAGAGAATTTATGGTAATCAAAGTTTATAACTATGGCAACCCTCATTTATTAGCAAAGAACACAAAGTGCGGCCAATACACAAAAATAAGCGTCCTTGCGTGTATGTGTGTTTGCCAAATAAATGAGTGACACAAAAGCACTTAAGTGTAAGTATTGTGTCTTTGTGTTGGCAGGGCCCGAACAAATGCATGCGCTTTTCGCTTCAATTAAGTGCGGTCTTTTGTGTGTCCGAATGAAAACCAGTCAAATATTGTCAAACTTTAAATTGTTGCCATGTAAGGAAATTAGTTTAATTTACTAGCATCAAGTCATATACATTACTCAAGTAAGGCACAATAGCAACAACAATGGCAATTAAGGAAAAATCGTTAGCTACAAACACACGCACAAAACAATTTATATGTAGTATATGAGAAAGCTAGGCAGTAGACCACAACAACTACATACAAAAGTACAACAAAAGTACACACAACATGCCCACACACATACATACTCTTACACATACATGCAAATAGACATATTAACTGATTTGCACGACCCACATAGGGTCTTTGGGCACACTAAATTACACGAGCGCTTTTAAATCGGACACAACACATGTTTATATATACATGTGCATGTGTGAGTGCAACGAAACATGTTTATAGTACAGTTGCGCGGCCTACCACATGAAAATGTGCAGTTTTGCGGTGAACGCCGGGAGCCCCAAACACTTTCGTTAGCTTCAACTATGTACGAGCTTCGAATTTATTACATAACGTGTGCATAAATGTGACAAATATACACACAAATTTTGGATGTGGTAGTGCGGCTGTGTGTGTGTGTGAACGCGGTTACAGCCACATTGTGTTGCCGCTATGGTATGTTTACAAGAGCCGAAATTATTGGTGAGAGAGGACATTAATTATTTTTTGAAAGAGTCTAAACATCAAAGCGGACATTTTACTCGAACGCAAAGCCAGCAGATGCACAAATAGGAAACTCTTTGTCGATAAAATATGTGGGTCTTAAATGTTGGTGAGTTGGTTACTCAAAACCACAGCGAAAATTAAAGTACTTCACTCCTTTATCGGCAAAACCGCATAATTTTGGTTCAGAAGACGCCACAACTATAAGCAAGTAAGCTACAGCAGGTGTTTTTGTTGTTGTAAAGTTAGTAAGTTGCAATACAATAATTGAAAAAGCGCTACTAAGCTTTAAGACCCTGGTTTTATGCACATGATTGCCCTAAAGATGCTTGAAAATAATGTCTTCCGACTGCTTTCGAACAGAATAGCATAGTTTTAGGAGCGCAATATGTAAAAATATAATTTTTGACTTCGTGAAAACAAAGTAGCACAGGTTTAGGAGCCCAACTGTTTCACTGATATGCAAAATATGTTTTCAGCACCGAAGCTTTAGTGTCCTTCAGAAATAATGAAGTTGGCATGTAAGTGCTTGAATTTGATCATTTAGTCTATATGACAGCTATATGGTATAGCGATCCAACTTTACCAATGTTATTAAAAGGTTATACAGACGCCTATGATAATAATCCATGCCAAATTTCGTGAAGATATCTTGTCAAATGAAAAAGTTATACATACTAGGACATGAGTACGATCGCTCAGTTTGTATGGCAGCTATATGCTAGTTATCCGGTCTAAGCAATTTCATGGAAGATTGTATCGTTGTTTTTGGGAGTGATCCATGCGAAATTTTGTGAAGTTATCTCGTCAACTAAAAGGGTTTTCCATACAAGGACTTGATTTCGCTTGTTCAGTTTACTTGACAGCTTAATGCTATAGTGATCCGATACCGGCGGTTCTAACAAATGAGCATCTTCTTGAAGTAAAAATCACGTGTGCATAATTTCATATCCATATCTGATATATGTATATTTCATAGCTTCTGTGACTCTTTCTTCTAAGATGTCAGGCATCCCTTTAAGCTGCCTGAATAACGATACAAATTGAAATCTTCGTAGAGAATGTCAGACGGATTAGGGTGAGGTGGAATGCCTTAAGGGCTTGCAGGTCGCCAAGATTATTGCACGGGGTCAAAAGAAAACTCGCAAGCTTTCTACTCGCCCGGTATCGAAAAGACTGCAGGACGGTTGCTGGCCTACAACTCACAACTTATTGGCATCACATACTAGCCATTTGGACATTATTAAGGAAGACACATTTAAAATAGCAGGAAAGTAAACATGAGAGAAACGCTGGAACACCGTCTTTGTTTATTTCCGACTTTACCTAGAAATCGTCTTAAATATCTAGAAGCTTCGCAAGGCATTGGATCACACCTAGATATCAATTCGCTTGTAAACTTGAAAAAAGACGTTGACGTCGTGCTCGAGGTACACTTAAGTTCAAATTAAACTAAACCATCATCTGGCAGATGGTTCCTGATATTGCCTTCCTTTCGGGAGAAGAAAGAAAAAAGGTCCTAAAGGCCAAGAGCTCCCGGATAAACATCTATACAAATACCTCCAAGCTAGATAACTGAATGGGAGGCAGTCTGGGTAAAGCTAGATACCAAACTCGCCGACCGTCTTACAAACCAATGCAATGCCTTCACAACAATTAACGAAAGTTCTGATAAGAACTTGTTGCTCACAACAAGGTATGTATGTATTTATATACTTATATAGACAAGCAGGCGGCTTTGAGATCACTAAAGTCTTGTAAGGTTTTTTCAAAGTTAGTGAAGGAATGTATTGATCTCTTAGTGGATTTAGCATCCTTTTTACGATAAACTACAATAGATTCCAGGGCGTAGTAATATCACTGGGAACTGCGAATTATATGTACCAGCTATGACAGGTTCTACCCTACAATTAGACACCGGAAGAGAGGGAATTTATATGCTTCTGGCTACTTGCAGTTGTTTGAGAGGCAAATTTATTATAAATATAGCTGAGTCTCGATGTAATCAATCCTTGACTTGCCTACCAAACCGAAACATTCTATGAATGGAATATGGCCCGCACTCTAATAGGAATACCAAAATGTCATTGGCAAATGGGTAAACCTGCCACCACACTGGGAACGCCTTATAACGACTGTAGTAAAAGTTGTCAGGCGGTAGAAGAGGAGAATATATATAAACATCGGTTGAGAATTTATTGACGACTTCTCGGAAGTTGCGTCGATAAAACTTTTCATACCGATGAACTTTATCAAAAGCACGGTGTGGTTCAGAGCGAAGCCATTTGAGTGAAAGTACTTTAGTCCCAGTTGTATTACAATGAGATTATTAAAGAACTAGGTACAACGTTAGACAGCTCTTTACCCACATATTTACCTACCATCTGACATTACAATGACCCCGTTGATCTATATGTATATGGCATGGCGGCCAGTGTAACCTGACCTAACCTAATACAGAGTATAAAAAAGGCGATGTGGCAACTCGTAGAAAAACTGAAGACTTTGTGACATATAACTGACACTTGAGGCAGCTATCGGAAAGGTATTACTAACTCTAACCAATATATGTATATTAAAATATTACGCTCTCGCATGCTTAAAAAAACAATGCTAAACCACAATCTATAAATATTTTTAACGCTTCAAAGTTATTTTACTCTTTTTTCAGCTGAAAATGAAAATTAAATTTGTTCGCCTTTAGGGCTTCTGAAAGTTTGACATAGAGTTTATTTGGAAATTACTAATTAATTGGGTATTATTAAACTGCGTTGCTCAATAATAAGCATAATAAATAGGGAAACCATGGAAATTAAATTTACAATTAATTAAAATTATATTACATGCACATGAATTGTCACGCCTGCCGCAGCTTACAGTATTTAAAAGTTTGTGCGCGCATATTTTTAAACTGCCACGCCCTGGAGGAAATGATGCTGTTTTGACAGGAGTTTCGCTCTGCGCACATTTTGGAGTAGTTGTGGTTAGTTTTTATATGAACTGACTTGAGCGACTTGGAGGATGGAGCCATGTGTAGAAGTTTACGCAAATGAAGAAAGTTCTTTGATTGACATTTACTTGTGAGTCGCCAGAAACGTTTATTTTACATATGGCTCAAGCAGCTCACGACTTCCAGTCCGGTTTGAAGGCGAGCTAAAGCGAGAAGGCGAATCATCCCCTCCAGAGAGTTGAACAGTGGGTTTGGGACCCGCCACGTAAAAAAGAAACAACAGCGTCGGAATAGAAACTCCCCCTTTTGATGACGACGACTGCAAACGTAATAAGGACTATGATATAAGGATATGCATCTGGTATGTCCGATCCCTTAATTGGGAAGGTGTCCAGCTGGTTGATGTCCTCGTTAAAATAAAGGCTGACATCACCGCCGTCTAAGAAGAGCGATGGACGGGACAAAGACTGAGAGTAGTAGGTCCCTGGGGCATTTACTACAGTGGTCATTTAAAGGAGTGCAAACTCGGTGTGGGATTCCTGGTGGACCGTCATCGAGTCCTGACATTCACCTAGCTGGATGAACACCTAGCCACAATCCGTATCAAAGCAACGTTCTTCAACATATCGTTGATTTGCGCCCACGCTCCGACGGAACAGAAGGATGATGTGACCAAAGATGCCTTCTATGAGCGCTCCTCCGCCTCGATGTCAAAATCATGCTTAGCGATTTTAACGCCAGGGTGGGCAAAGAAACTATCTTTGGCACAAGAGTCGCTAAATTCAGCCTCCACGAGAAACATTGTAGTACTAAATTCCAGCATAGGAAAATTCATCAAGCTAAACTGACGTTGAACAATACCAAAAGCTTCGTCAGGATCGGAAAGGACTTCTCCGGACGGTTCAATATCAAACGAGGGTTCAGAGTCAACAAATAAAGCAAACTAGTGCTACCATAAAAATATGTATACTATTCGACCACCCATTTCATGTTAAGCCTACTTAAAGTCCATTCACAACTAGTTTGCTGCACGCACTCACACCTGTTTTTGAGGTTATGTGCGCTTATGTAATGTGACGCTTTAAATATGAGCTTTAATTGGCGAACGCTAATTAATTTATGATTTGACGAAATTAATTTTGGAATTTAATACGCGGAAAAACGCTATTGTTCGCGAAAATTCTAGTTGAAAGCTATTAAAATTATTTCTTTGTTAGTAATGTCCGGCGCATGTATTGGTTTTATCGATTTCTGTTGTGAAATTGTGTTGCATACGCTGGATAATTATGTATTTGAAATTACTCATATAACATTTGTAGGAAATTTTTTAAGGCATTCAATAATGCTTTAATACTTTTTTCTGTTTTGCGTGGTGCTTTGATAATTTGCGAGTGGTTTAATATACATATCTGAAAGGGGATGATTTTTGCAATATACATGAGATAGGAAGTTATATATACTATATATACATACATATGTAATCAAAATATTTGTTATACCCTGAGCATAGTACTCTAAGTTTGCCACTATGTTTGCAATATATTTCTCTAAATATCAGAGATCTATACTATGTCCTGTCTGTATATAATTACGTCAAAAAATTCCTTACTTTTTAAGATATCGATTCGAAATTTTAGGAAATACATTTTCTCCCTAATGAGCTACTTATTTGTTGGAACCATCGATATCAGATCACTATCGCATATAGATGCCATACAAACTGACCGATCAAAATTATGTTCTTGTATGACAAACTTTTTTATACATGGAGGTATCTTCACGAAATTTGGCATGAATTATTTCCTGAAACATTGCTATTAGCTTGTGCAGACATTTTTTAAATCAGATCACTATAGCATATAGCTGTCATACAAACTGGCCGCACAAAATCATGTCCTTGTACGGAAAACTTTTTTATTAGACAAGATATCTTCACGAAATTCGGCATGGATTATTGCTTAATAAAATCTTATAATATCCAAAAAACTTGTATAGATCGGACTACTATAGCATATAGCTCCCATACAAACTGACCGAGCAAAATCATGTCCTTCTAGGAAAAAATTTTTTCGACAAAATTATCTTCACGAAATTTGGCGTATATTATTGTCAAAGATAACGGTACAATATCCGAAGATACTTTTCAGATCTGAGTACTATAGCATATAGCTGTCATACAAAATTACCGAACAAAATTATGTGCTTGTAAGGAAATATTTTTAGTTGACGAGCTATCTTCACGAAATTCATCATGAACTAATTTCTAGAAGGTATGAAATAATATACGAAGAAATTGTTCACTTCGGACCACTATAGCATATAGCTGTCATACAAATTTTTCTTATTAATATTACAGGCGTGCAACTAATGTTCGATTGCGTTCGCCTTGAGCACTCCCTTACTGTTGTAATTTATAATTTTTAATCTAACCCCGAAATGTAACGCAAACGCACACTATGCTACCCCCACAACGCGCGCTTTGACAGCTGTCACTTCATTTTAAAAATTTGCGGTTTGACAAGCGCAAAGCGACGCAACACAGATGTGCACATTTTCCAGCAAATAAATGCGTACAACACTTAAAATAAATTAAAATTGAGCCAAAAAAAATGCATAGAATTGTTAGGCAATATATTGAAAAATTGTCGAGTTGAAAGTATAATAACAATAATAACGCAATTTAATATGTGCGCTGCCACACGCGCACGCATACGTGTGTGTATCTGTGCGTTTTTTTTGTCATTTTTTTTTCATGTATGTGTGCGTGTATTGAATACTATGCGGTTGAATAAACCTCTATTGGAAAATAGACCCAGTGAACTATGGTCATAATGATGCGCAAATATTGACGCATCAATGCACACAATAAACGCATATGTGTGTGAGACACAGAAATCAACTGAAATTTTAAAATTTCCCTATGATTTGTGTTTATTTATTAGAAAAAGGGGCGAAGGAAGAGGTATTACAAACACATATGCATGGAAGTTTTGGTTTTTCCGTTTGACTTATTGAATTTGCACGGTTGCTTAGCATTTTGTTGTTGCTTTTGTTGCTGTTGTTGGTTCTGTTGTTGTTGTTTTTTTGTCGATTTTGTAGTTTTCATTGTTGTTGTTTTTATTGTTATTGTTTTTATTGTTGTTGCTTTTACTGTTGTTGTTTTTACTGTTGTTATTCCATTGTTGTTGTTTTATTCTGTTTGTTTTTACTACTATTGCTTTTGTTGTTGTTAATTTTATATTTGCTGTTTTATTACTGTTACCTATTTTTTTTTTGTTGTTTCATAGTTGATGATTTGTTGTTGCTGTTAGTTTCGTTGTTTCTTTCGAAGTTGCTTCTTGGTCGTTGTTGTTGTCATGTTTACATATTGTAGTTGTTTTTTTAGTGTGTTTTTTATTGTGGTTGCTTTTATTTTTGTTGTAGTCGTTTTTGTTTTACTTTTTTTGTTGTTGTTTTTATTTCTGTTGTTTTTACTGTTATGGTTTTTTGTTGTTGCCATGTTTACATATTGCAGTTGTTTATTTGGTGTTTTTGCTTTTATTTTTGTAGTTTTCGTTTTTGTTGTACTGTTGTTGTTTTATTATTTTTGTTGTTTTTTTTTATTTTTTTTATTTTTGTTGTTTTTACTGTTATGGTTTTTCGTTGTTGTCATGTTTACATATTGTAGTTGTTTATTCGGTGTGTTTTTTATTGTTGTTGCTTTTATTTATTTTTTTGTCATTTTTGTTTTACCGTTGTTGTTTTATTGTTGTTTTTATTTTTGTTGTTTTTATTGTTGTTGTCATTATATTTTGTTGTTGAGTTTGTTGCTTTTGTTGTGTTTTTTTAGTTTGTTGTTATTTTTATTGTTGTTGTTGCAAGCGTATGCTTTCATTTCCGTTTATTGTTTATTAAAAATGTAATTCTAACCCAATGACATGCCTCTACGCACAAAAACAACAACAGCGGTAGCAACAACAACACATTTAACAACAACAAAAATATCAAATCTATGTTGTGGCACAGCTTCCCCTTTGGCCTTTCACCACACGCACAAAGCAGGCGCATCTCCTTTGCTTACCTTGCCGCTAGCGCTTGCCATCTCCTCTCTCCCCTCCACCCCGCTGCGTAACGCAACTTCCTCTTTGCACATCCTGTGGTATTTTTCAATTTATTCGTTTCCTTTTCTGCATCCGTTTTGCTAGCGTTTATTGTTGTTGTTGTCTGTGTTTTTGCAATCATATTTAGTACAGTTAGCTTTATGCCAAATTTTTATTATTCATTATTGATTCAGGCCAAAGTTTTCCCCCTAATTTTTCTATAGCTTCTAATGTTGTTGTTGTTGTTTTCATATTTGCACTTTTTCATTGATTTGACGTTGCTTGTGTGCACTCATATTATTGTTAGCTGTTTTTTCTGGCATTTTGGTTGTTGTTGTTGCTTTTGTATTTTAGTTCGCTCGTTTGCCGCTTATTGTTATGTCCACTCTGTTCATATTCGTTTCCTCATTCGTTTCCAGTTCATTGGACATTTTCGCTGTCATTTCATTTCATTTGATTTCATCCAATTTTATTCTTGTTTGTTTTTGTTATTGTTGTCGACATTTTTTCCACGCATTATTTCCGCATGTTTATTGCTTTGCCATTTGTTTTGACATTTTCCACAGTGTGACATATTTTTCTGCGGTTTCGCTGTGCTCCTTCCCCGCCATCATACCAATGCCAGTCAATCTAAGTTAGAGCGGGGCCTGACTCACTACCAACACAAGGACACACACTACCAACACAAAGACACACACATACACATATATATACACAAATATATACTTATATACAGTGGCAATTGAAAATTGAAAAAGTCTCAATATTTTGTTTTTGTAGTCCATTGTTTGCCTGTTTGCTTGCTTGTTCAGAGTTCATGTCACCACATTACAATCACATTTGGCCCTTTAGTTGTTTTTGTATACACTATCCATATCAATTTTCGCTGCTCATATCTCTCTAGCTCGCATCTTCTCGTATTTCCTTGATTTACTCGTACAGCAGTTGGCTGGTTGGCGTCTAATCAAGCGTAAGACTAGATTTTTTGAAAGATAATAAGGGTTGCCGGTTAACGGCGGGTCATGCGAGGGTTGCGTTATATAAAAATTAAATTAATTGTTTATTCGATTTGATGAATATCCAATGGCATTGCCTATAAATAATTTTTTGTGAGGTCTTGAGGAGGCTGGTTGACACTGGCTTTGTTGCCCCCAAAGGATCCCCACCAGGTGCAATACGACTTTTTCAGTCCTCGAAACACTTTTCATAAGCACGTTTTAGGATGACCTTCAGCTCCTTCAGCGAACTTTGTTTTGTCTCTTTAATCGACTGAAAACGGGTTCCACGGAGCGGCAATTTCAGTTTGAAGAAGAAGAAAAATTCACACGGGGCCAAATCTGGTGAATACGGTGGTTGACAAATGTTGTTGTTCGAGCTTGCAAAGCCGTCTCAATTAAATACAAACAGGTGGCAACAAGAAATTTACAGGATAAGTCTTTCGTTGGATATTATGGCTATGATTTTGACTCCTTTTGTCGAACAATATTGTTCTTCATATGTGGCTATTTTAGAAAAAATTACGAGCATGTTATCGTACTCGATCTTGTTATTGAACTCGCTCTAAACTGGAAAAGCGATGGAGAAAAGGAGATCCATGAGGAATTAAATACAACGTTTTCATTACGCAATAGAGAATATTGGACAAATAGTTCTGTAAACGACAGTACCAAGGGCGATGTCTGTATATACACCGACGTATCATAGAGTGAAATAGTAACAGGGTGCCGGGTTCTTCTGTAGTAATCCACACGTAGAAGGTATCTTCAAACAAAATCATTAAAATTCAGTCTTTAGTCTAAAGCCCACGTTTTAAAAGGAGGAGGATTGGGAGAGGCAAGCCGATTGTCTTCTAGGAAGAGGAGTGGCCTTGTGCTGTAGTGATCCACACGCACAATGTACCTTCAAACCAAATGACTACATTTCTGTCTTTGAGGCCAGAATTTTTGGCATAACAGAAGGTGCCTAGTGCGCTGCAACGCCTCTTTCAAGAGATCGACTGAGCGGGACAGTAATAGACCATCCGCTTCAGGAAACACTAAGAAGAAAACACTAATGTCGAGG
Organism: Bactrocera tryoni; assembly: GCF_016617805.1. NCBI lineage: Eukaryota > Metazoa > Arthropoda > Insecta > Diptera > Tephritidae > Bactrocera > Bactrocera tryoni. The sequence continues at coordinate 75,693,906 of NC_052503.1, forward strand.
CAAAAGGAAAAGGAGGTCATCCGCGGAGGCGACCTCCACCTATGCCATAATGGACACTGGCAGACCCGAAAGGAACATCTCAGCAGAGCAATGGTGTTCAAAACCGACATGGCTCACTTCGAAACGGGAGTCTTTCAGTTTTTCATTAACTCCGTAGAAGATGTTGCATGGCAGAGCTTCTGCTGGAGTTATCGAATATCTCCAACCCACATACATATTCTTTGAGGTTAGTGTTGTTGATGGACAGACCAAAAAGCTTCTACGTCCATGCAAAAAGGTACTTAGTATTATTGAAGGGATCAACAAAAGGCACTTTTAAGAACGCACTATCAGAAAATTGAGAAAGTTAATTCAGCGGCATGCAGAGCTTGCGCGGAGAATGGCAAGACGCTGTAACATTGTTCCCAGTTTTCAACCGCAGAATATTGGATTTATGCTACAGCGCTCAATATTCCAATTTGAGAGGCATTGAGGGAGTAAAAACATGAGTTGCTGCGGAAGCACAATGCACCTAAAGATGATCTAACTGCTTTTGCCTTCGGTCTGGCGCTGCTGAGTTTCATTTTTGTGCCCACAAACCATAGGCAGAACTATCAGCTTTTCCAAGACTTTCTAAATTATTAGAAGAAAATTATCTGCCTCTCTGATTCTCTAGTAAGAATGAGAGTAGGGGTTAGGATGTACAATTACTCTCATATACATACATATAACACTAGTAAAGCTCTTCACTGAATTCCTAGAATCTTTGTATTTTCGAGCGTGGAATTATAAGCGCCAATCAAGGTTATTTTTAATACATTGGATTCGCTGCATCTACATTTAGAATCGGTTAAGCCCTTGCACTCTTGTGCGAGCACTGTCATACTTTGCTTTTCCTGCCGTCAGCGCTCACTTCCGTTATTTATATTAATATTCTTCAGAATTTTTTTTTGTGTATATTTTCTGCTGTCATTTCCAAGATTTCCCTACTGTGTCTTCCACTCTCTTCCTTTCCTCGCTGTGCCCTCGACCGCTGTGCATGTCATTACAATGCAAGCGCTGCGAAATTATATGGATATACGCATTTCACTATAAATTTCATTTACCGCTCCGAAATGTACTTGTGTTTTTCTTGCTATTGCTCTGCCTTGAGTGGAGCAAGCAGCGCTGCCGAGTGGACATCGTGTACATGATACTTTGACATTTAAGTGCTCAAGGGTATTTTAAGATTTACATTTCGCCTTTGTTTCGTAAATTATGCCAAAAATATTCATTTCATGTTATTTGGTTTTTGAGCAACAGCAACAACTACAACTACAACGGCAACAGCAATAATTCCTCAGTACATTAACTGACAGCAATATTAAGTTGCCTTTGCTCTTGTAGTCGCTTTGTGCGCCTTACTCTCGCATTTAATTCAACGAAAATGCAAATATAGGATTTGTGTGTGTGCGTGAGTGTCCTTTGCAAGTATTTAATAGTGAGCTTAAATTTCTAAAATTTACTATTGCTTTCATGTTAAAGAACCGGCTCTTAAATTGCGCTCTAGGGCTTTCAAAGAAATATTACTAATTTAGAACGCTGCAAGCTGTTGTTGTAGCTGTGCTTACACAGTTCTTTACATAAAAATTAATGCATGAATTCAAGAGCATATAATTAAGGCACTTACTACTCATTATTTATGTAATAAAATATAGCTTCAATTGAAGCTTAAATTTGCCAATCGTCTATTAAAGCAATCATATTACTTAACCTTGTTAGAGAAGAAACAAGTATAATTCTTCAACTTAAAATTATTGAGATTGAGGCGACAGAACCTATGAAAATTCGCGTCAAGTGCTGACATCCAGAAGCATGACAAATGACTTACATACCTAATGACACTCCCAGCATCGCTAAGGATTAAACTGGTCTATACGTGGTTCACGAGCCTGAATAACCTATCCTTACCTAAATTTAGAAGTTGATCTTTAAAAAACTAGAAGTATGAGATTTGAGGTGTTTTTGCATTGATCTGTCAATAACTCGATTTCCAAATATCCTTTCGAAGTTCCACAGAAACTTAAAATTTAAAGCGGAATGTTTATTATCGCTCGAAGGGAGGTTCTTTGGCATTAATTTTTTGAAGATTATCTTTTCCAAATTCGTCGAGTTCAATTTTCCATGACTCGTTGCATTTCGACTGTTAACTGGCGAATTACACTCGTGATGTTTTACTCCAAGGCCTTAATCGAAGCTGGATTGTTCGCATAGATTTATGACATTACATATCTTTACAGGAAAATGTCTAACAGTGTGATATCACACGATCTTGGTGGCCAATCGACCGGCCCAAAACGTGAAATTATTTGCTCACCGAAGTGTTCTCTCATTGATTGGTGCGATGTGTGGGAATGAGCCCCGTCTTGTTAAAGTCAAATGTCGCCGAGATCACGAGTTTCAATTTCAGACATTAAATATCCGGTTATCATGGCGCGATAAAGGTCGCCAATGACGGTTACTTCTTCACCGGCATCGTTTATCACACACCACACACAAAGCCACAAGCCACACCAAACCGTTATTTTTTCTGGCTGAAATGGCAGCTCTTGAATCTCTACTTAGTTGATCTTGATTCCAAATGCGGCAATTTTGTTTGTATACTCACCCACTGAGCCAAAATGGGTATAATCAATGAATATAATCAGTGAATATAATCAAAAACGTCGGAGCTTCTTAGAACTTTCCAAGGGCTCATAGAGCGAAGCGATGTCGCTTGGGAAGGTCGAGCGGCTTGAGTTCTTGCACAAGCTGTATTTTGTACGCTTTCAAGTTAAGATCTCGTCATAAAATGCTCCAAATCGTTCCATACATTAGTCCGAGTTGCTTGAAATGGCGCTGAATCGACTCTTCACGGTCTTCGTGTTCTATTCGGTCGAATATTATCCCATTATTCTCTACAGAACGTGAGTTTTCGTAATAAAGTTGAACGATTTGTAAACGTTGTTCAGACGTAAGTGTTTCCATAATGAAACGTTCAACAATACTGAACAAAAATAACATGACAGCTTGACACGACTGACGCGTGATCTTTCAAAAAAAAGGCTAGTAAAAAAATGCCTTTACTGGATCACCCGTTATATAAGTATGAGATCCGAGGACATTTTGCCTTTATCTGACATAAATCATAAGCGTAACTCAGTTCCAAAATAGAATATGAGCGAAAGTGAAGTCATAATACTTAAACATACAAAGCTTGAGGGTGGAATCATCTTATGGTTTCCAAACTTTTTGGTTCTGAAGAGATTACCGTATGGTGGTTTTCAAAATTCGAGAATCTAAACTTCAAAGTGCCATTTGACGATTCCAAAGTTTCAGTTCAAGTAATTGCCAGAGCTTTAAGATCACCTTCGATCTTTAGAAGGGATAAAAGTCGACGATAGCATTTCCACCTCTAGAAGGATGCTTGACCTTGGCAAGGGGTTATTGGCATCGGCTAAATGTAAAAATTTTCTGTAGACTTGCCAAAATGAAAACATGGGTTGTTGACTTGGTTAAATGTATACAGAGGTAGCTGACTTGGATAAAGGTAAACAAAAAGGTCATTGACCTAAAATGTAAACAGAAAGGGTTTTTAACCACAAATCTAAAAAAATGGTTGTTGCCTTGGCCAAACTAAATGTATACACATATTTTTAACCTGGCTGGGGTGTTATTGGCTATAGTCATGCTTATGGGTAAGCAGTTAAGAGTCGTAGTATACCCAATTCCTACTCTCTCGTCCGCACCCTGGAGACATGACTAACCCTTGCGTAAAATGCGGTAGCCAACCAGTGTGAAGACTGGGGTCACAGAGGAAGCTTCAGTGGAGTCACTCCAACATATTCGGTTTAAGGGTTCTCTGAAGTCTAACTGCAGCGCCTATTCACAAGAGTTGCGGCTGCGAGCGGGCCTCGGTCTTGAAACAAACTGCTCGCTCTATGAAAAGGAAACAGCAGCCTCGGATGACAGACCCCACTTTAAATGACGACTATAGCAAACGTAATAAGTACTGTGATTTAAGAGCATGCATCTGGAAAGTCCTGTACCTTAATTTGGACAGTGCCGATATCCAGATGGTTGATGGCATTAGGACGGGACGAGGGCGAAGACAAGTAGGTCCAGTGCAAAATTTCGCCTAGAGATTTTAACGACAGAGTGGGCAAATAAGGCATCTTTGGTACAACAGTCGGAAAATTCAACCTCCATCGCGAAATCTCTCCAATTGAGTAGAAGCTGATCGACTTTGAAGGGCCCTAAATATAGTTGTATCATGGGGTTAATGATGCTTTAGGTTTAATTTGATGCAAAGGTCTTTGAAAAGCTCATCTCATAAACTAGAGTGGAGAAAAAAGTAAACTACCGCCACTTTCATGCAAATATAATATTATTTCAGAGAAATTGCGTACTTTGCATGCGACACAGCGGCACTTGCCGATGCATCAATTGTAAATTCCTTGCATATTCTTTATATGTATATATTTTGCCAATTACAGCAACAAAGCACTTAAAGTAATTTAATAATATGGTTTTCGATTTGTTCTACCAGAAAATTGCTTGTGACCGCAGAGCCGACATGGGAAAGCAAGTTTTATTAGTTTGCTAGGACTAGAGATTTTATAAGCACACACTCACACACATACATACACACATAAACTTATAAGTTCTATAGATTAAGACTTTTTGTGTGCACGTATGTGTGAGTGCATGTATTATTGGCGGAACCTATGCATTTTCTGCAGCATTTATGGCCATAAAGCAGCGCTCTCGTTCACGCACACACACTAAAATGCAACCAGAAACTATAATACCCAACACAATTACATCTTTTACAGCATTAAAGGGTATTAGCAGACCTTAACTTGATTTGGTTCGGTCAGCCTGTATGGCAGCTATATGCTGTAGTTGTCCGATCTGAATAATTTCTGCGGAGATTATAGAGTTGCATTGGATAATAATTTTCTCAAAATTTCGGGAAGATAGCTTATCAAATGGAAAAGTTTTCCATACAAGGACTTGAGTTCGATGGGTCAGTTTGTATGGCAGCTATATGCTATAGTTGTTCGATATGAACAATTTCTTTGGATATTATAGGGTTGCATCGGATAATAATGTTTGCAAAATTTTGTGAAGATAGTTCATCAAATAAAAAAGTTTTCCATACAAGGACTTGAGTTTGATGGGCCAGTTTGTATGGCAGCTATATGCTATAGTTGTCCGATCTGAAGAATTTCTTGGGAGATTATAAAGTTGCATTGGATAATAATTTTCTCAAAATATCGGGAAGAAAGCTTGTTAAATCGAAAAGTTTTCCATACAAGGACTTGAGTTCGACGAGCCAATTTGTATGGCAGCTATATGCTATATTGATCCGATATTGGCGATTCCCGCAAATGAGCAGTCACTTGGTAAGAAAAGATCGTAGGCGAAATTTCTGGTCGATATCTCAAAAACTGAGGGCTATTTCGCGTATATACAAAATGGATACACAGAAGGACATGACTTAGCCGACGCAGCTCAATACGCTGATCCTTTACTCTATTCAGGGTATAATGAGCACTCATAATATGCTAAATTGTAGTTCTGCATGTAATGTGCATAAAAATAAATTACAAATGTACTCAAACGCAACGAGATGCTTTATCCTACTGGCTTATAAATATATAAATAAAATGACTCCTTTGCATATGTGTGTATGTTGTGTGAGTGTGTTGATAATCAAAGCTGCTGAAATTGTATTGTATGCCAACGCAGCCATTCTCGTTGCGCAATACAAAAGCACACATTTCCATTTACACACACACACTCGTACACATACATAGATGCACATATGTAAATACACATGCAGTTTTTCATGTCTTCCAGTTGTTTTGTTGTCGACTTTACTTTTTGTGGTTTTTTGCCGTTACATTTGGCTGCATTGTTGCCAATGCATTTTGTAAAGCTTCAACAGCTTCCGTTTGCCAAAGTGTATTTAAATTTGAATAGCCCTGCGGCAGCAGCGCAGGAAAGAAAAAGCACGATGCTTTCAAATTACCTATCCTTCGGCCGCCGTTCAATGCATAACCACCCAATTTAGTCGCATCATTCTTGGCCGCTCCACGCCGCTCGCCCCGCTCTTCGCTCCGACGTTGGACGCAAAAGCAATCAGCAGTATTCATGTTCAATGTCCATGCAAATTGTTGTTCATGGTTCACAGCGAATGCGAGAGGCCACTTATACAGGCTTTCGACATGCAGGAAATAAGCGCATGTATGCGTGTGCCCTGTAGGAGCGAAAAGGTAAACTAAGAATACTCCTACCGCTCAAGCAGTTGAAGGAAAAATGTAGAGTAGTGTCAGCTGGTAACAAAATAGCCATTGTTCAAACATTATTCAAGCCTGACAACGTGTTTTATTTCTAGTAGAACCGGAGTCGAATAATTTAGGGAGAAGTATCGCTCTTAAAAGTCTGATACAGTACTGGTACTTAGATTGACAATTATCTGATTTTAAACCCAGAATAAGATTACTAGGCTAGGTCAGGTTAGTATGGCAGGCCAATTAGCCACTCAAAGACCAGTTGGTTTCCTTGCGATGCCAAATGGAGTTCAGTTAGTAGGTCAATGAGGAGTCGTCATCCTTTCGGATGCCTGCGTTTGACACGAACTTCAGAACAGGGTATCGTCTGATCAACATCAATATTACGATTTTTATAACTTCTAATGCTATATAAAGTTTATTGTCATGACTAATTATAAATAAAGGTTTTCGACTTGGCTAAATGTAAACAAATGTTCTTTGACTTAGCTAAATGTGAACAAAGGGGTCACCGACCCCAAGAAACGTTAACAAAGAGTTCGCCGACCCAATGAAATGTAAAGTAAAGAGTTTTTGCCACCATATGTAAAGAAAGGTTGTTGTCATGACTAAATGTAAACAGAAGAGTAAGACTCCTTAATTACTTACTGCCTAATTTCTCTGTTAATGAACTCAGTAGCGGGCACACGACAGTATTTATTAATATTAATATAACAGTCTGGGTCTCACATATCAGCTCTGACGAGCTCTCGAAATTTCAGTTTGCGAGGCAGTAACAGAAATTTTTTATCTACATTCTGAACATTGATACTCGTTGATCTCTTTATCACTTCTTTCCTAGCAATTTTTTTCCTTCGCTGAAAATTTGATGAAGAATTTGCTTATAAATGTGCTTTTACTACCTTTCGTGTAGCGCGATAACTTTCGGTTACTGTAGCTAAGATCGGAACCTTACAAAATTTCAAATACATTTCAGAGAATTAATATATATGTATATTAAAATAACGGTAATTAACGTTTGAAGCATCTGCTTAGTTTCTAACATTATTTTCCAAAGTAGCTTAAAGAGATATATTATTTGGCACTAGATTCTCTTTTAAGCGATTGAGTAAGATGTAGCTGTTCAATGTAGAAGCATTAGAGGCTGCTTTATTTTTTTAGTACATGATAAAATTACAGTTTTATTGAGTTCTAGGCGACTTCTTGATTTCTATCATTATCTTCTCAAGGCCTTAGGATTCATCTACACAGAAAGGGATCGCATCTCCCGTGTCGCGCCCAGCAGGCTCCTAGAATTGTTCAGAATGCTGGATCTTTATAACCTTATGCGATATAGGAGAGAGCACAATAGACCATGGTTCGCGTTGCAAAGCTTCAATTTTCTATCTTTCTGTCTATCATTATCTTCAAGTGTACCTGGTGTTGATATACTATGATTTGCCACGAAATGCTTTTACAAGTGCTTGAGCAAGATTTCGATGTTCCATGTACGCCCTTCGAAGTGTCGTGGTTTTAAACTAACCGGGCGCTCACATTTGTTGTAAGCTCAAATCTATCGACGATCTATGAGTTTCTAGTGAAACATTTTTGAGAATTTACGGTTAAGACAAAGCGCTGTTATCTGTTCAAGTGCCGTGAGTAATGTTTTTGGATTAACCCTTAATGATCAAACCTAACCTAAAGCTAACTTATAATAACCGAAAAAATAACCGAATGTTTTAATTTAGTTAAGGAACTAGTAAGAGAGAGCATACTTTGTGCTCTAGCACAAAATGATGGCTTAACGCTATTAAAATAACCAAGCCTTATTGGATTTGAATAGGAAATCGTTTTTTGGAAAGATAGTCAAGCCTTAATGGATTTCAGTAAGAAATCGGTCTTTGAAAAGGTAGCCAAGCCTCTTTGGATTTGAGTAGGAAAACGCTCTTTGAAAAGATAGCCAAGCCTCATTAGTTTTCAGTAAGAAACCGAACTTTGAAAAGCATGCTACAACACCGAACTCTTCCTACATTTTTCTATTGGGTCTCCAATCCACACTTAGACGTATTAATTTGCAAAGTAGTGTTGCCAATGTATGCGTGCATGTTGCAGTGAATAACTGCATATTTATTTATTACAAGCAAATGTGCATGCGTTGATTTGAAATTTTGCTTTTGATTCGATTTCAGCATAATATCCTGCATTTCCGATGACCAGTAATGCGTTGCAGCAGCAACACCAGCAGCAGCAGCATTACCAAGCGACCAAGTACCAAATATGCCGACTACGCTCCACACACACACACGTCGCTACACAATGCGTGCAAATACACGTCATTCAGATCATTCAGATTGTATTGAATGCATTGAAATCATGAATGTAAGCTGCAGCATGACAGCTGAATAACTGGCCAGGCTAGGCTGCCTGCCAGTAGTGGTCAGGCGGGCGGACAAGCGCGCGGTCAGCGGTAGGTTGTTGGACGCACAGACGTGCGCATTGTAGGGCGCTGGTCAGTTACTTTAAGTATGTGTGTATGTGTGCTTGTGGAAAGTGCAGAAAATCAGAAATCAAACTCGAAATTACTTCCGTTCATTTAAATTTGAATTCAGCAATTATTTCCGGTCGCATGAATTCGTTATGAATTTTCCAATATGACTATCAATAAGCAAGCGTCATGTATGTATGCGTATATGAGTGTGTGTAAGTGCGTTGGCCATTCAATGCAAGTTTTTATTGAATTTTCAAGCATTGTATTAACTAGTAAAGGCATGTGTGTGTGTGTGTGTGGTGTTACTGCTGCGCGCTTTAAGCTTTTTGCCACACTTCTATTTCATAAATTTTCTCGCTAAAAATTTGCATTTTCCAATGGCAAGCCTTTTGCCATGCCACTATTTGATTGCACTTGAATTAAATTTCTTTTATTTATTTATTTTTATTGTTAAAACTGAGTTTTTTTTTGTTGCTGCATACGTAAATTGCTTGCGCTTTTGTACGCAAATAAAATAGTGCGAGTTAAATAAGCGCCAAATTGCGGAAGTGTTGCGGATGATGTGCATATATGCATGACATATGTATATATTAATATCAATATACATACAAATATATCTATCTATAGCTATGTACATATATTTTCCACTTTTTAATTCAATTCACATTGTTACCAAGCCAAATAAAAAGTTAATGAAAGTCATTTCCCGTTGATGGCTGATTGCAATTTGTGCTTCGAAATCAATTAAGCAAATGTTTTTTTTCGAAAAAGTTAAATAAAACCAAAAAGCTGGCGCGCAATGTGAAAGAAATTTATTTACTGATTTCACGATAGCTGAAAAATTGTTCCAGAAGAGACTGAAAAACTATAAAATATCATTTAATCATTAAGTCTTATTCGGTTAGTTTTAGATTAGGTAATGCATTGAAGGCGTCACGGAAGGCATTCTCCTTGGATGCCCTCTGTCGTCTCAAAATGCTTGTTTTTCAACAACCTTTTCAGGTAAGGTAACAAAAAAGTACGGGGGCCACATCTGGGCTGTAAGGCGGGGTGTTGTCGTGGTGCAACTTCCAATCGGCTGCGTTGTCTTGTCGGACTCGATTGACCCTTCGTTTGAGTCTCTTGAGGATTTCCACGTAAAACTTCGTATTGACGGTTTGGCCAGGAGGAACCAATTCATGGTGGACGATACATTTGATGTCAAAAAAGACAATGAGCAACGTTTTTACTTTGGATTTGCTCATTCTTCTCTTTTTTAGACGAGGAGACGCCGGGGTGTGCCACTCGGAAGATTGCCTCTTCGTCTTTTTTCTAAAGCAATATCTGGGTAAGCCTGCTTGGTCATATCAAACGTCTCTGTCGCAGATTTACCGAGTTTCACAGAAAGTTCTAACTAACTTAACTTGACTTAGCGTGACCTATCATGGCATAACTTGATATAACATAATATAAAGTAACATACCGTAGCATATCAGCACATAATTTAACATAACTTAGTATAATATTACATAACGTAGCGTTACATAACTTAACATACCAAAATATAACATAACAAAATAACATAACATTACATAACATAACATAACACAACACAACATAACATAACAAAACATAACATAACGTAGCATAACATAACATAACGCAACATAACATAATATAGCATAACATAACATAACATAACGTAACTTAACATAACATAACATAAAATGACATAACATAATATAGCATAACATAACTTAACATAAAGAACCGTACCATAATACAATGAGGTCTTAAATACGTTATGACATAATAAAATCATTATTTAACTCATAGAGAGAGAGAGAGAGAGAGAGATATTTTTGTTATGTAATATCGAAAAATAGGATTTTTGATAACATTTTGGTTTTTCAAGATTTTTTCACAAAAAATTAATTTTTTTGGGAATGCGTCATTTTGCCAAAAATAAAATTTTGACTTGTCCTTCGATCAATGCCTGTATTTAACGATATTAGTAATATTTTTTGGGGGGGCTTTCAATGCCATAATTTTTTTTACATTTGTACATATAAACATTTTTAAAACATTTCATTCGAAATTAATTATTAAAATGTTTTTGATTGCATGCCACTTGACTATTATTAAACGGCAAACCAATATATATACATATATCTGTATGCAATTACTATATATATGTGTGTGTGTTAGAGCATTAAATACACACATAAAATGCTGTCTAGGTGTTAGTTAAACACGTAAGCATATATATTGCATACATTTCGGCGCGTTTGAAGGACCTTTCAACTTGCTTGCCATTATGACAGCAATGATGAAACAATAATACCCACACACAAACATATACGCTGCAGCAATGATACTCGCACACATAATAACGGTATATAATGCATTACATTTGCACTTGAACAAATTTGTTTGGCATGTCGCAACACTTCGCTTAATGAAGCCACACACCCACTAGAGTGCAACCGGTAACCGGCAGTCGGGTGGGTGAGTTGCCATGTGTGAGTAAATAAATATTGACAAAGGATGCAGCATGCAGACACACATACTCACATAAATATTTAAATACATTTGTATGCATTTTTGTGCTTGACTGCGCGTTGGTGTCGCCTGCACTGGCAGTATCATTTGCACTTCGTTGCAGCGGGCGCCTGTGTTGGTGCAAAATGTGCAATTTCGGTTTTATTTTAGCCCGAGACCATACTTAGCGGACTTGTCAAGTGTGAAAAAGTTGTTTGATTTCTCGCATAGACGAATGATTTTGAATTGCATGCAGACTTGAATGCGAGCTGTCGCCATCATTGCAAATGACAAAAACGCCTTTCGGAGGCAATGAGCTTGAAAGCAACGTGTTTGTTTGCTTATTTGCGGAGCAGTGGAAATTAAAATTTGCAAATATGCAAAATTCTAATAAGAATATGCTTAAAATCACGTCTCAAATTGGAAATAATATATTAAAAATGTTTAGAAATTGGAAAAAGTGGGCTTGCAGGACTTCTACGCTTCTTTTTATAAAGTGCTGTAAGTACGTGAACAAAAAGATACTGCCGTTGTTGAGGGATCGAACTGAAATTTTGTAACCGCGCTTTGCTTTCCAAGAAGCTGCTCATTTGTTGTAATTGTCGATATCGGTTCACTATAGCATATAGCTGTCATACAAACTGAACGTTCGAAATCAAGTCCTTGCATGAAAACTTTTTTTATTTGTAGAGATATCTGCATGAAATTCGGTAAAAATTATTTTCTAAAATAATGCTAAAATATCTGAAGAAACTGTTCAGATCGAATAACTATAGCTTATAGCTGTCATACAAACTGAACGTTGAAAATCCAATCCTTGTATAACAAACTTGTTTATTTGTCAAGATATCTATATGAAATTTGACACAGCTTGATTTCTAAAGAAATACTAAAATATCTGCAGAAATAGTGAAGATCGGACCACTATAGGATATAGCTGCCATACAAACTGAACGTTGAAAATCAAATCCTTGTATAACAAACTTGTTTATTTGTCAAGATATCTATATGAAATTTGACACAGCTTGATTTCTAAAGAAATACTAAAATATCTGCAGAAATAGTGAAGATCGGACCACTATAGCATATAGCTGCCATACAAACTGAACGTTCAAAATCTAGTCCTTGTAGGCGAAACTTATTCATTTGAAGAGATATCTTCACGAAATTTAGCACAGAATATTGCCTAAGATAAACCTATACTATACGTAGAAATTGTTTAGATCGGACCACTATAGCATATAGCTGCCATACAAACTGATTGTTCAAAATCAAGTCCTTGTATGGAAAACTTTATTATTTGACGAAATATTTTCTTAAAATTTAGCACAAAATATTTTCCCAGACAACTCTACAATATACGTAGAAATTGTTTAGATCGGACCACTATAGCATATAGCTGCCAAGCAAACTGAATGTTCAAAGTAAAGGTATAAGTGCTGCTTAAAATTATACTGCCAAACAGGCATTAACTGCTACTTGTTATTTTCAAATAATAACTTACTAAGCACTCATATTTTCATACATGGATATATATACGTATAATATACACATACATACATATTATTTAGCACATGGAAGCAACTCCAACGGTAAACTCTTATTAACATGACTATATGCGCCAGTATAGCCATATATTTACCTTTGCTCCTCTATTTGTTGGTGTGCGGGTGCGTGTATGCCAGCTCATGAATACATTTATATTTGCTGACTGTTGCCACAGCTGACAACGCTGACAACCGACAGCCGTTTCAGTTGCAACACAGCACAAGTCAAAAAGAAATTAAAAAGAAACTCCTAAAAAGACATTGCGAGCGTCCTAAGTGTAGCAAAAATTAAAAGAAAGCCAACTCTAAAACATTCCCACTTGATGCATGCAAATCCGCAGCAAACAGCAGGGAAAAAATAAAAAATAATAATATAAAACGAAAAACAACAGCGACAGCAAGTTAAAGCGTTGAAATGCAAACATTAAAAACACATATAATGTATATACAAACAAACATACATAAACAAAAGCATAAACAAAAAAAAAATATTTGAAGACACTGTATGGGTTAGCTGCGCTGCGCTTGCATGCAAAATTATACATAACACACATGCAAGAAGCTCTAAGCACCGTTATTTAGGTAAGTATGCACGGTTGGCAGACGCAGCACAGCTGCAAAATAAGATACAACGCTAAGCTTGCAACTTTCCTCATATTTATTTTTATTTTTATTGTTTTTTGCTATCAGCATGGCGCTGTTGACTTGGCGTTGTGGGCGAATTTTAATGGCATACAGCAGTGTGTACTTAAGTTGTAAGCAACAGCGCTGTGTAACATGTGAACGGCGGCAAGGACATTAATGCGCTGGCATACAAACACACACACGCAAGCAAAATATGAAGTTCCTTTAGTGGGTGGGTGTGTTTGTATGCGTGTGTGTAGCTGCTTGCTTGTACAATACTGCAAAGCAAAGCAAAATCGAATGAAGAGCGAACATAATTCCGCTTAAGAAGTTTGTATTTCACTTACTTGTGAACATTTTTCGTTTGCTATACTTAGAAAGTCAGCAACACAACCGCAGCTGGTACTTGAAGTTAAGCGTTAAGCTATAACAAAATACAACTTGCACATTAGATAAGCGGTAGATGTTAATACTTTTACAATTCAAGCGTAAATTTGAAAGAATTTGGGCGTAGAAGGTAAGGAAAATGAAATTTCAAAGGGTACACCATGGCGTATGAGTGATGTGGAGTGCCAGCAGTTTATATAGTCACCTAAAATGCTAAACAACGTAGCAGCAGAAAATCGAAATAAAGTTTTTTTAATGCTTACATTACATGCACTACAGCATATTAGATATATGTATGTAGCAAATATTTTCAGCTTACGTGCTTAGTTATAACCAATAAATAACCAATATATAACCAATTAATACCCAATATATAACGAATATATAACTAATATGTAACCAATCTATAACCAATTTATAACCAAAACTCAAATTTTTTTTTCAATATGAGTAATCTCTTTCATATCGTTTTTCCTTCGCCTATAAACATATGAAAAGTGATGTTACGTTATTTTGCATTTTAGGTGATGTTATGTAAGTCTCACTTGCTGGCAGGCGAGTTCAGATGAAACAATATTAGATGTTAAAATTCGCCTTTATTAATATTAGAAAACATATATTATATCATTTTGCACAATAATGCATAACTTATTAAAAAATAAACCTGTAATGAGCACTGAGTTGCTGGACCAATTTAACTGCTTTGACTTAGTACTAAATCCAATAAGTTTCAATTTTTATACAAAAAGAGACTGATTAGAGGTTCCACCTCACAATTGAAAGAATATGTTTCGTATATTCTTAATAAAAACAAAAACAAAAAAAAAAAAAACAAAAACAGAAAAAAGCAAAGCAAAAACAGAAACAGAAAAGAACAGAAAAAATACAGGGAAAAAATCTGAAAAACGAACAAAAAAAACAACAAAAAATAAAAACAGATAAACAAAAACCAATACATCAAAAGTCAGAAAAAATAGTACAAAAATTCAATTGTTGCTCTAAGTATTTTCAACTAATACCTAAATATCGCTATTAGATAAGACATAGCCTCAGTTTGAACCGAAAATTTTAACATTAAGAGCTTGTAGTACTGAATCGTATAGATAAGTTACACATACAGGCTAATTTTGTTACATATACAGGTTGTTCAACAAAATATTAACTTACCTTTTCAATTCATAACCAATAACTAAGCAAATATATAACCGCTTCGCATATTCTGAAATCAAAAATAAAAAAAATTTAATAAAAATATTAAGAAAAAATAAAATTAAAAAACAAAAAAATGTTTAATAAAAAACAATATAAAGTTAGCCTAGGCTATAATAGTCTTCACAATAACATTTCTGTTAGCATAAAAAGTTATAAAAAGGTCTTAATCTTTATTTTTATCGGTTAGTTTGTATGACAGCTATATGCTATATTAGTCCGATCTAAAAAATTTTTTTGGAGATTATAGAGTTGTATCGAATAATAATAATATATACCAAATTTCTTAAAGATAACTCATCAAATAAAAAAGTTGTCCATACAAAGACTTGAGTTTGATAGTTCAGTTTGTATGGCAGCTATATGCTATAATAATCTGATCTCAAAAATGTCTTCGGAGATTGTAGCGTTGCCTTGGAAAATAGTCTGTACTCAATTCTGTGCAGATATCTCGTTCAATAGAAAAATTATTCATACAAAGACTGGATTCGGATTGATCAGACTGGATTCGGATTGATCAGTTTGTTTGACAGCTATAAGCTATAGCTGTTCGATCTGAACAATAAAATATGCTCGTAGATTGTAATGTTGCCTATTGCAATAATTCATGCCAAATTTTATGAATATAGCTTAACAAACGAAAAAGTAGTGCAGTACTGCCATTAACCCAAAAAATCACAATCCGAAATCAGAAACAGTAAAAACCCGAAACAACGCCAGTAACAAACCAATATGACAAATGAATACATATGTACTACATTCTACAACGACGAAAAAATAGCAACAACAATAACAAATGCAGACAACAACAAGCATATTTGAGCACACAGCATCCGAACAGAAGCACGGAAATGTTTCCTTCAATCGCGCATAGCCGTTTCTTAGACCGCCCTTGCGACCCACACGCAGCGCGGCGCAACAGCGGATTGTAAAGGTAGCACCGCTTTCCGGATAGACAATAAAAATGAGATATGAATGTGCGCAAGCAATGGCATGCAAACAAAAAGCAGAAGCATGATAATGGAGCAAGAAAAAATCGGAAACGCGACTGAAACTCAGCACAAACGCAGGACCCCATATTGTGTGTGGATTTCTAAATATAGCTGAGCACTGGCAGGTTGAATTTTAATGTTTTTTGTTGCTTACTTTAGTTTATTTATGCTGTGCTGCTGCTTGGAGAAGTGCTGCCTCAAGGGTAGCCGAGAAAAAAATGCGAGTGATGACATGTTGTTAAGTCGCCAGCGCTGGCTTCAGGATCGTTGTCTCTCAAGTTACCCGCACAAGCGCTTATTTACGGCTGCGCTGCCATTTCAAAGCGGGCTTTCCTGCTGCGCGCGGTAATTTCATACATTTTTTAAAACATGGAAATAATTTACAACAACAACAACCATACCAAAAACAACAAACACATATGTTTTCTCATTTTGCAATTTTTTGTCATTTCGTTTGTGTGGCGCTATGTCGCAACATTGCGCAATTCAATGAGAACGCGCTTTTCCGTCCAACAACAACAATACTCAATACACTGACTGCACGCATTTACATACATATATGCCGCAATCATACAGTTGACAGGATATACGATTGTTTTGTATACGGTATACGGATTTGTTTACGGATTTCTGTTTGCGGCAATTATTTCTGGGAATTTCTCTTGGCGCTGCGCCGCTAAAACACACCGTGATTGCATTGTTGTTTGTGTTGCCGTTATACAATACCACTTTTGCATATTTGCATGCGCATGTGAATGTGTGTGTGTGTGCCTTTCCCGTTGATTTGTTTACCTTGCCGTGTGCATAGCATATGCATTTCCCCAAAGACACCGCACACAGGGTCCTCGCGTTGACTTGCCCCATTATGGGACATTAAAATAAATGCGTGTGTTGTGCAAATTTCCATTGTGTACCTTTGTGGCACACAACAATCCACAACATGTGTATGCACGGTTATTATTTTACCTTTTCTGCTATCTAATATTCCCGCATGACGACTATTTGCTTTGTGCGTTGAAATTTTCCATAGAAATGATGCCAAAGAACTCATGATTATTAATATTGCAGCTATGTATGTACATATGTGGTAATGTGGCGCTCGCTTCTGGAAAACATTTGTGTTATGGCATCGATTTTTTAAGTAAATAACGCTTTGTAATTTTTCAATAATTAATGAGTTCAAATGTACCAACGGCAGAGCTCGTTTGAAGTATTATTCGTAATTCCTGGCGCTATTATAAGAATCCATAACTTGCTGAGGACAGGTGAACCCTTTTTGACTTGTGTGCTGAATTTCAAACGCTGGAAAGATTTATGCAGACTGCTTCCCTTCAGTCTCCATTTATAAGCTTTGCTTCAATAAAATCCAATTTCTTAAGTTTGCAGAACGACTTGCTATAAGTCAAAGTCTTTCAAATTCCCACTGATTACTTAAATTGAGATTTGAAAATGTTTGTAGAGGCCCTTATTTCTGGTAAGCTGCACTTAATTGCTACCTCTTTCACAGGAAAGGATTTAAAAGCACTCAGGTAGGTGGCGTCCTTTCCCCATTGTTTCGGATCTAATGGTGAAAGACATTTTAAATGAACTTGTGGAACGAGGCTGCCACTTAAGCCACAACCCTAAGTATTCTATATCATTTTTGCAATACTATTTGTCCTTTGCTTCAAAATATCTCCGAGTTACGGAGATCACCTCATCATTCGACCAAAAATTTCTTCCCAGCGAGCATTTTTTTGAGATATGAGAATAGGAAATAGTCGCTGGGAGCCAGAACTGGAGAATACGCTGGACGCGGAAGCAATTTTAAGCCCAATTAGTGCATGTTTACCAACGTTTTCACAGACTTGTGACACGTTGTATTGTCTTGGTGAAACATCTCTTTTTTTATCTTCAAACGCGACCGTTCTTCGGCGACTTCGTTCTTCATACGGTCCAATTACGCTATGTAATAGTCGTACGTTCAAGGGCTTGCAGCCCCAGGATTTACCAGCTAATCGATTACACACCACTAGTCGCTTTCACCAAGGTCAGATCAGGGTAAGATCAAAATATTTAACCTTCTTAGACATATAGCAAGATATACCCTCAAGGGTTAAGTTGCTGATAGCGAGCAAAGATCAACGTCGCGTAAACGGAACGATGGTCCTCATCAGCAACCGAAGTCGTTGTGGAAAAGAGAGGCAGTGTGCTTTTTCACGGACGGCTCGAAGCTAAGAAGAAGAATAAGATAGTTTTTTTTGTCGAGAGCTCTCTATAAACTCCAGTTTCAGGCCACCAAACCTTTGTTGCGTCTCTCAAGCCCAGGTGACTGACGTCAAGGCCTCGACGTGCAACCTCTTTCAAGTAGCTCTGTATTCACTCCGAAAGCCAAGTGGTTATGTTGGCTTTGAGCTCGTTCAATCTCGCCGCAATTGTAGGTATTCTGACTGGACATTGTCCAAAAGTTTCGCATGTGGCAGGACTAAATATTTTTTGGACTTATATAGTATATATTTTTTGGCTTAATAGTTTGTTGTGTTTGTGATAAGCTCAAAAGACTTCATCGATCCATGGAAAAGAAGTTTAGGAGAAACATAAGGACAAATATCTTTCGAAGTGTAATCAATGTATTAGATCAACCGTACGACCATATCTAACCTAACCTAACCCGACAACTAATTATAAATTTTTTTCCACCCTTCATTCAAGCCCTGTACCAACAGATGACAAAAAATCAGAAGGAATTCATGAGCAGCTGAGCAACAGTCTCAACTCAGATTTTTTTATATTTTACACTAAGCCTCATTCCATGAAGATAGACAATGCGTGCGTTAGCGAAAGCAACCCTGTGCCCCATTGCGACGGCTGAAAAGTTGAAGGTCGCGCATTATTTAGCACTGCCAGCAGCCAAAGACAGCTCATAAATTCAAAAGCACGCACACAGCAACACGTACGCTTGTGTGTTAGCAGTCGAAGGTGTCAGAGTACAACTGCAGGCAATACCTTTTAATGCTGGCTAATAATGCGCTGTCTCAATGACTCAACGCGCGGTTTGCGTGGCAAAAAAAAAATGCGACGCTACACAAAACAGACATGAAGCTTAGGCAATGATAAAAATTAAAATTACGCCAGCTAATCTCAAACGAAGGCTGAGGAAAATTGAAATTCTGCACGCTACACGGCAAACAAGGTGAAAAAACTGAATTATTAAATTTCGAGCGAAAGATAAATCAGTGTAAAGCGGAGGGAAAAGGCGCAAAGCGTGCGTTGATTGTCGAGCAGACACCAATATTTTTTGGCGCTCGCTGCAGTGACATAATTACAATTGTCATTATTGTGCTGCCGGGAGTGAAGTGCGCAGCGCCGCAGTGGCGACAGCTGTATACCCGGAAATCTGTACTGCACGCAGGCGAATGGCGAAATGAGTTAGTGGCTCAGCGCGGGTAACTGCGGCATTTCGCTGTTGTTTTTTTCCTTTCGCTGAGCGCAAAAGACCAAAGTGAATTAGCTGTCGGCAGCTGAGCGTTTTAACGTCGCGTAACGCCGCTGACACCTGTCTTAATTTCGAAATAACTCAAATAATTCGCAGCGATAGCAACCAAATTATGCTGAAATGGAATTATAAGCAATCACATTTATTGGATTAAATTTGATTAAGTGGAATTGAAGTAGCAAAGAGTCTGCTTTCATCTCGTATTTTTTTTTTTTTAATGGAAATGTACACCAAATTAAGAGGAAAATTCATTTTCGTAACGAGCTCAGGCCATCTGATGCGCAGTTTACCTGTGTAAGTAGCTTGAAATCCTATTTTAACAAGTTGCTTTTGGACGCCTACTAAAATCAGCAATAGTCCGTTTTAAGGTTAGAGTTAAAGCCCCATAACAGTCTAATAATAAAATATTAAGTGTCATTCGGTTTTAAAGACTTTCGCGAGCCGGTTCCAGGGGAATCCATAGAATAGAAGCGAAACCATTTGGAGTTTTGTACCGTGAACTAAGGTCTGTTCTGCCCTCTTCTCCACCACATACATATATTCACAAAGGTACACCACTGTAAACAGGAGTTTCCTGTACTATGTTGCAAAATCGCCAGGTTGCACAATAAGGCAAGAAGACCTATCTCTTCTTCTTTGTTGGCGTATCCAACGCTTACGCAGTTATAGCCGAGTTTACAACAGGGCCTTAGTCGTACTTCTTTTTCACTTTTTGGCGTCAATTGGAGATTCTAAGTGTTGTCAGGTCCTTCTCCACCTGGTCTTTTCTACGGAGTAGGGGTCTTCCTTTTCTTTTGCTTCATTCATACGGACGACATGACCTAGCCAGCGTAGCCGCTGTGAGTGCAAGTAGTAATCGGAACTTATCTTTAGTGAGACTAATCATGGCTTTAAACCTTAATACTTTGTAACCTCCCAGTAGCAGGTTAGCATGGTGCAGGGACACTCTATACCCACTCACTCCAACGTGTACTACACTGTGATATGCAGAGTTCTGGTTCCATGATCCTAGAAGCTGCGACAAAACGGGCTACATCACCGACCAGCTCCTTGCCGGCTACCGCTCTATGCCCCGGTATCAAAATCAACTGTACGCGCTTCCGGACTGATAGGCTGCTCAGCCTTTCTATGTACTCCTCCACTAATGGAAATTTAATCGTGTAGGCTAAGATTATCATACTTTTCACGAACCCATCGAATTGATTTAAATTCATATTTGCATCTTTATGGCTGGCGCTAGGCATTTTGTCGATATTCGACGGTCTTTTTGATCCATACGCCAACGACGTGCAGACTGGCCAATTCGAGCAACAATGGATCGGTATCGCAACACGTTTACTCTATTGAATAATGCGTATCCTCAGAGGCGCCGCAGAAGACATTGCTGTTGTATAGCAGAGTATACGTGAAGACCTGATTGAGTTCAACCCCGGGCTTACAAAATCCAACTTTTGTAATAGATGAGGCCGGAAGACCATCAAATGCACATCACGTGGTGAATCGGTTCCAAATAAGTTGACCACAGATTTCGATTTTCACAAGAAATTTTGCGTTCTGGAGGCCCTGGATTGTACGATTTTATACCTCTGGACAATTTTTTGTTGAGTTACGTGAAATCGCCTGTCTACCCAGATAACCCCAAGATGATTGAGGCCTTGGAAGAAAATACCTGGCGCCTTATAGCTCACAAACGCCGCTGAAAAGTAGTTGAGGTTTAAGCCTTTGGGAATCAGCTTCGGCGGTCACTTCTTAAAGAGTAATGGCAAAACTTTATCTTTATAATAAAACTAAACTTTTGCCTTAATATAAAATTATATGCGTTTTAATGCTTCTTGAAAACACACAATTCTGGAAAGACACCCTTGCCATATTTACTCTAGTTATATCTGGTACTCTAGGCGCCAGAAGGACGATTGTATATAAGAGACAAAATCTCAATTAAAATCTTTTACAAACTTTCCACTTTCTTTCACCATAAACCCAACAATACCCAACCCAACAATACCAACACCGACACTTCCAGGAAACAACAAATAAAATCAAAGAATTTGCATCCACAATGTTTATATTTATACCCCAAACCGTAGGAAACCAAAGTTCATCAAACAAACAAAGGTCGACGACCTTTATTGCCGGAAAAACGAATGCTACGTATGATTCGTTGCAAACAACTTCCAGCAACTCATTACCTCATGAAACTGAAATTTTTACACAAATCACCATTACACACACACCAACCCTCGCCAACCCCTCAGCAAAGCAACACAACACGATGCTTAGAAATCGATTTCGGCCAACGGGTTGTAGGTGAAACTCATTCATTTGCCAAAGCGAAGTTGAAAATAAAGAGGAATCATTTAGCTGCGCTCAATAAATGTGCAACACATGTGTGTGCGTGTGTGTGTTTGTTAAAGTAAATGAGCCAAAGGTGAAAAAAGAGGTAAAATGGCGAAAACAAATTGAATTCCGAGTGTCCCAAGCTGCAGCGCAAAACAAAAGTTGCGGCGTGGGAGTTGAAAGAAGTGAAGGAGCGACGGCGGTGATTAAGGCGAAGGAGGTGAAGGAGGCGCACAAAAAGTCCGTGTTTTGTGTACCGTCCGACGCAAGTTGGCGCTGAATTCGAAAATCAACTTCAACATCAACTCAATCGAACTAAATTGCGGTAAAACGTTTCAATGGCACTAAATATACGTGAGTTGAATGGTGCGTCGAGCGCTAGCGGTGCACGTGCAGCGGGCGGCGTAAAACATTGATTTTTGATTACGTTTGCGGAAAATCGGAAAATGTTAACAAAATTGTTTAGGTGCCCAAATTGAGCGAGCCTCACCAAGCAAAGGCATGATGAATGAATGAATGGCTGCAAGAAGGGAAGACGTGGCAGGTGGTTGAAAGGGTGGCTGACTGCCCGAATGAATGGTTAAATGACAGAACGACTAAGCGCGCTGCAAGTGATGTGCACGAACACAGGTGAATTGGTAATGAAGTCGCTGCTGATGGCAAAAGGCGCACAAATGTGAAAGTAAAGCGAGTTGTTGAGGTGGGGTGATATGCGAAAAAATTACACAAAGTGCTGTGAGTGAAAGCAAAAAAGTTTCGTGAAAAGTTTCACTAAAATAAAGGAGTTTGGTCAGTTAAGCTTTGGTAGCTTGATTTGTGGTAATAGTCTTCCTATAATAGCTGATGCAAATGTCCTTAAATGAATGCCAACCTCTATCCAACATTCAATTTTTCGGACAAAAAAAAAACCGTCAAGTAATTAGAGCTCGTTCTAGATAGGTAGCTTTCATATAAGCGTAATATCGAGGAATGAGCCAGAAAGCAAGCAAGGAAAGCATTGAATCGCTTATACCGCTGCAGAAGGCCAATTGCCAAAAGTTGAAGTCTCTTACCGAAAGTTGCCTACCGGTTCTACGACTCCAAAGTCAAACCCATTATGTACTATGTGGTCTTACTGTGATGGAGGGTCCTCGAAAATACCACACTTGCAAGGAATTTCGAGAGCGTTGAACCACTGGCGCTCAACAGTATATGTGGTGTACTAAGGTACACTGGAAACCATAGCACTTAATACAGTTCTGCATATTGTGCTGATGAATATCGCTGGAAGGCGTATAGCTGAGAACGTTGCTGTATGCTTTGGAAATCCTCGTACGCTTTGACTTTTTATCGGATCTTTTGGATTACGGATTCTATACATAAATCATATTCGGACGGCTTTTCCTCTGTCCACATACTTGTTTGTGAATTGTAGGTGGATTGCAGCCGTAGTAGGAGAGTAACAGTGACCTCTTTTACTGATGTGTCAAAACCTGGCGGAAGATTGGTGGTTTGGTGGATTGCCAAGAAGTCTCTATTAATTTCAACTTTAGACTTTCTGGATATCGCAATATTTTCAAATCGAGTTTGCTGCCTTTAACGTAGCGGTATATATATTTGCTCCACAGTGTAGCCACCTTCAGAGAAGTTTCTATCTCCTCTCATAACAGAACAGCCTTGAGCTCACAATGTATACAGGGCTAGTTAAGGAATGCTTAACCTGGTTATCACAGGCATCGAGTCAATCTGTGATAAAACTAGTATGGGTGCCAGGTCACAGCGGAATCGCTAGTAACTGTTAAGATGATAGCATCACTTTTAGTAGAATGGGAACGGGTTTTGCCCTCCAGTCTCCTCATGCAAGGTAAGACATCTTAGCATTACTAAGAGTTTAAAGGAAACGGGTCGACCTTTCACTCTTGTCTTGTGTTCTAGTACTGGACAGCTGGGTTTCACGGGAGCTTCGCCCCCGCTGGGTTACTATCGGTTAAGGCACTGTCGCAAGATCCTCTTGGCCCACGAACGATAGTGGGAGATTCAATGATATATTTTCCTTCAGTAAAGCAAGCCTCTCCATAGTTTTAGGAGGTTCTAGCGGTCCGTTGCCCTATCGGCGTTCACGTTGTAATCTTGACAATCTTACCGCGCCCAGCTACGAAAGCTGTATGGCAGAAGACCACGTCTCAACCATTCCTTCTTGATTGTCCCGCGTTGCATGAGTACGAATACTTAAAAGAGAAGCTCACACGTTCAGATATTCCACAGCGCTGATGGGAATAGATAGTACACGCACGAGAAAATTTGTATTAGGTACAAGTTTCTTTCCTGGCTTATATGTACATTAGATCGAATAAAGAAGACCTCTTTTAATGGCTTTACTCTGGATTAACCTTTTCCAGTCTTGTAGGTTTTAGTAAACGTATAAATATAAATTATTGGTGTCGGACTTTAAACCTTCTAGCGAATTTTGGAAGGTGTTTGGTATGAGGCCTTCTTGTGACCTGTGTGACCTTTTGAAGGTGCATAGTATAACCTCCTCTATCTATGCCCACGAAAAGAATAAAGCGCTTAGAACTGAAATATAAATTATTTATGTCGGACTTTAAACCTTCTAGCGAATTTTGGAAGGTGTACAAATATAGTATGAGTTCCTCTATATACATATATCCTTGAAAATAGTGAAGACCTTAAAATCGAAAAACTTCACTCAAAATTGCATTTCCTCAATCCGTGATCCAGGCTTCACCTCCCCTAACTATACAAAGTGGCGTAAATTATCACTAGAGCCATCTTCCAGGTCAGATGCGCTATTTCGCCAAATGGAGCTACGTGCGCTATTCATAGAAGCCTGCATAAAAGCTAAATAGTGCTTACTTGGCAAATATCGCAAGTGCCGAATATCGATTCAGTCAGTGGAAGCCCATCAAATGCATAAGCAAACCTCTTAACTAAGTGATACTCAAACAGCAAGCACGCATAAAAGGTGCGAAACGCCTACAACTTGATTTGATGATTTACAAACATGCACATATACACTAAAGAATGCGCAGATTGAAGTGAAGCCGCTACTTAGCTAGGTTGTACGCCTAAAAGCAGGCAACATAATTTGTAATATGTACGCAGAACAGAAGATGGGAATAAATAAGCGAGCTCACATGTATGTGTTTGTGACTGTGTATGTGTATGCGTGTGAAGAGTTTCAAGTATCATCAAGATTGAGGAATAATCCTAAGGTGATAATTTGAGGAAATGCGCAATTTATAAGGCAATGTTTGATGGAGCGCTGTAAGAGTCCTCACTGTGCTGATTATAGCAGACTTCTTGGACTAGTGATTTACCTGACAGCAGATATGGAATTGTTTTCATTTCAGCTGCTGCAAATGAACTTTTGATGTATAACGCGAAATCTTTTTTGATGAAGAACAACAAAAATGTTGACAAAGTTCTGTTAGATAAAAATTACGCTGTAAGAGTGGAGGCTCAAGAACGCATAAACATGGAATGGACATTGTCGGCAGCTGACAAATTGTCAAAGGCACTCACGTTATTAACGCATATCTATAATATACAGAAACAGAAGCTGCATACTCAAGCCAATTGGTTGGAATGTGGTGGCAAGTGGAGGCAAATGGCGATAAGTGGAGCCAGTGATAATGCCTGCTGGTATCTTGGCTCTTCAAACTTTGCCCAAAATAAATACTAGCGTTGTGCCGATAATGAAGAAGCTGTTTGCTCACACTTGAGCGCCATGATTAAGTAAAATCGTTAAATGTGCCGTTATGTTTACCTGTGCGAAACTGGCATTTAAGGCAGTGAAAGCAAGTGTTGTAGGCGTTGTCGGAAAGCTTTGTTTAAACGCACAAAGTGCCAGTAGCAACTAATACCTGCTTTTGTTTATGTAAGCAAGCTTCGAGCTGAGAATATACTTACACATATCTAGTACTTTATGGCCAAATAGAGCATGGAGTTGGCAATGACTTTGCAGCTAAGTAAAGGTGGATAGGCTTTTGCCATCGGGGTTTTCACTCAATACACTGTAGAAAATAATAATAATAATTATATAAATATATTAAGACCTACAATTCATTTGGCTTACTGGTAACACCTTAATGATATTAAGAGATCACAAAGTTATTAGCCAGATGGGATTTAAAAAAGGAAAAAGTCTCCCTCCAGACGATTGTGACGTGGGCTGTGAAAACCGTTCCCATGACAGTCAAGTCTACGTAACCGGAACAGACCCGCCTTTTTTATTCGAACAAAGACTGTCAAACTCGACAGAATTCTGCCTCTAAAATTTATCAGAACTTTAAGCGCAAATTGTTTCAAGTCCGGAGTAGGCTAACGTAGAGACATAAACAGAACGCTGATAACAGACACTCAGACTCGAAACTTGGAGCAAAGACTCCTAAATATGAAGAAAACCCCACACAAACATTCTAATAAGGTGATCTAGACGACATGAAAACCTAAGGCTTCCTGTGAACAGCAATGGCGCAGGGTCCGCTGAATTACCGGCTGAACTGTTGAAAGCCGAAGGAGAGCATTTAGATAAGTGCAAGTTTCATAGTCTAAGCATGAATTGGTCGGTTGATTGAGTGTACTCTGGCTTATACACAAGAAAAGAGATCCCACAGTTTGTGCTAACTATCGCAGGATCAGCCTTCGTAATTTTAAGATACTTTCGACAGTACTGCCTGGAAGACTTAATCCCCTTGTAACTAAACACTTCCTTAGGAGTGTGGCTTTAGAATTATCAAATACACCAAAAGCTCAGATTTTCATTATACTCAAATCCTGGGGAATACCTACGATGATCAGATCAACACGATTTCAAAGTCGCTTTCGGAAGCTTTGAAAGCAGCTGCCTAACTGGCGAAATTTAGTGCTCTCGGCCCTGACCGGACTATGGTTGTAGTGTCGAAGTAGAGAAAGAAGAGTAAACGAGATACCGAATACAGTCAGGTCCTTCTCTCCCCTATCTCTAAAACGGAGTAGAGGTCTTCTTCCTTTTCCTCTGCTTCCGTCGGCGAGTATCGTCGAATACTCGCAGAGCTGGAGTGTTTTCATCCATTCAGACGACATGGCTTAACCAGCGTAGCCGCTATCTCTTAATTCGCTGAACTATATCAATATCGTCGTATATCTCGTACAGCGCATCGTTCCATCGACTGCGGTACTCGCCGTGGCCACCGAACCATTCTGTCGAACACTCCTGTGGCCGACTCATCAGATGTTGTCACTGAGCATGCCTCTGCAACAGATAGCAGGACGGGAGTGACGACAATGAGGAACCATTCCAATGACAGTCGGATCAAAGTAACCGGAACGGACCTGGATTTTTATCCAGTCAAGGGCTGTTAACTCGACACTATTCCTCGAAATTACTTCAAGAATGTTTTCTGTCGCTACAATAACAACAACGAGAATGTTGAGGGACTTATAGAGTTAGGTCTTTGTTCATCGAGAGAGGATTTTACTTTTCAATTGCCTACTAAGTCCAAAGCAGCACTTATTGGCAAGAGTGATTCTACGTTGGATTTCAAGGCAGATATTGTTGTTGGTGTTGACGCTGCTACCATCTCCTTTAACACCTTTATTATGCCAACACTGTATGCTCTTCGTTTTAGGAAAACAAGTCATGGGAAATAAAATTGTTTCTCTCAGTGTAATATATTTTTCTAAAAGACTATCTTACTTCTTGATGCAAGATTGTACTTGTAGCAGCGGTGGCTTTGGTGGTAAGAAAAGTATACTTCCGCATTTACATTCTTCATGCACATACAGCCACATATGTATATGCTTCATCAATAAACTTTCACGAACAAGAAAGTGTGGCTATGGATCTCCGCCACCTTTGAATGGCCACTGCTGTGCCAAAAGCTGATTATTATTATTATAATGTGTCAATGACACATTAAAAAGCATAAAAAGAATATAAAAGCCAAGGCAAAGTAGCGGCCGCATAACGCAAGGATAAAGACACACATATAAGAACGTGCGGTTAGCGAGCGGCGAGCGTTGGATAAAAGTGTCCGAAACAGAGACAGCCCAACTCGTGATAAATTGGTATTGCGGTACACACATACACATTTTAATGGCTTATAAGTAATAGTGACGTGATGGCAGGGGGGAAGGTGCCACTCACCACTACAATGACACATGTGCCATGCCGCCGCAGCTATTTAGCATCAAAGCGTTGAGAAAGCGATTTTTATGGGCAGAGATTTTTCAACGACACGTGTACGGCCGAATGCTGAGCGCAGCGAAAAATAGAAATTATAGTACGAGCAAGAACGAGCCCAACCACAGGGTGTGCGCATTAAAAGCACGAGGTCTACAGGCAAGGAGGAAATCGAGAAAAAGTGTCAATAAACACTTTTCGCAGCGCAAATTTGTAGTGTCAATGCGTTGAATGGCGCAAGGCAGGGTTTGAGTCCACAAAAGCACTTTTCGTTAGCTGAAAGTGAAAGCATTTGGGGGCGGAGGGGAGTACAACCGCAGCGCAGGGATACTAAAGCAACCTTGAATTGTAGGCAATGAAGCGTTGCAATGGTGATTGCTGTGCCTGCAAGCCATCCATGCTTGTATTGAAACTCGATTTTTGCTATCGCATAGTTGTTGTTGTGTGTTTGTTGTGTACGCATAAAACCATTAAAACCGCACGAGTCAAGAGTTTATGGCGCGTAAACGTGCAAGTTGCACGCAACAACGTACAACACACACACACATACATGGCGTGTACAGCGCGGCCACAGCCTCTATCAACGATTTGAGCTAGCATTGCGGAACATAAAAAGTGAAGTACGTGTGTTCGGCCGAAAGGATGTGAACGCATGTCTTAAGTGAGTGACCGGCCAGCGTTGCGCGACAGCTTATCAGCCTATCAGCAGCGAAAAGCATTCAGCAGTGAAACATAAAATTTCCCGCACAACAATAAAAACCGGGCGACGGTCCAACTCACAACTTACTTATGGCTATAGCGCGCTTTAAGGCGCTGTATGTTGGTCATGCGCTGGCAAGCGTGCGTAGTCAAGGTACGATTTAGCAGCCGATGAGTGTGTTGGATTGACTAAACCACGAGCTTATACATAGGCGTACATATAACGGGTGAACCAAATGGTGGTACTTTTTTCAATAGCCTTTTTTTGACAGATCCCGCGTGAGTCGGGTCAAGCTGTCAGGTTAATTGTGTTCAGTATGGTTTGGCACCCTTTAGAAGTTCTTGTGTTTGCCTGCGCGTCTAAGGAAAGTCGAAATTGAATATCCAAATTAGTGGGTGTGGCGCTGTTGACCATGATCTGTGCTGCTCGGCAGCTTTTTCGACTTGACTTGCGTAATATTAGTACTCCGATCCATGTATGTGGGCATCCTCAAGATGTGGGAGAAGCGTCCACCTCCACCACTTCATCCACAAACCAGTTCATCCTCACTCTACTTCATTCTCACACCACTTTTATGACCTCGACTTGGCTTCGGAAGTCAATGACGCGCGTGTCTTTATTGCTTATCGATAGGCTCGTTATTTGTTTATTTTGTTATTACCGCCTTTGTTATTGTTTTTTGTTGTTGTTTATATTATAGTTATATGCTTGTAAGCTATTAAAATCAATGTGCAATGACTTGTGAACTAATTTATGACATTTCTGCATTTAATTTTCAAAAATCCACAGGAACGTAGTGTGATGGTCGTGACAGTTGGTGGGAGAGCCAAGCAGCAATATAAAAATAAATGTTAATAAATATTTATTATGAGAGATATAAGTCCTTCTCATCTATACTTCTACTTTTCTTTGATATTCTATTAGTTTCGACCAATAAAAATCTCCCAAATAAATGATTAATCTGTAAAGTAGTATTGTAAAGGTTGGGCATTAGAAAATCATGCTTTCGCCCTTGAATTGGTATCACCATTTTTGTTTTATGTGAAAATTCACTGTTCTCTGAGAGTGAGCGCAATCTACATAAATTTTCAACCCACCCAAACAAGTTTAATATAATGATTTTCCTTTCTCTGAGAGTGAGAGCGGATAAGGTGTAGAATGTCTGGAACTTTTTAGCACCATTTTCAGGCTTCCTGAAGACTGTAGCGTCTTTAAAGCGAAATTGGCTGCCTTAAAGGTAACAGTAGAGCTACTGGTTCGGAGCGCAGCATTCTTAAGAATGGTGACTTATCCTCTTCGATAGCAGGGTAGCAATATTAGCCTTGAGCTGGGTGACTCCGCAATCAAGTGGAGTGAAGGAATGTACAGACTCCTTATCTCTAGTATCGAATTACAGTTTCGAATTAATGAATTAGACTGGTTTGTATGTCAAGCCACAGCGCTGATTGTAGAATTAAGATTGATGAGCTACCTAAGGCATCTTCGTTGACTTCTTGTGGTTCACTGTTAGACTGTTGAGCTTCAGATTAGTAGCAGCCAGCGTCGGTCAACTAACAGCGGCAGCAAGTCTCGATAAAAATTTCCGCTCTCAGCAAAGTCCTCCTTTCAATGGTTGTAATAGTTCTAACTGAGCATTGTCCGATCTGGAATTTATTCGGCAAATTTTAACTTACTTACCGATGCCAGCTGCATCAGCAGTTTGAAAGTAGATCAGACCTATCTCAAGACGGCTTCGGAATGTTCTAATTATGCCATATCAAGGCAGAAACACCTCAGATCTCATACTTTTAGACATCCAGGGAAATAGCGGACACAGAAATATATAAACTAAGCAGAAACTTTCTTCAGGTTGGACAAAGAAGAGAAGCAAATCGGTCTGGTAGTAA
Organism: Bactrocera tryoni; assembly: GCF_016617805.1. Taxonomy (NCBI): domain Eukaryota; kingdom Metazoa; phylum Arthropoda; class Insecta; order Diptera; family Tephritidae; genus Bactrocera; species Bactrocera tryoni. Next base: position 75,724,509 of record NC_052503.1, read on the forward strand.
ACGAGGGCAAGTCGATATGTTTCCTGTCACTAAACAAACAGTCGTTGCACTCGCGACTTGGCTCCCACGTGACTATTGTCAGTCATAACTTCGAAGTCGTTGATATTTTCGTCTATCTTGGAACCAGCATTAATACCAAAAACAATATCAGGTTTGAAATCCAACGAAGAAAATCGTTTGCCAACAGCTGTTACTTCGGACTGAAGAGGCAATTTGAGAAGTAAAGTTTTCTCTCGACGAACAAAGACCAAATTCTATAGATCACTCATCATCCCCGTCCTGCTATATGGTGCAGAGGCATGGACGATGATATCATCTGGTAAGTTGGCGCTTACGAGTTTTCGAGAGAAAGGATCTGCGGAAGATTTATAGTCCTTGGAGTATTGGTAACGGCGAATACCGCAGTCGATGAGCAGGCCGTTGTAAATTCGGCTATAACCGCTTACGTTTACGCCAATAAAGAATAAGAAGAAGCAGATTTTTAATACATTTAGGGCGTTTTGCCGATAATTGATACCCAAGTACAGGAGTTTTTCATATGGTTTCAAAAGGACTGTCAATAACAGTCTAAGCGTGATTTCCCCCCACTTGCTGAGGGTTCAGCCATCTAACGTAACATAACCTAATCTAACCTATTTTAATCCAGCATAGTTTTCTAGTTTACTATCAAATCAATGCTTCGCTGATTCCATCTATATTAATCTAATGGCTTATAGATATATGATTAGGATGTATCTTTTTATCACTTCATCATAAATACAGTTAATAACGCAGCCTTAAAATTTCTTGCCATTTTTTCCAATCATCCACGTGTCAATTGAACATCCTGTGCTTAATTTCCTAAATATGCCCTTCTAATTTTCTATAAACGAGTATTTCGATTATTATTTGAGGCTTACATCCGCTCGTTCCAACTCCCGCTCTCCGCTCTCTTTTTCTCTATCTTTTATTATAACTCAATGCCTCGCACTTTATGTTGTATATTTAATTTACTTGATTCAGCTTAGTTCCGTTGACCTTTAGGCGTTTTTTTATTTGTTGTTGCTTTTTGCTGTTGTTGCAAAATTGTATTTATTAAATTTTTTGTGCTCGCACATTGTGTCGCTGATTGAACTTCCTGCCACGCTGACCGACGTACATACGTTTTTACCATATACGGCCATGGGCTCTAGCTCCTCATTTACCACGGCTGTGGGTTTGGTGGGACTTACTTCGTTATTTTTTGTTGTTTTTTTTCGCTTTGTGTAGTCCCTTTTTTGGTGCATTGTCAATTTTTTCGACAACGTTTGCAATTTTCGCCACTTCCTGTGGAAGCCTTATTTGGGGTTTGTTGTCCTGTGGCAGTTCTGGCTTCGCTTTTTCTTCTTTGTTTGCGCTTGTATTCGCGCTTGCTTCGATTTTTCGCAGTTGCTGCCCACTATCCCCGATGCCACACCATTTTTGTTGTTGTTGCATTTTATATGAATTATATTTATTTCTATGTCATTCTTTGAATTTCCGCTATTCATTTTGTGTACGCTTTGTATGGATTCTGCTTGGCGCACTGGTCTTGGACGCTTCTTCGTCCGAACTACACTTTCAAGCAATGCTGGCGCTCTCGGTTTCTTGCCTTTGTCCGTGCCACCTTTGCCACATTTTTCATCTTTCTAGCGCATCTTACTTCAGCGGCAGCTCGTGATTTACTCTTGGCCGGGAGTCCCTTAAGCACGGCAAATATCAGTGTCCAGGAAGTAAGGAAGCGCGCAATGGCATGCGGTTGTGTTTTGTGCCTCTGCCACATACCGTTGCAAGCTGTTAATGTGTGCAAAATGCTGACACGTGCACTAACAATATACTACTATTACAAAAACAATGATTTGTGCGAATTACTGTTCTTTTTCTAATAATGGTGTTGTCATTGTAGCGCGTACCAAGTCATAGTTGCTCGCTGCCAGATAGTTTTATGGCAGCTACAAGCCATGTTTGTCACATAAAACAGCCTGGCAGCCCAGGTTGCCGCCACAACACGCACAAACACAGGCGCGCATACACATACCCACAAGTATGTATAGGCGGCCGCAAACTTGAGTTTATTACAAAAATCGCAAACACCTCGGCACCTTGAGTGCCGTCTTCGCTGCCGCATTCGGTCACATCCAATAAACTACAAACCGCATCGCATATTTCTGATGGCTGGCGCTCGCAACTTGCCACATGTTGTTGTCCCCCGTGTGTACTGCGGAGTCCCATCCGCCGGAGTTGTATCGCGCGCTACCGTGTTGCTATTGTTTGTGTGTTTGTAGTAATAGTATAAGGCCATATCTCGTTATGTTCCTATATGTATGCACATAATTTATGTGTGACACAAATGTCTCTCAACTATTGACGCTTTTTCAATATGTGCGTTGGCAATCTTCGCAGTTTATGAGTGCTGCGGCTGTGGACACTTTGCTGAAATTGCTGCTACGAGATCTGATTACGTTTGGCTTTCTATTTTTCGCAAGCAGCTTTAGAATACACGGCGGAAATAAGACCGGGATGCTTCCAAGTGCTCTGAATACATAAAACTGGAAGGTCCTCTTTTGAAAACCTTGGCACGCCTCGTGGATGGTCTAAGCACAAGCTCTACATAGAACATTTCGGCTGGACGATCTAAGCACAACCTTCACATAGAAAAGAGGTAGAATATGCGGTACGGCAAGGATCCATGGACAGTCAAGTCATAAATTTCTCATTGAGAGGGTTAGATATGTCTGAAAAACCCACATTTCGTCAGAACAATTATGAATGAATGGTCTAAGCACAAACTTTATATAGAAGAGAGGTGGATACGTGAGGAGATTTAACATGGCGGCACGACAAGGATCCGTGGACGGTCTACGCACAAAAGCCACATAGAAGAGAGATGGATCTGTGACAGATTCAACACATCGGCAGGACAAGGATGAATGGCTGGTATAAAGCACAAACTTCGTATAGAATAGAGGTGGATCAGTAAAAAGATTTAACATTGAGGCACGACAACGATCCATAGACGGTTTACTCACATGAAGAGAGCTGGATCTGTGAGGAGACCCAACATTTCGGCAGGACAAGGATGAATGGCTAGTCTAAGTACAAACTTCAAATAGAAGAGAGGTGGATCTGTGAGGGAATTCAACATTTCGGCAGTACAATGATCAAAAAACTGTCGATCCACAAGAAAAGAGCAGGATCTGTGAAGGCACAAAAGTCACATAAAAGTGCGTTAGATCCATGGGGATACCCAACATTTAGGTCCAACAAGTACGCATTATCTAAACCTAAGGCACACAACAGAAATTTGCAAGACTACACAACTAGGAACTGGATTCTAGGTCAACTGAACTTCCTCTTAACATGACACTGCATTTTGAACGCAGCTACAGTTCGAATACCCGGTCACAACGGAATCGTCGGAAACTGCGAAGCAAGTTTGTTTTCCGATGTCCTCTTGCGTTTTAACGCTGGACTTAAGAACCTCCACTGAGCTCAGCTGGTCAATGGGTAAAACTTCTGTGACTACAGCATCCTTCTTGCCTAAAGTAAATGGTAGTTCAAAGGACCTCTCGAACTACTTGCGCTTAGCAAAATCAATCGTGCCACAAATGTTGCTGTTCTGACTGAACACTGTAAAATAAACACACATGCAGGACGACGTGTGTCCGTTTAAAGGACCAAAATTCTATGAACGAAGGCGAAGTGGAATCATGTTCCAACTTTCTACAATATTGCCGGGCTTTGCCTAACTGAGATATAAGTAAGCTTTACAGCTTTGGAGAACTTGGAAAAGTGACTGGGAATGATATTGACTGTGTAAATAAATTTATGTTGAACTCAAAACGTTTCGTTGATTAATGAGAGGATGCATTTGAAGTAGTGTCTGGGTAACACAAAAGACAAATATCTGTCCAAGTGCGATCAACCTTGCGACTTAGCTAATCTAATCTTGAGTTCGAATGAGATAAGTACTTGACTAATTTTAAAATTTTTAAAATTAAAAACGCAAGGAGCTAAGATTTTAGCAGGCTACAGCCTTGAAATAAGCTAATATAAGTAAAAAACCGAATTTGAAAATTTAAGCTCAAAAGATTTGGATAAATTCCACTTCATTTGAGAAAATGAACTTCCAAAGCTTTCTTCCTTGCTTAAAGCCAAACAATATTTACAACTTCGTTACTCACAGTGTACTCCCACCAAAATGCCATATTTGCTGACATGTTTCGTCATTTTTGTGCCTAGAGCAGCATATTTTTCGTACGTTATATTAGCGCTAAATGTCTCCATTCAAAGTGTGGAGCGCATGTGACCCGATCGACCCGCCAAAAAACCGACCAAACAACCAACCAAGCGAGCAGCTGTCAACCAAATCACCAATCAAATCAACAGCCAAACAAAGTTTGCAATAGAATATGCTTGCCATCGTTCATTTTCGTTTGCCATTGTTATGCAAGGAGTAGTTACATGAACGATATCAAGCTGCCTGTTAGACGCACACACACCCACATACCAACACAAATATACACTTATACGATATAGCATAATATAAAATAACATACATATGTATGTCTGCGTCATATGAATATGATATGCCGGGAATCGCATAAAATGCATCGAAAATTGTTTTCACACCAACACATTTGAAGCGATTGTTGTAGCTTTTCGCGCAATAGACAGTCATATTTGGCAGCGAAGCCAAAAGCGCCACTGCCAATGCGATGATGATAAAAATGTTGAAGTATTCATAGCTCTTATTGCAGCAAGATTATATGTAGATAAACAAAATATTTTTGAGTTCGGGATCCCGAATTTTTGTAAACTTAAATTTTCGGTATACCGACAGCTAAAAAATTGCCAACCAATTATACAAACATATTAGTTTTTCGCACCAACACATTGAATTTTTGAATTCATGATGCCGAAATTTTGTAGGCTTAAATTTTCGGGATCCCGAAAACTAAAAAATCACCAAATTAATTATCTAAGTATTTCAGTTTTTATGCACCAACGCATTGAGTTTTTAATTTATGATCCCGAAATTTGGTAAACTTCAATTTTCGAGATCCCGAAAATTAAAAAACCGCCGAATTAATTTCCAAACTCATATAATTAGCATGAATTTTAAAATTATGAATTTTTGTATCTTTAAATGTTTTTGACACATTTTTCAGCTTTAAGTCTACGGATCCCGAAAGCTAAAAATCGCCACATTAATTTCAAAACCCATAAAATTTGGGTGTATTATATAGTACTTGATTTGGCATTATATAAATCAATATTTCCGCAAAATTTCGAGATACAGTTATTGTCAGTCCACAATTTCGAAATTTCGGGATTCGCAATTTTTTTTTGAATTTGTTCAAATCATGTTAAAAGCACTTTAGCAAAATTTTCCAGATCCCGTTATAGTCTGCCTAGAATCCCGAAATTGCGTGATTCGCATTTTTTTATGAATATGTTTAGAGCTTAAGTTTTTGTAACACTTTTTGCAACAAGAATATAATTTAATATACATATATTTTATATATATATATATATATATATATATCAGCACTACGAGTCGAACCTGCGCCCTTTAATTTACCACATTTTAATACTGTATAACAATACCTTTTTATGCATCTATCTACATTATTTATGCACATAAATATGCTCAGAAAGCCATACACACCCGCAAACTCACACAGTTTCCATGAATTTTTGCGTATATGTGTCTGTGTGCGTGCATTTCAAGTTGCCATTCGTTTGCTTGTGCATTTTTATTTGATGTCATTTAATTTTGTTCGGCTTCCTTATAATTTTATTCCATACAAACATATTTTATTTGTTCATTTCCGCGCGTTAAATTTCATCTTCGTTGGCTTCGTTTTCATTTTCATTTCCATTTCCATTTGCAGTCACATTTTCCCTTTTTACTTTGATTTGCTCTTTGCTCGGTGGCATTTCTCGTTACATTGTTGCTGTTGTCAACGCCAACACTATGCTGCGCCCGCCACCGTCGCCATCGTTGATGCTGCTACGTCTTCCTTTTTCTGCTTCTTCTTCTTCCTATGCTCGTTAATTTCGACATAACAATATGTTGTCAACGCTGCGTTTTATTTCGTCTCATTGAAATTAAGAAATTCTTGTCGTTTCCGATATGCGCCCCACATTCAGCGCTCCCCATCCGCCACTCGTGACGCGCAGCCGAGTGCGCTGTAGTAAGTCGCAAACGCACTTGACAGCATTAAAGGACGTTTTTATCGAAATTCATGGCATAGCATGTCGCTCGGCTTACATAATGAAAAAGAAATATGATAAAAATACGGAATAGAATAAAAAAGAACTTTCTAGTCTATAATAAAACGCTTGAAATGAATGTTCGTTCTGTGCTTTTGCTTCCTTGCCTCTTAGAAATAATTTGCTGCGAAATCTTTATCTGAACGCATAAGCGAAATGTGTGAATTTCTTTGCTGATTTCCAGCAACCGCTGCGCAGATTTGAAGCATCCCGGAAATGTTGAATATTGGCCACATTAAAGTCAACAATATTTATTAGTTTAGTAATTTCATGAGTAAAATGCTTGAAATGCTTAGAAAATGGTCAGAGGAACTAGATCTGACGGCCGACTATTTTATAAAACTAAGCTGACTATTGCATTCCCTGGTATGGAGACCATATTGGAGGATGGAACCATGTGTAGAATATCACTCAAGTTAGGAAAGTCTTTTGAGCGCCATTCACTTGTGAATGGTCCGAAACGAGTTTTTTACACATGGCTCAAGCAGCTGACAGCTTCCGGTCCAAGTATCCTCTGGGTAGCTAAAAAAAAATCCGTTTGAAAGCGTGCTAAAGTGAGAACGCGATACATCCCACCCCACAGACATAGTGCAGAGGTATGGACGATGACATCTGATGAGTCGGCGTTACGAGTTTTCGAGAGAAAGATTCTGCGGAATGTATCAACATTGCTGGTATCATATCTAATCACAATATACGAAGAATGCTTAAGGTTTAACGAAGTACCTGTCATTTAGAGTGAGATGAGGGTCGTATTCATACAGAAGGCGGGCAAAGGAGTCTCCCTTTATTTGAAGGATTATATACCAATGAATCCAGCTTCTGAAGACAATCGAAAAAGTTCTAGAAACCTATATTAGAGACAACGTTGTATGAGTTAACCTATACAAGACACAGCACGCCTATACGAAGGGTGATTCTATGCAGACTGGACTTCACTCTCTGAACCTAAATATAAAAATATTTCTGGCGTAAAAGGTATATGCTCTGGGCGTCTTTCTGCGCATATGTGAATCAATCAACTATGTCTACAATAACTCAATTGTCAACAGTATAGAATCAGCGCGTAAAGAGTCTGCTATCATCAGGTAGTTAAAGTTTTATTGAGTTGCTTGAGGATTAATGCGGAATGGAACGAAGCCAGATCAGCGCAGACAGGAACTCCTCAGGGGGGTGTAGTGTCACTAGTCCTATAGCCAATTGTAGCTAATGAGTTTCTGAAAAAAATTTTAAAGAAAAGCACTCTCAAGAGCTCTTCACAAGGACTTTGGGGCATAGCTCAATAAGCATAAGACCTCACAGACAGAAGGTTTTAAGTGACACCAAAAGCGGGATGGAGTAGGAGCATGCCGCCCTTACTCTTATGGCACTTACAACATCACATATGGAGTAGGAGCCGGCAAGTAGGTACATATATACATGGCATGGCAGCCGGTCGAGCGAGCTTCCTACATTTGTGAACGTCTAGCCTATATTCCAAAAATAAATTCCTTCCTAAACTCAAATAAAATGTTGACAGCCATTAGACAAAAGCATTATCTACCATATTATTTAGTCATACAGTTGATTGGAGATAAGTGTGTCTTTATCACTCTCTTTCAGAGAATTGGGCCGCGATACCAAACCTCTCTTCTTTATCTCTGTGTTTCTAACGTTTTCTGGATCAGCTCGCTCTAGATGAAAATCTTACAATAGCACTGCTAATCGAGTCAATAGCTATTTCGACGCAAAATCTTTCACTCTGCTCAGGATAAGCGTACTTAGCACATTTTTTTGAGGTTTTTATAAATAGAATTCCCGACTAATAGTTGGCGGAACTCAAACTAAATAAAAATGAAAGAATAGTTGTCATTCTTCGAAAAAAAAGAAAACAATTTTAGAATATTGCAGCTTGTGCATAACCTTATAGTAACGGCGACTCCTTTTTTCGAAATCTGCCTCCATTAATCTTTGTCGAAACTTTCGAAATTTCCCTCCCCGTATTCTTCCATCACATAAGGCTTTCGCATATTAAATTTTCGACTAATTTTTAAATAACTTGAATAAAACCCTCGAAAAGCAGCCACAAACCACAACAACAAAAACATTAATTTGATGAAATGACAATATTTGTTGCAACAACGGCATTTGCGTGCAACAGCAATCGAAATCGAGTATGGAATTGAAGTTGCTCGAGTGCTATGCATAGCAGATTTGTGCGGATATTATGTGATTGGTGTGCAAATGCAACTGCCACAACAGCTACAGCAACAACAACAAGAACAACAACCCACTGCAACCAACACAATAAAAGCAAAAAAACAAATTTTGTGCGTTAAGTGTTTGTTGTAGAGCGATAATCGAGTGCTGTGTCAACAGAAACGTCAGCGTCACCGTCACCGACAGCCAAAGCAACAACAACAAGCACAGCAACCATGCTCGCGGCAACAGCAAGATCAACAAATCGAATAAAATCGGCAGCCGCAGCAGCAATGCATGAGTGCCACAAGAAAACAAAAACAAAAACGCAAATGCAAGACAAAAAATAAAAAAAATATATATACAAAATGCAAAAAGGTGACAGACACCCAATCGCAAACTGAGTTGCATGCAAGTTTTTTTTTGTGGGCAACATGAAATACAAAAAAGCAATAAAAGGAAAAAATAAAAAAAAAAAAGAAATTCAGCAAAAGTGATTTGCTTATGCAAAATCAAGTGTAACAAGAAAAAACGTTAACTTTGGTTGCAACGCAACTATTATACCCCGCACAAATACGAGAGAAATAATACAAATAATTTGATGCGTCAGTTAAATGGCAGCTATATGTTATAGTGATCCGATCTGAACAATTTTTTCAGAAATTGTACCATTGCCTTAGATAATAATTCATGTCAAATCTAGTGAAGATATCTCGTCAAAGGAGAAAGTGTTTCATACTAGGACATGCCTTTGAGCATTCAGTTTGTTTGGCAGCTATATGCTATAGTGGCCCGATCTAAGTAATTTCTGCAGAGATTATTCCGTTGCATTTGGTAATAATTTGAGTGAAATTTCATGAAGATATCTCGTCAAATGAGAAAGTTGCTTATACAAGGACATGTTTTTGAGCATTCAGTTGGTGTGGCAGCTATATGTTATAGTGGTCCGATCTGAATTATTTCTATAGATATTCCACCATTATATCCCAGAATAACTTATGTCGAATCTTGTGCAAATATCTCATCAAATGAAGAAGTTTTCCATACAGAACATGCTTTTGAACGTTCAGTTTGCATGGCAGCTATATGCTATAGTTGTCCGATTTAAACAATTTCTCTAAATATTCTATCACTGCGGAAGAAAATAACTTCTACTAAATCTTGAGCAGATATCTCGTCAAATGAGAAAGTTTTTCATACAAGGACATGCTTTTGAGCGTTCAGTTTGTATGACAGCTATATGCTGATCTAAGTAATTTCTCTAGATATACTACTATTGTCTTAGAGCAGCTTCTTGGATAGAAATCAACGTGTGAAGAATTTCAGGTCGCCAATTGTGCAGGGCATAAAAATAAAAATGAGATTCACGGATGCGCTCGCAGTTTTGTTTCCCACTTTTTTGTCATTAAAAGGGGGACATAATCGCGGATTTTCGCTGCTTACGGACGGTGAGTGGGTAAGTGGCAGGTTGCTGACAGCTCAGGCTCACAATTTTTGCACAAAATCAGAAATATGCCATAATTTCGAAAATACTGGATCTGTTGGGATTTTCGTTTTTGTCGCAAGTGCTCAGCGCCTTAAGCGAGGTCACGCCGTATTAACGACAACGCGAAAGCTCCAACGCAGCGTGGTGGCAAGGGAGCGAAATTGCAAAGGCAAACAATTTTTTCTACTTGTCCATGCAACAAGCCAAAAAACACAGCGCTGCAAGTGCACTCGAAGCAAATTAATGCACCGAAATGCATGAATGAATAAATGACTCAATGAGCAAATGAACGGTTGGTTGAATGAACGAACGAACGAGCGAACGAGTCGGTGAGTGAGTGAGTACATGCTTAAGTGACTGCTTCAAAAAATGTATTAAAAAATTAAAAAGCAAAAGCCTAAAGCGAAAGCCGAATTTCGTGCGCGTTGATGCCACTCAGCTGTGCAACAGCCGAGACAGGATATCAAATAAAGCACATATGTATGTATGTACTTGAGTGCCAACATATAAGTGCTTACGTATGCATATGTAAGTATCTGCAGGCAAACATACTTACACAAACAAATGTTTATATGTACTTATAAGTATATGCTTAAGTGAATACTTATGACGTACATATATTTTCCTGTATGTATGTACGTGCCTTTGATATATAAAATCCTATCTCGGATTATGAAAAGTTCGGTTGCTATAGCTAAGGTCACCAAGTGACAGAGCAAGGACAACTTGATCTCGCCGAAGAAGCAATGACGCAAGCACCAAATATTACAATTTACTATTTATGGAGTGTTTTGGAGTAGGAAGAGCTACTTAATATTAGATATTACTCTTATTTGTCATCTTAACGATGAAACCGAGCGGATATCGTCCACACATGCGCTGAGTTGTAGATTACTACTCCGTTTATCTAATATTTATTTCACAAACGAAAAGATACACAGTCGAGAAGTCCAAAATGAAAATAAGAAATATAGTTTGTTTGGATCTTACATAGCAGCTCACGACTTCCGCTCTTAGACCAAGTGTCTTTTGGGAAACCAAAAAACATCCGTTTGAAGGTGAGGTAAAGTGAGAAAAGGAACCATCCCACCCCAAGGTTGTGCTCTGGGTTTGGGACTCGCCCCGTAAAGGAAACACCCCCAATGAATCTGAAACAACAGCAGCGGATGATAGACCCCGAGTCTCGAAGTTCCGTTATCCGTAGTACTTGATTCCAGCATAGGAAAATTCATCAAGCTACATGGCTGCCTCCGGATCGAAAAGCCACCAACCAGATCGGTCATGTTGTGATAGTCGAAAGACACGTCTCCAGTGCTTTAGGCGTGCGTATGCTCCTAGTTTCTAACATTGACTCGGACCACCACTATCTTGTTGCAGCCAAGATAAGAGAAGCTGCAATCACAACAGACAATCACAACAGACAGAAAAGGCCAAATAACAGCTCATCATACAAGGGGTACCGTGTCGCTGCGGAGAGAAAACAGACTGCCTACCTTGCAACGTTAGAATCGAACAGAACACTTGATGGATGGGAGAGATACCGGGAGTTGAAGACAGAAACGAGACGCAAAAAAAGAGAGACCGAAATGCATGAGTAGGAATAGCTTGACAAGCTGGCTGACAGGGGTAAAGCTCGAAAATTCTACGAAAAGATGCGGCAAACTCGATTCCCCAAACGATAACGATGGAGTAGATACATAGATTTTCCATAACCCGAGCTAAATAGCAATTACCCGCATGAAGGACAACAAAGCGGAAGGATCCCATAGATTATCGGCCGAGATATTCAAAAACGAGTGCGAAAAACTGGCAGCTCATTCTAAGATGTGGTCGGACGAAATAATGCCCGACGATTACAACCTAAGTGGGTTTTGCCTGATCCACAAAAGGGGGGGAGCCCACAATCTGCGCCAATTACCATCAGATAAGCCTCCTTCATATAAGAAGGTCCTTTCGAGCGTAGTGTGTGAAAGGCTGAAGGCCACCGTCAACAAACTGATTGAACCTTATTAGTGTGACTTCTTTAAGCTATTACTGAAAAAAGTAATGCGAACTAAAAAGCTCAATTAGATCCCCGTGAAGTCGCTTCTTGTTCATAAAAATAATTTTGAGTATTTTCAGACGAGGCCGCTTTTCGTTACCCAAACCGGTTTTTGTTGGCGAGAGCACGACGAGGAAAGACGAAGAAACCAGTCGCTGTACTTTTGTTCGTAACGGTTCGTTGTTATGCATTTCGTCATTCCTTTTGGAATCTGATACATATTAAAGCAAATCCAGAAACACGCACTTTCCAGTAGAATAAGTAGTATAATAAATGTAAAATATTCCTCAAACATAAGCACAGTTCGTATCATGTATAAATCCTTATGGTCTGCCGGCAGTATTGAGTGCACTTGAAAGTCCACGCAGCCACAGCGTTGCAACGGACCACAGAACACAGCCGCCGCTCTCATATACACGCTGAAACGGGTCTACAGCAGCAATGCCAATCGGACAACAAAGGCACTCGAACAGCTGTTTAAAAAAAATATTCCCAAATGCAAGCAAGGATGTGGCGTGGTATTGCAAAGGAAGCGCATTAAACATGAATTCGTTCAAAAAAAATAATAATAAAAAAATGGAAAAAACGAGGAAATATTTTTGTGGCAAAAACAATGCTGAGTGCATATGAGTAAGGCGCTTATTAGGTTGTTGTTGTAATGCTGTTGTTGTTTATTTTGTGCCGCATGAAAGGTGCTATGTTTTCGCATAGTTTTTGTTGTCGCAGAATTTTGTGTATACCCATGCAACATGTTGCTACAGAGTATAATAGTTTTGTTCAGCTAACGGTAATGGAGATAGATAAAGATATATATTAGATATAGATATAGATATAGTTGTAGATAGATGGAAATAGAGATAGAGATGGAGATAGAGATAGAGATAGAGGTAGAGATAGAGATATAGATGGAGATGGAGATGGAGATAGAGATATAGAAGAAAGACTAACTAAACCTAAACTGGAAATGGATATCAATGAAGCTGGACTCTCCCCCGAACACGGGCGCTATCCAAAGCGTCATTAAAAGTGCAAAAGTCTCAGAACGTTGGCACCCCAAATACAAGCGAATAGTTCTGTTGGCGGTGTTCGAAAGGGCTTCAACAGCTCTAGATAAGTGGAAATGGTCGAAGCTTCAAAAAAAGTTTTTGAATCGGTTATCTCAATGCTGGGGTGCGAAGATATCTTACATAGTATCATAAAATTGCTGTACCAAACCACAACAAATAGAATTTACGTCAGCAGCAGCACAAGGGTCTATTTTAGGCCCAGACCTATGGAACAGTAAATATGATAGAATAATAAAACTTGAAATGCCAGACGATTCATATTTAATCGGATACGTGGACGACATTGCAGCAGTAAACACAGCCTGAAACACAGAGAAAGCCCAAATAAAGTTAAAACAGCTCAAGATTCGGACAGAAACAATAGAGCTACTACAGCTGACGAACTCGCACGTTCCTCTCGTAATAAGCATGCAAACGACTAAGAATATTCTAAGGACACAAAAAGCTGTGAATTACCTAGGCGTAAGGCTGGATTCCAGACTAAGCTTCTGGGTACAAATGTAATACGGCGCAGGAAAGGCAGCGAAAATCGCTTCCATTCTTAGCAAACCAATGGCGAACATAGTCAGGAAAAGAGAAATTTCCTAATTTGGAGGAGGATCAGCGTTCTATTACAGCCAAAAATGTTCCTTTGCCAGTGAGACAAAAAAGTACTGCTGTTGCTAGCTCATTAATTGAGGAAGACATAAATCAGTCTCTCACACGTCGTTCTCAAGCGTTAGGCATCTTTGTGACGTGACGAGAATTTTGAAAAACATCCTTACAACATCAAATTGACGCAAGCACTGAAGCCGCTAAACCACCAGAATCGATGTATGTTCGTGAATGGGGCTGAGCAACAACTTGAAACTGTTCCGGGTTTTCATCGAAAAATCATCTTCAGCGATGAAGCTCATTTCTGGCTGAATGGCTTTGTCAATGAGCAAAATATACGTTATTGATCAGGCAGCAATCCACACGTACTCCATGAGTCACCATTGCATCCCGCAAAAATTACGGTTTGCTCAATGATAAACGAATATTTTTGGCCTGAATTGGATGATATGTACTTGGACAATATGTGGTTTGAACAGTACGGCGCGAGAAGCCATACAGCAAATATCACAATCGATTTATTGAAAACCAACTTTAGTAAACATGTTGTCTTACGAAATGCCCAAGTCAACTGGCCGCCTCGGTCGTGCGATTTGACGCCGTTAGATTATTTCTTGTGGGGCTACATCAAGTCTACGATCTATGCCAGCAAGGCAGCGACGATTGATGAGCTACGAACGAATATCGAACGTGAATTTGCAGCAGTATCTGCCACTTTATGCTTGAAAACCGTCGAAAATTGGATTGAGCATCTGGATTTCTGCAAGCGTGTCCCTGGTGACCATGGAAAAGAAATCCAGTTCCATACATAATGGCATCGAATGTACTTTCACAGGCATAAAGAATTTCATTGATATCCCAGACCGTTTTTGTAGCGCTCGTATTGAAAACTCCGTTATATATAATTGCTTGGACTCCGATCCTCCAGTTGACGTTTTACACCTGACGTCATTACCCCGGCTTTAATATTTGCAGTTTGCCATAGTATGAACTGTTCGGTTATAGTCGAACTTAGCGCTTCCTTACTTGTTTATTTATATTTTTTAGTTTTTCTTTTTTGGTATTTGAATCTTGGTGTTGCGGCAGTCACGGTGCACTGTGAATAATTTGCAGCCGTTACCGAAATGGAATGGCATTTTTTCGTGGCAATTTCTCGCCCGTTTTATTCCACTGTTTTGCTTATCGCGGCTGCCTCGCAGCCTGCCACCGCTGCTTGCACAGTTTCGGTTTCGTCCTTTTTCCCACACATTTTTGAGGCATTTTTATAGTTTTGTTTTATTTTAAGCGGTATTTCGTGTTTTTTCACGTTTTTTATCGATGCAGCGCATTCCCGTTGTATGCACACACACACACACAGCTACACAAACATGGATATAAACGCTACGTTGCACCAATACAGACGCGGCACTTCACATGTGAGTGGGTACCAGTAGCATACATGACTGCAGGAAATGCATAAACAACAAGGACATGTGCATGTGCCGGCAAGGACACCCTCACACCCATACACACACACATTTGTGCTACTATTTTCGTATGTCTCGTATGCGTCGCTTCCGTGTAGGCGGTGTTGAAGCGAAAATAACCGCCGAACGCGTCGCTGGCGCAGTCACATTAATACCTAACATACAACAACACATGCACAGTTGTTGTTGCGCTATTCGATGTGTTTCTTTTTTTTTGCACTTTTTGCTGGCGCTGTGCTCGTTCATTTGTGAGGACCCCAAGTTACGCCCGGCATGCAAGCATTCATTCAACCAGCCGCTCTACTTTGCGTTGGCAGTTAGGTGTTGCTGTTGTTATTGTTATTGTTGTGCCTTTAAAAATATGCGCGCATCCTGGCACACCTTGCAGCAGTAGCAATAAGCGCACAGCAACAGCACGCCGTTCAAAAACAATGTTACCGTGCCACAGCAACAACAACAACGAGGCTGGGAGGCAGTCAGCCGGCTCAGCAGCTCGGCAAGCGCTAGTCATTGCTTAATGAAGCCGCATTAGCGGCGACTGCTGTTCACTGAATATCACGAACACACACGCACACACTCATACATGCATGAGCATGTGTATTAACAAATGCGAAGCTTCGCATGCATGACAGACCCTAGGCATCTCGGCGTAGCGCTCTATGTACTCCCCTGCCCCACAAGAGACGGCGACTCGGGGCGAGTCGAGTCGATCCTGGCTGGCTGCTGTGCAATTTGTGTTGCCACATTTTTAGCTGGCCTACAATGTTGTCTTTATTACTCATGTTGCTGTTGTTGTTGTTATGGTTACTGCGCATGCTACTCATGTGTGTGTGTTGCGTCCGCAAATTCTCGAAATTATATGCACCCGCACGCAGCGGCGACTCATTGCGGTTGGCATATTTCATGGAAAATGTTGATTTCGGTTCTTAATTAAGACCGCCGCCGTTGCCACACTCGCACACACTAACACACACACGGACAAATGTATTCCACCCACACATGCATGCTTGCATTCGCAACGCTTTTAGCAAATGAGAATTTATGCTGTGGAGAATTCGGAATATGCGAATAATTTCGAAATTGAACTGCTGCGAAAAATGTACAAATAACGGTGATGTTAAGCACGATTTTGGGGTTTGCAAACGGCAGCGGAGTATGCTTCGTGGCGTTCGTAGTAAGCGAAATTTTTGCTATGATCATGCCACATACTATACATACATATGTATGTATATGGAGGTTAGCAAGAAGGAACTCTTTAGAATAACATATCCATTGGAAAGTAACCAACCAACCATAGCAAGACAACTGTTTTTGGCAAAATTCTATGTTTCCCTTCAAGAGAGATACACGGATTATAGCGACCCACCAACTTGTCGATATCATTTTTCTAGTACGATTTATTCTCTGCCTCAAAATAGGCCTCAATTTCGGCGATCAGCTCTTCGAACGACGAAAATTTCTTCTCAGCGAGCTTTCTAGTCGCTGGAGACCAGATCTGGAGAATACGGTGGATGCGATAACGATTTGAAGCCCAATTCATGGATACTTGCTATCGTTTTCACTGACTTGAGACACACCTTTTCTTCATTTCCACGATTTCGTCCCTCAAACGGTCCAATAACGCAATGTAATAGGCGCTGTTAATGGTCACTGTTTGGTGTGATCTATGGGCTGCAAGAGTCATTGATCCATATTTCTTCAAACATGGAGACGGTCATAATGTTACAGTCGATTGGGAACGCTGTAAACCCATGATTATTGATTTTTTCGACTTTTGATTCCCGCCAGACTGCGCTACATGTCGTATAGTCAACGAAACAATGAATCTATTGAAGGAATCTTCTGCAGAGCGCATTATCTCGCGTCGTGGACCTGTGACGTGCAATTTAACACCGCTGGACTATTTTTTGTGAGGTTATGTGAAGTAGCTTGTCTTCTCAGATAAGTTCGATACAATTAACGCCTTGGAAGCGAATAACCGGCTCGTTATTGCAGACATACGGCCACAATTGCTGGAAAAAGTGCTCAAAAATTGGGTGCTTGGTTGGAATTTATTCGAGCCAATGTATACCTAACACGTAGCTCCCTGAAGTTCCGGTAGATTTTCTCCATACCATTAACATTCTTTTAAAACCATGACCCAACACTATGCTTGACCGCGGTTGCCTTGTTCCTGAGGCCACGGAAGATAAGGTCTTTTTCTAGATGAGTCTCTCACTAACATAAATCAGAGAGAATGTATCGATTTTATGGCTGTGTGATGATTTTTGCTCGATCTATGGCGAAGGTCGAATACATATCTAACCTCAAATCGATCGAAATTGATCATTAACAGAGCACATTTTCGAACAGATGGCAGACCTGTTAAAAACACGCCTGTTTCTAAGCCAAAAACGCTTATCTCAAATTATCGCAGTGAAAGGCATGAACAAAACAACAAACATTTGGACAATTGCAAATAATGACTATTGACAATTGACTTGTCAAATCGGGTAATTTAAACGAGGAACAAAAGCAACGAATTTTTGTCAAACTGTGGAACAGCAATTCATTGCTTTTCGTATAGAACCACATCGAGCAAATTCGGCGAGGGATAGTCTTAAATGGCAATCACTTTGGCGCTGTTGTCAAGCCAATGTATAGTCGTAAAGTGCACGATTGACAGGCAGCGCGCCAGCCGGGGGCAAACAAATTGCAGCTGTGTGACAAATTGTCAAAGCAAATGACCAACACAATTCACAATTTCGGTTGTACGATCGATTGGCATTTTGTGCTGCCACACTGACTGCTGCTGCGGCCGCAGCTAAAGAATCGAGCGCTAACTGAAGCTATCGTCGCGGTAGTATGTATTTAGGAGAGGGCCGACAGAGAAGCAATAAGCAATAGCATGCGAATACAGAGAATAATGCTGATGAAGATATTTAATATTTAAAAGAGGGAAAGTTTGATTGGTATGCTTAAAAGTGGACTTTAAAAATTTGCATAAAATAATGAGTCGATTTAGTTAAATTGCACCGTGATGATGCATTTAGTTATGCAGACCGTTTTAAGTGACTTCCCGCTTGAGTTCATCCCTACATGTTCTTGGCAACCATGTGAAAGAACTCACTGAAAACAAGCATGCTTCATGCACGCATCCCTGACATACCAGACAAGCAGCTGATCGAAACCGTTTGTTGGAGGCGTTGCAGCCGTGTAGTTGTCCTCTGAGGAATGTCCTGCTGTAAACATGCGTTGTAAGGATCATATTTTCTTCGGGCTACACATCAGCTGTTTATTTTTACATTTCCGCGCCGCTCACATCAACGCCGCTGACACAACAGCTGAGCGGCAGCGGCAATGTTATTGTGTTGTGCTCGACCGTTGGCGCCGCAACCTTCCTGGAAGTCGTAAACAATGAGGACACACTTCAACGTGTATAAATAGATATGTGTTCCAATGTCTGCTTTGGTGAGGATAGCAGAAACTTTTTATATGCTCTTGTTGTTCTTCGCTCTGCTATGCACATCTGGAGCTCGCGCACAAACAACTAATAATAGCCGATAAGAACTTCATTTTGTAATTGGACACCGCATTTGAATGCTGCGTTTAATTGTTTGAACTATTAGTTGGAAGAGTTCTCTTTAAAAAAGGAAACAAGTGCATTGAAGCATAGCGGTACTCCTTTGCAATGAGCTGGGACACTGCCAACACCGCGATAACTTGGAAACTTAATTTAAGCTCGATGAACTAAGTTTCTTCATTGTCATAGCTTAAATATTAATTGTAATCAAAAGTCAAACGAGAGCAGGGTTTGGATTTCAAAGAATCAATGACATAGAAAAATCACGGAGACATCAAAAATTTCAAAAGAAATTTTAATAGTGGAAGACGCTGGAAAAGACTAAATTGGCAAAAATATTTCTGAGTATTCAATGAGCCGCTCTGGTCAGTATACGACAAGAGCACTACAAACCACACTAACTACGGAACTCTATACCCTGCTGCATATAGCACCGGTTCACATAACTGGAAGGTATCTGTCTTAACTAGCTGCGAGTCTGAATACTCAGGAATCTTAGCACTTTGATTTCATTCCCAAATACTTAGATCACCAGGCCCGGTCGGTCGTTTCTCTGCCACATACTTTCGGGTTTCGGCTTGGGAGGGTAGGAGTAGGGCAGAATTGGTGGAGGAATACACTGTTGGGAACTTTTCATCAGCTCCAGTTTTAGGCTTCTAGATTACAGCAGCGTCTTCCAAGGTGAGATAGCTGCCATAAAGATACGAGGAGATCTTTTCATACGGAGGCACTCGCCTTCAATGTGATGATTACGCAACCCTACAGCATGACGGCGATATTAGCCTTGATCTCGCTGACCTCGCGCACAAGACTAGTGAAGCGATATCTAGACTCTTTATCTCTAGCATCAAGTTACTATAAGTTTAAACGGAATAAAGTTCTTGGCCACAGCACTTTTGCATGAAACTGCATGGTTAATAAGCTTGCCAGGAAAGGTATTGCAGTTTCAATAACTACGTATTGGGAACAGGTAGATGTTTCGTTGGCTTTTTGCAGTTCACAACTGGACTCAGACCAGCTCAGCAGGCGTTCGACAAGTACAAACAGTTCTGCAGTCGGAACGTCTTTCTGGGGCAGGTTAAATCGTAAGAGATGTAATGAACTCTTTGCAAGGTTCACCTTTCAATGGTGGTAGGAGTTCTAAGTGAACACTGTGCGATCGGAATTCATGCGGTAGGGCCGAACATCTTACCGAATATCGCTGTTTGAAGTTAAGACATCTCAACACTTCCACCTCGAATGTACCGTGTTTTTTGTTAAATCAAGGCAAAAATAGCTCGGATCTCATATTTTCAGACAACCAGGTGAAATAGAATAGTTTTGTGTTAGGTTCAAACGCTTGCCGATAGCTGATATATAACTTAAGAAGTTTTTCGTCTGGCTTCACAAAGGACTGTACATAATAATACAAGTATGTTGCAGGCCTTACAACCAGCTGGTAACTAAACTATACTCCTAAAAGGGGTCTTCAATTGAACACTCTCATACTCAACTTAGTTATAGTTTTAGAAGCTGACAACGTTCGGAAAAGTAAGCACATACAGATCTGAGTCATTAGGAATGTTACCTTTAAAGTTCACGATTTATTGAGTTGGGTTGGGAACTTAAACCAAAACTATAACCAGAACTAAATCATTTCTCCCGGCATTTTCTTCATTTAAGCTGCCAAACTGAACGACCGGACTTAAGCTCTTGTATGGAAAACTTTTTTATTTGACAAGATATCTTCACAAAATTTGACGCGGGTTATTTTTCAAAGCAACAATATAATTTCCCAAGATATCGTTTAGATCGGATTACTATAGCTTATAGCTGTCATACAAACTCATCGATAAAACCCAAGTCTTTGTATGGAAAACTTTTTTAGTTGACAAGATATCTTCACGAAATTTGGCATGTATTATTGCCCAAAGCAACGGTATAATCTCCGCATAAAATATGCAGATTAGACTTCTATTTCATATAGCTACCATATAAACTTAACCATCAAAATCAAGCTCTTGTTTGGAAAGCTTTTTCGTTTGATGAGATATCAACACGAAATTTAGCGTGAAGTATTCCCTAAGATAGGGCTATAATCTTCCTAAAAATTGTTCAGATCGGTGCATTATAACATATAGCTGCCATACAAACTGAACAATCAAAATCAAGAAAACGATTTACATATTATACCCTTTCATGCTATAAGAAGTGCACATGTGAGGGGTATTATATCTACGAAGTTAGAGGGTTTCTTCTTTTAATATAATTTTTATTGCACTGCAAGGCAGCCTTATTCCAGCGACTTAAAAACTCGCATGGCACACTTTACAAATTATTTACAAATTTTCGGTCTATAACTTAATAATTGCCGTTAAACATGAATGCTAACGAGCAAACATTACACAGTTAAAAAATTAAAAAAAAACAACAACTGCAAACATAAGTATAATATGCATATCCATCAATGGACTTGGCTTAGCGATTATTTTCTAAAACCCATTAGCCCATTATAACGCAAGTACCAAGAGTGTAGTTATGTTTGTTTGTGTGGCACTAACTCCCGTTATATTTGTGTAAGCATGTTGTTAACAAATTTGGCGCACATTTGTTGGAGTTGGTATAAATTTGAGCGCTAAAACGTCGCAATTACCCCCGCGGGTTAACTACCCATTTATACAATCTTCGCCGTAATGCTTTTGCAACGCTCCCCCCCGCCTTGCTATCCAACCAATCGTCGACTACTTGCAAACTCATCAGTGCAGTCACTTAAAAGTATGAAAGTTTATGCACAATAAGATGCAAATGCTTATGAGCTTGCGCCCATGTGTGCCTATGAGTGTGTGTGTGTATGTAGTGACTTCAGCAAATTTCTCAAGTGGAACTCCAATTTCCACGCTACACGTAGCGCAAGTGAGAAATATATGCACACATGTATTTATGTACATATGTAGGTAATATATGAGCACGTGTATGTGTATATATGTGTGTGTGTTTGCTTAAGCTCATGAAACGTTTACGGTGCGCTTTCTTTCGCCGCTTTTCTTTCTTGCTTTCAACGAAAAACGCCTGCAAATTTGCATAATGCATTGCGAAATAAGGAAATTACATTCACCGGGTAAATCGAAAATGTATTTTTCTGCTTTTTAATGTTTTTCGCTTTCTCTTTTAGTATTTTTTCTTCGTTACAGTCGTGTGTGTTGGCTGGCTGCAGTTCCCCCTTTCACCAGCAGTTCGGGCGCATCTCTGTTGAGTGGCGCTTTCATTTCAGCTACTTTGCGTGTGTGTGTCTGTTTGTATTTGAAGAGAATGTTACCAATTCATTATACAAGCGAACGATTTACACTTTGCTTGGCATCTACAGTGGGTCTGCACAGCGGATATTCGTTGGCTGCTGTTGATGTGAGGAACACTTCCAGCTCTAGATAGCAGAGGCGCTATCCCGATTTCTAGGTGTATGCATATACTTACCTGAACAGAGTGTTTTCTAATGAAGAGACCATACTTATATAAGAACTTACTTCTATAAGAATTTATGTGCGGAAAGCTTCAGTTAGGAACAATTCAGAAGACAGAGAACCTATTGCAATCAAAAGCAGACCGAAACCATTTACTAAAATATTTAAGGAATGATCCAAGTAGAGGTACCTTTTTCAATAGCCACTTTTTGACAGATCTCGCGTGAGTCATGTCAAGCTGTCATTACTGGATAATATTCAACCGAATAGACCACAGGCAGTGAAGAAACTATGGCAGCCGCAACTAAGACCGTGGAAAGTCGATTCGTCGCCGTTATTAGCAACTCTCGGACTGACCTATGGATCAACTTGGCGTATTTTACTTCTCGACCTTAAATAGAAAACATACAAAATATAACTTGTGCAAGAACTGAAGCCGCTCGACCTTCCCGTTTCGCTCTATGGACTTTTGGAAAGTTCCAAGAAGATCCGACGTTTTCGAGGTAAATTTTGTTCAGCGATAAGGTCCATTTCTGGCACAATGGGTATGTAAACAAGCAACATTGCCGCATTTGGCACGAAAAGCAATCTGAAAAGATTAGAGAGTTGCCATTTTATCTAGAAAAAAAACAGTTTGGTGTGGTTTGTGGGTCGTTCGAATCTTCAGTTTATATTCCTACAAAAATTATGCCAGTGAGAACGTAACCGACAATAGCGACCGTTACCGCGCCATGTTAACCGACTATTTGATGCCTGAAATTGAAGCTTGTTATCTAGACGACATTTGCTTTCAACAATACGGACTCGCTTTCCAAACATTGCATCAATTAATAGATTTATTGAGAGTACACTTCGATGAGCAGATAATTGCACGTTTTGGGCCGGCCGATTGGACACCACGATCGTGTTATATCACTCTGTTAGACTTTTTCCTGTGAAGATATGAGGAGTTTAAAATCCAGGCGGACAATCCCGCTTCGATTCTGGCCATGCAGCAGAATATCATGCGTGTCATTCGCCAATTACCAGTCAAAATGCTCGAACGAGTCATCGAAAATTTAACTCAAGGGATGGACCACCTGAAAAGTAGCCGCTGCAAAAAAAAAAATTGCTTAGAAGAAAACGTTTCGGGTTTCAGCTATCACGAGTCATCGAAAATTTAACTCAACGGATGGACCATCTGAGAAGTAGCCGCTGCCAAAAAAATGATTGGAAAAAAACTTTTCGGGTTTCAGCTATCAATTTATCGAAGTTTACACAACAGATTTGTTGTTTTATGCAAATATTTACATTTGTTTGCATACTTTAGGGCGTTGAACCACGAAAGGGTACATAAGCGGCTGCTATTCGATCGAGCACTGAATGCTGGGTGTTGCAACCTTTTCAAAGCACTTCACATGCCACACTATCAGCGCTGCCAATCGCTGACGCACATCGATCCTTTTGCGCCCTAACCCCAAACAAAAAATCTTTATCGCGCAATCAATTGTCGCTCTCCTTCGGCTTTTTCTTCAATGCAATTCAATTCGATTTGACTCTTTAAATTGCACAATAAACACATACACGCACACATACACTTCGATTTTCGATTTCTTTTGTGCACGAAAGATTTCGCTTTGATGGCAACGATTGTTGGCTAGAACCGCTGTGGGAAAGCCGCTGACAAAGCAATTTGCGTAGACTTCCTAATTGATAGCCTCGGGGAAATTTACGCACACGCACACATGCACTGCAAAAACAACAAGCAGAAATCAATAGCAAAGTCAAAGGAACGCCGAGCAAGAAAATAACAAAAAATTGCTGTAAAGATTCAAAATCGCAAAAAAAAAAGTTGGGATGAGTGCGCGAGGGTAAGCTGTGTGGCATAAAAGACTCAGCGCTCGGCTGCTTGGCGAATTGCTAACAAACAATGAGGAATCAAATTATTTTAATGATACACAAATTGATACTTTGACACAAAATGCTGTGCATACAAAAGGTTGCGAGGGGGAAGCAGTTGCATAAACACACAAACATAGCGGCATTTTACAAATTTATAAACACACATACACACACACACACATAGTGATCGTGGCAAAACGTCGCACAATGGCATGTGAAAAGAAGCCGTTAAATAAGAGCGCTCTTGGCGTCAACGCTGATTACATCAGTCATCATGATGATGAGCATGTTGCTGATGACGCGCATGATGCTGGCGAAAATTGTATAACAACAAGCATGTTGAAATAGCAAAACAAACAAAAGCGCCCAAAATAATATGGGTAGTGCATAGAATAGCTGTAACAGTAACAATAACAAAACACACGTGTGCTGTAACAATATTTACCAGCAAGCAATTTACAGGAATATTGGCAGGATGCTGCAAGTATAAAAGCATATATGTATGTATGTATGTATGTAAGTATGACTTATGTACAGTGACGGGCGGAAGCGACCGAGAACATTTTTTCGGAACGATTTCTTTCAAGCAAGGAAATCTCGATTAAAAAAAGTGTTACAGTGCTCTGATTTAGTTCAAATATGTGCCGTTTCGTTCGATGATCTGTTTTCATCTAGGCGGCAACTTCATAATACCCCCCTCGTAGAAGCCGCTCTCCTTATTTGCGCAGAACACGGACAGACACTTTTCACAAGCCACTTTTGAGTTCAACTTTACACCAACAAGGGCGTTCGCCATGAACAGGAACAGATGGTAATTACTTGGCGCTATGTCCGGGCTATATGGTAAATGCGATAAATCCTCCCATCCGAGCTCCCGTAGCTTCTGACGAGTCATCAACGAAGTGTGTGGTCTGGCATTGTCCTGGTGGAACACTACACCCTTCCTATTGGCCAATACTGGACGCTACTGGTCGTTCGCCTGCTTCCAGCGGTCCAGTTGTTTGCAGTAGAGGGTAGGATTAAGCGTCTGGCCATATGGGAGCCGCTCATAATGCATGATTCCCTTCCAGTCCCACCAGACACACAGCAAAACCTTCCTGGGCATACATTCCGGCTTGGCTACTGTTTGGAACGATTCACCGGCCTTCAACCACGACCACGTTTTCGCTTGATATTGTCGTATGTGATCCATTTTTCATCGCCAGTCACTATACGCCTCAAAAATGGGTCGAGTTCGTTCCGTTTCAGCAGCATATCGCAGGCGTTGATTCAGTCCAGAAGGTTTTTCTGCGTCAAATCATGTGGCAGCCAAACATCAAGGTTTTTTGCGTGTCAAGCCTTCTGCATATGGTTTAAAATGGTTTGGTGACTAACTCCCATCTTCTGGGCGATGTCACGAGATGCCACAAGCCGGTCTAACTCGATGTTTTCCATGTTTTGATTGGTATTCGTCGTCACAGGTCTTCCGCCGGCTGGCTTATCCATGGTACATATCGTTTTCACCCGCTATAAATCGCCGAAACCATTCCTTCGCAATTCGAAGTGATAGAGTACCATCCCCATTTGACAACCTAATATTTAAATGTCAAGAAAGTCTTTATTTAACACTGACACCGTTTCATTGACAGAAATTATCATTATTACCCCACGGGCCTGCATTTAATATCAACTTACATACATACATATATAGTAGTTATCAGAAAATTGATGCGAGCTACGTTATCAGCTCAAACATTTGTATTATATGTACATATGTATGTGATATGTAGATCCTAAAAAAATTGAGGGTTTTCCCTTTCATTTGCATCATTGGCATAGAATGTGAAGTGTTAAGCCCCCAGCTGGGCGTTAAGTTATGCAACTCCGATAAGCAGATAAGACCACACAATATGAGTATATAAAGTATGGCGCCCATTTCAGTGCGGGAATTTCTGACAGCTGTTAATATGCGACTGATAACAGATTAAACTTGACCAGAAAAAAGTATTATTTGGGCGTGATTGTCGTGATTACTTTCACTAAATAGAGGTGTGTACGTGTAGGTATATGTATGTAATAAGTGCCATAAGTACCGTTATCACAAGTAGTGCCTGTTATTGCTGGAAAAAATTCATTTGAGCTTTGCGTGGGCGCCATTATCTCTTGTATGCCTTTATTTTTCACTTTCTACGGCTATGTGTGTGTACGTGTGTGCTATTGCATTTATATGTAGATTTAAGGTTATTATTTTTCACAGGGATTTGCATATAATTCCGGCCTATCCATGCCAGCTGACTATAATTTATGCGGTGGCAACTGACGCCAATACAATTTCTTATGAAGCAAAAGGCAAAGCGACAAAAAACCAAATACTCAGGCAGCGCACAGCAGTGCACAGAAGCCAGAAATCAATTCGTTGCGATTCGATTCATGTGCAAATATTTATTTATACACATATACTTTCCTATATGTGTGTCTACATACATATGTACATATGTATATATATTCATGTGTGCGTTATAAGATCAAGCCCTTGTCTATTTGCTTGACAACGCGCACGGCATGCCACATATGTTGCATATGCAATTTAACATTGCTACAAATTGTATCACGCAAATACTTATACACACATACAGACATAAATAAGTGTATGTGTGCGCTTATACCTGCGCATATTGGCATTTGCATACTATTTATTTTGGATATTTTTAAATTATCTTATCACATTGCAATGCCATCGCTTTCCTCGCACACAATTACGAAGAGCCAGCAGGAGCCGAAGCACGGCTGGTGGTACAGGGCGGCAAAGCGTACATATCGTCACTTAAAATGCAAAATAACGTTACCTCAATTTTCAAAAGTTTACAGGCGTAGGAAAAATGATATTATGACACCACTGATATTAAAAGAAAATTTGGGTTTTGGTAATAAAATGGTAACCAATATATAGGTTATATCTGTAATACTGGTAATATTGAATTTTTTTTTTATTTATTATATGATGCAGTGAATTTTAAGCGAAAAAAAACTTTTTTTGACGATACTTTGTTTTGCATTTCAGTTGACGATATACTTATACTACTGTGGGAAAAAAATAGTAAGACTTTTTAGTTTAAATTTCAAACAAAAAACCATTCGAGCTGCCTTACAAACTAAACGTTCAAAATGAAGTACTTGTTTGGGAAATTTAGTTATTTCAAAGATATCTGGGAAGAATTTGGAACATATCATTGTCCAAGGCGACGATATAATCTACGAAAAAAAGGTTTGGAACGGACAACTATAGCATGCAGTTGCTATACATACTTTTGTATTTAATAAGATTCTTCACGAAAATGCTGTGTTTTCATTCTCACTCTATGGAAAAAGTTTAATACCATAACTGGGGAAAAGTGCCAATATTTCATATTTTTCATATCTCATTATTTTGTTTTTGTAATGCTCACCAATGGTTATTACCGTCTTTGGGTACTTTCATACAATTTTAACTTTTTTTGATATTAAAATTTTTCTAAATATTAAATTTCAACACATTTTTCGAAAAAAAAAAATAAATTTTTTTTTCTAAAAAATTTTATATTTTTTTTAACAAATTTAATATTTTTTTCTATACAAGGGTTTTTCTAAAAAATTAAATTTATAATTACACTACAGCAAATTTAATATTTTTTTCTATAAAACGTTTTTTCTAAAAAAAATATTTTAAAAAAAAAAAAACTAAAACTAGCATTAACATACTTTGGCTTCAATATAGGAATTTTAATACTTCAAATATCGAAAAATTAATACTTATTTCGAATGTTTTACTATTTATATGTTGTTGTTGCTGCAATTGTTATAAAAACAAATGATCTTAGATGTATTGCCAAGCTTTTACTTCTATGTTTTTGTGATTATTTCAAAAGTATATCCAAAATATTGTTGCTCTAAGACTCAATATCGAAATTACGAAGTTTTTTATATTGAAAAATTAATATCAATTTTTAAAATTTCACTATTTAAGGTTGCTGTTGCTGTAATTATTACAAAAAAATATTAAAATATAATGAAATATATTTTTTATGAGTTTTTGACATTTCACTATTCAAAAGTTTTACAAAAAAAATATTAAAAAAAATTAAATATATTTTTTATGAGTTTTTAACATTTCACTATTCAAAAGATGTTGTTGCAATTATTAAAAAAAAATATTTTTTTTTAATTAATATTCAATATTTTTTAATAAATAATTTTTATTATTTAATGTTTTTTAAAACTTTTTAAAAATAATTTTAATTTTTTAAGACTTTTTATAAGTTTTTTAAAAAATAAAAATTTTTATTTTTAATATTTTTTTTCAACAAAAGATAATTTCAGTTTTGACATTTTTTTATTGTAATTGTTGTTGCTTTTTAGTTACTATTACTTTCTAAAATTTCACTATTCAAAGTAAAGATTAAAAAATATTTTTTAAAAAATCAAGAAATATTTTTGTATGTATTTTTAAAATTTTTTTATTCAAATGGTGTTGTCGTAATTATTTAAAATAATAAAAAGGTTTAAATTAATATTATTTTTTCTAAATTTCAATAGTAAAAATTTGTTGTTGCTGTAATTATTAAAAAAATATTTAAAAAAATCCAAAATATTTGTTATGTAATTAAAAACTTTAATAACCAAAAGTTGTTGTTGAAATTATTTAAAAAAATATAAATATTTTTAAATTTTTTTAATATTTAATATTTTTTAAAGATATTTTTAGTATTTAAAATTTAAAAAAAAATTTTTTTTAATCATGTGTTTGGCACCAAGTCTCAATTTCGAAATTTTATTTAAAAAAATAATATTATTTATTAAAATTTCACTATTCAAAGGTTGTTGTTGTTGTAATTATTAAAAAAATATTTTTTTAATTCCAAAATTAAAATTAATTCTAAAATTAAAAAAAAATATTTTTTAATGTTTAATATTTTTGAAAAATTATTTTCAATATTTAACAAATTTTTAATAATTCTTTTTTTAAATATATTTTTTCAACGAAAAATAAATACATATTTGACATATTATTTATTATTTATTATGTCTGTTGTTGTATTTTTTTTTTTTTACATAATACCCTAACATTTCACCCTTTATTGCAGCAATGCTCATATATAATATAAAAAATATATGTACTATATGTATGTATGTATGTACATACATACTACTTATTTACATATGTATATGCTGATATTGCCGCGTGTGCTGCATGCATATGTGGCAATTATAGCCTGCCGCCGCAATAGCAAACACATAAACAAATGCGATATAGATCGCTCGCGCATTTACACAACGCACGCAGATACTTAGATACTTTTGTGAGCGCTACGCGTTGTTACATGCTTTTTCGTTTATTACAGCTATTCGCTTTTGGTTGTTTACCTATTATTACTGCCTTTTTGTTGCTGTTTTCCATACGCGGCTGGGCTGTTTCTGTTTGTTTGCGAACTTGTGTTTGCTTTTTGTTAAAGGTTTTGTAGACAAAAACAAAAAAAAAATATTTTTAATATTGTGTTTTCAGAAATGAGTATTTACACCGGCGCTTGGTTGGGTTACACGCGGCAGCCGCAAAGTAAAGGTTATAGAACCACACACACACATGTACACGCAAATGTTAGCAAACATATTAGGAGGTATGAAGGAAGGGCGTGGTTATATAGTGGTAGGTTCTAGGCACATTTGTAAGCACATATGTAAGTATTTAAATATGTATGTATGTTTGTATTACTGTAACCATGTGTGAGTGTACAGTTCACCATCTAGCTTCAACATCAGCTGAAATTGCTACGTCGGCCAGCCATATGCAACCGAATACGCATATCTACTACTTACAAACGACTAAAACGAAGCCGGCAAGCGCAACGGCAACAATTGTTGCCAGCAACAAATGACACTTGGTAACGATTGTCGTTGCCGTTGCCGTTGCCTGCCATACAGACAAGCTGAGCAATCAACGCCAATAATGCCGCCAGTCAATACGGTTATGACCGCAAATTATGCTTGTAGATGCGCACAAACATACACACATACACATAGTTGGCAACATTGTCGCCCATCATTTGCAAATCAACAGCCAAAGCGGTTGCTGCATGTTTGAATGAATTTCTGTATATCTGATGACTGTATATATGACATCTGAATAAACGCTAGGTATTAAGAGGAAGAAGATGTACATATGTTTGCACCTAACAGGTCAATTGAAAAGTCCTCGGCCTACCATAGTAACAGACATTTTTTTGTCAAAATTCCTTTTTTTGTATTCAAAGAAGATATGTATATATACGAGTATAGATGATTATAGCGACACTTCAACTTTTCGATATAATTTTTGTGGTACGACTTGTACTTTGCTTCAAAATAGGCTTCAGTTTTGGCTATCACCTCTTCACTCAATGAAAATTTTTCCCAGAGGAGCGTTCTTTTGAGGATTGAGAATATAAAATAGTCGCTGGGGACCAGATCTAGAGAATACGGTGGATGCGAAAGTTAAGCGAGTCCCAATTTATGGATTTTTGCCATCGTTTTCAATAACTTGATGCAACCGCACTTTCTTTTTCTTCAAATTCGAACGTTTTTCGGACCCTCAAACGGTCCAATAACGCTATGTTATGGTCGGTGTTGATAGTGCTTCCTTTTTCAAGTTAGTCAATAAAAATAATTCCAGGCGCTTCTCAAAATACTCTCTTTTGCCATAACTTTGGTAGCCTACTGTTACATTTTTAAACACTTTGAAGCGTGTTCATTGTGTTCAGTCCACGCGGATGGCTGGCGATTGGACCTCGGACTGAAAAAATGGAGACACGTTTCATCCATTGTCACATATCGATGCAAAAACTTGGGTTTATTACATTGGAACATCTCCAAACACTGCTCCGTATCATCAATTTGTCGTTGCTTTTGGTTAGAAGTGAGCTCGAGCAACACACACGTTGCACAGAGCTCTCTGATACTCAAACATTCCTGAATGATATGATATACACGTTCAATTGACATCTTTAGAGTGTCTGCTATCTCGAACAACTTTACTTAAGCGGTCATTCAAAATTATTTTGTAGACTTTTTTGGTATTTTCGTCCGTAACAACGTCATTAGGACATCCACAGCCTTCATCGTCATCGGTGCTCATTTCCCGACGTCCCGACTTAGCATAACACTCGTTGATGGTTGATTTTCATAAAAAACAATTGGATTTAATTCTAGTAGCGCCAGTTATGTGTCAAGCCGGGGGCTTTTCAATTAACCTCTTATATATTAGATACACAATTATCTTGCCTTTCCCTCTAGCTGTGCGTGCAATTATGGCTTTATTAGAAATTTTGCCAACATATGAAATGGCAATGTGCAATGTAACATTTGCAACCGCAGCCAACTTCATGCTACACATATTACTTTGATTAACCCAATAATGGAGGCGTATAAGCACACCGTTAGTTTATAAATTACGCATGCTTAGACATGAAAGTGTTTCTGTGGCTTATTCTCGAGTAGAGAAAGTAAATTTGACAGCGAAAGTGTAGGCTGATTGGAGATATTGAAATAGACACCAATAAATGAACTCTTTCTCAACAAAAATCGGTTTGATAAAGGCTCTACTTATGAGATAAAAACTACTATTTTGCGAAATTTACGTACTCCAGGAAGTAGGTAATTAGCTTGATACAATTCACCACTAAGAGGATAACAGCTCTTTTTTCACCCAAAATATCTTAAAAATGACGCGTCAAGAGAATTATTTATAGGTAGGAAGGTAATTAGAGTGGATGTCTGCCGACACACCTAAGTTTTCAGGAAACTTATTGTGTGACCATTATGGTCACCATAGGGTAAACGCTCGTTTTGTCTATCTGAAATCACTAAAAGATCACATGAAGACAGAATTTATCACCGTCGTATAGATTAGGTTAAGTCGATTAGTTAAGGTCGATCCTATTAGGGATCTCACTTCGACAGTTTATAACGCTAGCCTTTGTGCACATAGAACTCCTACAAAATGATTATGAAGATCCTCAGGAACTGAGAAATGGCTTTGAGCCGATTACAAGCTTATTGAAGCGGCCAATAACAGTTTCGGCTATGTCTCGCGGTTCGCCGAAAGTGTCATATATGTTTCAACCTCATTGTTCGAAATACTGGAAAATGGCGGGTTAAACGCTTGAATATTTCCACTACACCTCCTTCCATACAACTTTTTCATCAATACAGCATGAAAGGCTATTAAACAGTGCCTAGTAAGAACTCCTACGATTGCATAGGGAAGAACTTTCCTAAGGACAAACAGTTTAGTTAATCCTCCTACGTTCTTCTCTAATCCAGACGGATCTCGCAGTTGCCTAAGAGCTGATCGTCGACTAACGCCTGCTAAACGCGTACAAGTTCCATTAGTCAAGTACTAGAACTAAAGCTTATAACGGAGATCCAGCTCGTTTTCATCCCGATGTGAGCGGGGAAGACTCTCGCTCCATTCTTCCCTCCTAACTACTGCATCTCTTCCCAATCGACTTTTCTCTGCTGACATAGCCCTTGCCGGTATGTGAGCAGAGACACAGTCTCCAGGATTGGCTTCTACGCAGTGGTTAAAGATTGCAGGCGATACGAGCCGCCCTTTGGACACCTTCAAGTTTCTTAGTGAGTTTAGCATTTTCGAGCGCGGTCCAACACACGAATAAACCATTATTGGTTTGACCAAAATACCAAATTTGGTGAAAGTCTTCACCTCTTCCCCATAACCACTTCGAATTGGAAAACACTTTGATTGTCAAGGAGCCTGGAGCCGAAGTGACAGACAGTTTCTACAATGTACTTATCTACTAACCTTTCCCTCAAGCTTTGACCTAGGCATAAATTATCGCAACTCACTCAGAGATATGTGGACAAAGAAAAAACCGCCAGTTTTTAGTTTGGCGTCTCCATGTTGCAAAAGATCATGGTAAGTTTAGCTCAAAGGCTTTCAACAAATTCAAAAGAATGTCGAAGAGTTCTCTATGGAATAGTTTAGTAAGAAGAAACCGTGTCCCGATGGAATCATCGGTCCTTATGTATATCTTGAAAAATTATGCTGGTGAAGTTGGTAATCTCGGCGATATTTGGTTTCAGCAAGGTGGGGAGATAATTTCATATTTTGAGCCGGTTGATTGGCCACCTAGATCGTATAATATCACACCGTTAGACATTTTCCTGTGGGGACATGTAAAGTCTAAAGTCTGTGCGGACAACCCCGCTTCGATTCAGGCCTTGAATGATAATATTTCTCATTACATTTGAAGTTTTATTGTTTTTTCTAAGAAGAAGTAGGGAATCTCGAAATGGATCCCACTTTAGTTGGAATAAAG
The DNA here is from genome assembly GCF_016617805.1 of Bactrocera tryoni. NCBI lineage: Eukaryota > Metazoa > Arthropoda > Insecta > Diptera > Tephritidae > Bactrocera > Bactrocera tryoni. The sequence goes on from NC_052503.1 coordinate 75,757,823, forward strand.
CAGGCTGTCCAAGGTATTCTCAACAGTTATCGAAGAGATTGTCACGAGACTATCCAACTACGAGCTAAAGACAGAACTAATTATATTTGACATACTTCTTTTCAGACCTCTAACTCCAAAAACTAAACTTCAATTATAGAACTTCAGCGCATATTTTAAACAAGATTTAGATGCTTGTATATTACTTTTCGCATAACTCAATGTAATCTTAATGGACATCTAGAAGTTAAGCTGCGCCATAAGAAATACCGACTCCGCGTGCGAGTTGCATAGGTGAGCGCAGTCACAAAGCGGAAGCGTGCACAAGAAGCACTCAAGTTCACACACACACACACACATACACCCACTTACCGTTATTGCGCCGGCATAGAGTTGTAAGACAACTTGCCATATATCTGCGGATATTTGTAACCCTATCAATTGCAGCTCAACACACACGCACGCACACTCACACAGCTCGTGGGGACCGTTGAAACATAAATTCCTGTGAAAAGAAGAAATATATTGCAGCCACGCCTTAGCCATTTCGAAATGTAAAAGATGAACAGCGAAGATGAAAAAAGCGCCACAGCGCGACGGCGAATAAAAAATTGAAACGTATGGTCCGATGGCTGGCTTTATCAGCGAACGTGCAGTAAACGCCAGTGCGCTCCGCTCGTCGCTGTGCGGCTGCTGGGCTCTACTACACACACGAGTGCTATAAAGTAGAAATAAGCAAAATCCATAAAGTAAGTTATGAGCGTGCGATAACCCGGCGAGTGATCCTTGTTTAAGGCAAAAATAGCATAACTACACGCCGAGGGCGGTACGGAAGCGTAACCGATGAGCAGCTGCTGCACCCCAGCAAGGGCACTATGCATGATGTGGGGCATATACACACACATACAAGCGGTGTGAGCATATTTTACACGACGCACATAAAACTCTATTACAGGAAGTGCGAGCATGTGCGGACGGACGACGGATGTCGAAGGACATAGCGGCGCAAAGCATGACTTTCCCCAGAAGAAGTTATGAGTGCGAGACGAGGAGCAAAAGGAACGCCAGCAAGCAACATCAAGTGCAAATCAATAAACGAAAAAAGCAGCGAAAGAAGGCTGAGTGCTACCTCGCAGGGTATGAATAAACGGGCGAACGAATGAATGAGGTTCGTGTGCATGTATTGGTATGCGCTGAGCGGTCGGCTGACTGGCGCAATGAGCCAATGAATCGTATAAGAAAATCATACGAAAATCGGCGATTGTGCGAGATTGCTGCTGCGAAAATGTCGGCGGCAAAGGAAACCTAAAAAGCGAAAAAAACCAAAAAATCGCAAGAAAAACTTAAATTGCAAATAAGTGGCACGAGTGTGGGTGCGCGTGTGTGTGTGTGTGTGAGGAAATGAATGCGGGTCGTAGGTGCAGCAGGCAAGCAAGTGTAACCGAAAAACAAAAAGTTAAATGAGAATTGATGAGAATGAGCATGCGAATGTGAGTGTGACTGTGGCGAAAAAGGCCCTGTGGAATCGCATATAAGGCACACGGATAGAGGCGCTTGGCTAGCAGCAAGCAGTGCATAATGGCGGCTAGTAAGCACAAGGCAGTCGTTGGTTTGATCTGCTGTTGGTTATGGTTCAACATGCTCGTTGGGCGATTGAGTGGCGTCGCTTGCTGAGCGAGTGCACTTCACGTTATGTTACAGTTAAAGCATGTTTTTCTTGCTGCTGTTATTGTTGCTTTTTGGTCAAGCTATAATTTTATTTGGCAAACGTGCGCTGAATTACCGCAACAAATCGTATCGCAAATCGGCAAATGCACATAACTGTTCAAAGAGCTGACGTTTTATGCGCGCCACACACGTGCACGTAATATTATATATCAGTATATCAGTTATAGTGGTAATTAAGGGGTTTTGTGGTTGAAGAGATAAGGTACATTGTTTAAGAAAATAAATTCTTGAGCGCTTTACTCGCTTAGTTTTTAAGATTTTGATCTGAAAGTTTTCACATATGCCTCTCTCTTCAAGAAGCTGCTAATTTGCCGAAATCGCTGATATCGGACTACTATAGCATGTAGCTGTCATACAAATTAAACGATCGGAAACAGGTTCTTGTAAGGAAAAGTTTTTTATTTAACAAGATATCTTCATCAAATTTGGCATGGGGCATTATCTGCAGCAACAATATAACCACAGAGTAAATTGTCAATATCGGACCACTCTAACATATAGCTGCTATACAAAGTGTGCTTTCGAAAACAAGTTCTTGTATCGAAAACTTTTTTATTTGACACAATATCTTCATGCTATTTGGCATGAAGCATTCATGGAGATAGCAATATAATCTCAGAAGAAATTTTTAATATCGTACAGCTATAACATATAGCTGCCATACAAACTTAACTTTCGAAAACAAGTTCTTGTATCGAAAACTTTTTTATTTCAAAAGTTATCTACACACAATTTGGCATGGATCACTCTCCAAGACCACAATATAACCTCAGAAGAAATTGTTAATATCGGTTAACTATAGCATATATCTACCATACAAAGTAAACTTTCAAAAACAAGTTCTTGTAGGGAAAACCTTTTTATTTGACAAGATATCTTCACACAATTTGGCATGGATCATTCTACAAGAAAACAATACAATCTCAGCAGAAATTGTTAGTATCGGACCACTATAGCTTACAGCTGTCATACAAACTGGCCGATCAAAAGCAAGTTTTTGTAAGAAGTTTTAGACTGGGCACTATTTAAGCTTATTCTCGAAACCCATAATCTTCTAGAAAACACGCAAGCATACATAAATGTATATCCACATATGCATGTATACAAGCAAATCGCTACTTTACGCATGAACAGCCAGCCTTAATTGTAAGCACACGCAGCCTTTATGTAAGCTAAGGCATAATGGCTTTCTTGTGAGCCAAACTTACCTAACTCCTACTTTTCTCCTCACCGCTCACCACTATGTGTGCCGCTGTAGAGCTGTCACCTCTGCACTCCCTACAAATCATAAGTTTGCTACTTCTACTTTGACTTTCTCTATTATCCTTGCACTAAACACCAGCGAAATGCTTCGCCTTCAAATTTTTTTCGTTAAAACATCGAATATTTTTGTGATTCGTTATATATACCTACGAAATACGCGAAAATGTGTTAGGCCACAGTTCGCCATATTTTCCACATTATTTTGCCAACTCGCTGCCTCAACTCGCTTAACAGGCGCCATATCCTGCGCGCACAAAATAAAACAAAAACAAATTATGAAATTTTTACAGCGAAAGCTTTTGGGTTGACTGTTGCGCACGCGAGATAAATGTTGCACCGTTAAATACTTTATTTATGATATTTCATAAAATTATTGGCGGGTATGGCGGCAAAGTGTGCGCCAGCAACAACACTCACATCCAGTTTTATCATATTGGTTTTCGTGAAATTTATTTGCTCCCCACAATATTTTCCACCTAAATAGCTGCGGGTTACGCCTCACTGTGTGCAAACTGATACTATTTTATGAGCGCGCCAACCATTTTTACAGCTTAAAGTTTAAATTGATGCAAAGGCTTTAAATTAAGCTAAAAGCGGATGCCTCAAAATGGCGGTAATAGTAGAAATGAACTGATATATTTTAGTACATGGCTGAAGTGTGTGTTGTCGTTATGATTTAACGTAGTCGAGAACGCCACATAACTAGAAAGCTTACCCTGGACATTAGTAATCTGCGGGAACTTTGCAGAAGAATACATAGCACAAATAACATAAATATACCTATTCTGACTTAACACCTTAATAATTGCTTCTTCTCCGATTACCATTGTGGGAGAGAAACAAATAGACAAACAGCTTGAATTGATGTAAGGTAGGTATTTTAAATAGAGGGAAGCATTCTGCGAACAATAAATTTTTTAAGATAAATATTCAAGCCAAGTAAAATCCATACGTAAGAATTTACAAAAACCTGATGAGAATTACAAAATTATTATATCTACGAACAAAAGTCAAATTAATGAGGCTAGAATAACGTTATATTGAATTTTAATTGCAAATTCGTTGAATATTATCCAAAAGTGAAAATGTAAGCAACTTTCAAATTCAAAATAATAATGAAGCTAGCCACAATTATTTTATCCTTCTATTTCTATGAGCTTAACTGAACGTGGTATCGTACTTTTTATACTTTTACGTATGTACATACATATATACTATAGCTTCCATACAAACTGACCGATCAAACTCAAGTCCTTGTTTAGACAACTTTTTATTATACAGAGCATCGCTACAATATCCGACGATACAAACCGGCCGATCAAACACAAGTTCTTCTATGGAAAACTCTTTTATTTGAAAAGATATCTGCACGAAATTCGACACAGATTCTAACCTAAGACAACGGTACAATCTCCGAACATATGTTTCAATTCGGACCTATCAAAATCAAGATAAAGATCTTTTTTACCCTCTTATAATATAAACAACCGAACATTTTATACTCTTGCAAGAACCAAAGACACGAAAAAATCTTGAGATGTAAAACGCCAACCAGAGGAACAAAATCCAAGCAATTATGTATATATCATATATAATATATAACTCATACACTGACCAACATTTTCGGCAGAAGACTTAAAAAAAACGAAAATCATAGTTTATGGGAGTTGGAATAGTATCGACCCGAATTCAGCTATTAACTATTATCATGCCATATACAAAAAAAAAAATATTCCCTGGGTTTCACTAAGGTATCTCACAAACATCCACTAATAATATGGAGCAAAGTCAGCCGAGTGTTCAAAAATCCTAATATTGGTTTTATGGGGTCTAAATCAAGTTTTCGCACTATTTTATCTATTTTAAACAGAAAAACACAGTCTATTATGAGTAAAACACGTTCTCTCATTTTCATTGAGCTAACTCACATACTGGCCGATATAATTAAAAGTCATAAAGTCACCCTGAAGTTCGATAATCGTTATATTAGGGGACTCAGGAAAGTATTGATCCGATTCAACCCATTTTTGGTACACAGAGTAAGAATTTCAATTATATATTCCATGCATTGACCAAGATTTTCGGTCAAAGTCATCTACATACAGATACGTTATTTTAATACCTAAAACACCTCGCCTTACAACTCGCAGGCTCGAATCCCGTTTTAAATCCATAGTCTCTTAGGCGAAGTCATTCAGAACGACTTGTAGAACTTTCAGACATAAAGTAAGCTTTTAGTAAACTAATCGACTCAATGTCATTTACATATAGACTAAAATGTATTATAAACTAATATAAATAATAATACAGATCTAAATTATATTTATAAATTTCAATCAATTTGGTTACAAACTCACCCTTTTAATAAACTTTCCTTGCCAATATTACAGCACCCTCTGTTTTTTATAACAACACTTAAGTAGGATAATACCCGACACACGCGACGTAAGCCAACCGAGAAACGCATGAAGCTGATTACATTCATATCTACACGCATATACACACCCACGCACAAACCCGAACACGCACTTAAGGAGTTTGCACAATACAGGCACTCGTAATTTCGATTAATTTAACGCACTACGGCTTTCACGACACTACTTTTTCGCATTTACTAACGATTTTAACTTTAAACTAAACAAAAACACAATTTAACACTTTAAACAAATACTTTTCATTAATTTTAGCAAATATTCGCGACATCAGTCAAGAATTACGTCTACTCACTCTCATTACCACTTGTAAATACATATTTTTACTGTTACATTGCATTCCTCAATTGGAATAATTCAGCTGATTTCCCCTTATTTTCGCATTCCATGATTCTAAAAACATTCGAAATTCGAAACTCCTCTAAAATCTCTCAGAACTCTTGATTTTGAAAGTCAACTCCGAACATTAAAAAATGCAACAATCATAGGGTCACTCATTACCATTTTTCCAATGATGAGCACACAGCTTATGTCACGCATATAGGTACATATTAGTGTGTGTGTGTGTATACGAGCGCTTTGCGCAGCATTGATATGCAAGTGTAGCTATTAGAAGTAAGAGCGCATAACTGATGGAGAGAACTTTGATAGCGCAAATGAAATTATGTAAACGAAAGGATGCTTTAAGTGTTGGTGAGAGGGCAAATTCATCTAGCGTCTTGGGAAGAAGTGTTAAGAGATCTATTAAATAAAATAAAAAAAGAGAAATAAACTTAAAAAAGGAAAAATATGTATATATGTATGTATGTTGTGTTGATTAAATATAGATGTATGGCATTAATATTGGAAATACAGGGGAGAAAATAACAAAAAGCTTACAAAAAAATTATAATTAAAAAAGAAATATTAAAAATTAAAAAAGGTAAAAAACTTAAAAAAAAATTAAATGTTAATAAAAAATTGATTATTTAAACAATTTTTAGAAAAACAAAAATAATTATACGCAGAATATGGGAGTAGACTACATAGTATCGATCCATTTTTATCTTTTAACTATTGTCACGCCACATAATGGGTTGTCAAAAAAGTCTTGCGGTATTTTCGCTAGTTGGCGCTGAAAGCGTGTCGTTCTAGTTTTATTCGTCGCATCGGGTCATGCTATACCTTTTTGGAAAGCTCATTTCACGCGCTAACACGTGTTTGATTTATTGTCGTTTCTTTTAAGTAGTTCGTGAGTTATAGCGTCGCAAACATGGAGCCTGGGTTTTTCACTAAGAGTCCAGTCATTCAAGCTTAAATGGGTATATCGAATCCGAGGTGAACTTACTATAATGACTGGACTATGATCATATAGAGTAAAGTCAGCAGAATGTTCGAAAGTCCTGATATTTGTTATATAGACGCTAGACCAAGTTTTCGCTCAAACGTATCTATTTTAGGCACAAAGATACACTGTTATGAATAAAACACGCTCTCTTATTTTCCTTGGGATAGCTCAAATATTGGCCGATATATGCGGTATAAAGTCGCACGGAAGTTCGAAAATCTATATATTGTGTATAGGAGCTTAGGGAAGCATTGACCCGATTCAACTCAATTTTTTGACATACAGATATACTATTTTCAGAAAAGCATTATCACTGAATTTTCATAATATACACCATAAATTGACCGATATTTGATGTATAAAATCAACTGTAGGCACTAGGGTAGACAGATATGTCTGCGGTCCCTAAGGGCTTGAACAGTTTTTTAGGATCTGATCAGTTTTTGATCATAAGGTGGCACATACTAACGACATTATTCGTGCAAAGTTTTAACCTGTTAATATTAATTACTTCTTCATTTGTGTACTGGAAAGTAAAAGAATCAAATAGTATTTTAAATTATGTTATAAGGGAAGTAGGCGTGGTTGTAAACGAATTTCGCCCATTTTTCACAATGCGATATACATAAAAATGTAAGAAGTATGCCACGTACTTAAGTTTGTCGAAATCGGTTTGACGAGTCTCGAAATATGGGATTTCACCAAAGTGTAGGCGGTGCCACGATCATTGTCAAATTTTCCCATTGACTCCCATAAAGCTGTCTCATACCATCTCGGTGGTAAAATTAAATGTCTCTGGCGTATTTAATTATTGAATTATTGCGCTTCTAGGAGTTTTTAACAGTACTGTTATATAGGCAGTGGGCGGGCTTATCCACCGACTTCAACCATACGCACACTGTTGATAGAAATTCCTATAGTATTTATGCTGGACCAATTTCGTTATTGTAGATTTATTAATTTAGGAGATAGGCGCTTTAAACTTTTTAGAGAACCGTTTTCGCCGACAGTTGCCCCTTGCTACTCTTATCTCCTGTGTCAAGTTAAAGTTTTATATCTTAATTTAGTGCTTAGTTATGGCACTTTATAGGTTTTCGGTTAATGGCATATTGTGGGCGTGGTAGTGGTCCGATTATCCATCTACGAACTCGTTTTTATTTTGGTACTAGGGAACCCGCGCACCAAGTTTCATAAAGATATCGCAATTTTTACACAAGTTACAGCTTGCACGGGCGAACGGATGGACGGACGGACAAACAGTCACCCTGATTTCAACTCATCTCGTCATACTGATCTTTTTTATATAATATATAAAACCCCATATATGTCATAGTTTTAGGTGATACTTATAATCGTTAGGTGCACAAAACTAACCGGGTTTTCAATAGAGACGGTACAAAAGTTGACCATACGGACAGCAAATGACGCCCGATTTTTTGCCGATCTGTTAACATTTTTCTTCAGTAAGGTTTGCCATTTCATAATGTAACTCCAACAACGAGTCGAAGTTATTAAAATTTATTTCTAAATTCGAAGTCAGTGACCTCAATTTTGAGGCTATCATGCTCTGTAACAACAAATTGCAAGAGTACATATAAAAATGCAACTTTAAAAGGTACTACAGCTTCGGTACTGCCTATTGTCTCTTATTACAACCGCTTTTATCAAGCTTTGCGGCCATTTGTTCAATATAATTTCTTTATAGCAATATAAATTATTTATGATACCCCTTTGGTAGCCTTATCAGGTTTATGTAATCTGACCGTGCCGTGTTCAAATCAAAATATGATCATAAAACCAATTTATCTATAGCTCACGCTCTTCACATAAGCAAGCGCTACAATTTTCGCACAGCCGCGCGCAATAACATAATAAAATAATATATTTATAAATAGGTATAAATTGTGCATATAACACCATAATTATAACTGCACTCTATAGGCCGCGTTACGTACGTGGAATAAATTGGCGGCGTGAAAAAAAACTGCACCTAAGGCCAAACCCGTAAATGGCGAGCGCCAACAAGTGCATATAAACAGCCAAACAAATAAAAAACAACAATAAATGTGCAACTTATATGAAAATTGGCTAAAAATAAGCACAACAACACAACAGTGCGGGTGTGTGTGTGCGCTTAAATGAGCGTTACGCTGACGTCAATGCGGCCCACGAACAAAAAGCGGACTCCACGACTAAAGGCGAGGTGTAAAAGCGATTTTCTTTTTATGGAAAATTAAGTGTATTAGCAGTTGTATGTATGTGTATATGTCACTCGCTTGCAAAACAAATTTGCAAAAACAACAAAAGCGCGCTTTGAATTGCATTCATAACAGTTATTAAAACAAATATGCACAAAGAGTGTAATTTATACATATTAAAAGTCTTGAACTTAATTGCCGTGAAAAAACGAGTGACGATTAAAAATTAGCCACATCGTTACAGCAACGGCAACAACAACAACAACAAATTTAAATGCAATTAATTGAGCATTTATCAAAACACTTTTCATACATATATACATACATACATACATATGTACATATATAGTTAGTGTTAGTGCTAGCTGTGGAGGTAGGTAGCATGGAGCCGCTCTTTAGACAGCCTGTCGACAGGGGGGGCAGTATATTTAAGTATATATTAACAAATAGTTGTCTATTGGTCAGTTGGCGCGCTGATCTGTTGCGCATGCGCGTTTAGTATAGGCTTTTATACGCGTATATGTATATACATATATGTATATATACATATGTATACCTTGAACAGTGTAGCGTTCTGTTCTCGAACGGAGTGTTCGGTTCTATCGAATTTGAGCTCTCTAGCAGGGTTCTGGGCCTGTAGTAGCAAGTCATCAGCGAAATACATAAGTTTAAACGAATAAGCAATCACCGACGATGAGCGGCAGGAGTGGAGGATGCGGCATAAAAGCTAGCAGATCCGCTGAAGCTCTTGTGACTGTGGCAAATCGACACCGCCTCATAGAAATATGTGTCCCCTCATTATCATGCAGGGACATGATGAACAATAAAAATCCATACGCGTCGCACTCACAATGAGCGGCTTCCTGGCCAGCGCTTGTTAACCATGTTAGGTGCGGCTGTCACCAAGAATTGACCGTTATACAGCGCGGCGCACCGGGAGCCCCTCAATGTCTCGACAGCGACTTCTCTGCTGTCGGTTTGAAGAGCGCGATGTGAGCATGCTCTGCCGATATGTTCGCTACGGTGTGTATCAGGAACCAGGCGGGCCTTTATCAAGGACTGTTTATTTGACCGGGCAAGCGACGATCCGTCCGTGTTTTCCGCAACTAGTAAAGCGAAACTCAGGAAACTTGGTTAGTTTCAGATTATTTTCTATTTCGGCCCGCCCCCCTGCACACGATGCGCTATGGGGATTAACAAAAGAAACAAATATAATAACAACAACAGCAGCAACATTTTTGGGATCGTAGGAAGTAGCAGCAATAGTGATAATAAAGTGCAAAACTCTTCCCGAAAGACGGCGATTGCGTAAACAGACCGCTTTAAGCCCTTTAAGAGGGCACCAAAACTGGGTAGGTCCCTGATCAAAAAGCATGGTGTTGCCAAACCTTTGAGAGCACGATCATCACCACCAGCGACAGCAGTCCACTGGCAAGAGCGATACAACCTTGTGGAGACTGTATGACTGAACTAGGGGATGCGATTAAGAAGCTGATCGAATCAATGCGCCAAACCCAGCGGTCTATCAACAACACCATGAGAGATCTTCTCGGTATGTTAGAAAAATTACACTTTGCAGAGAATACACCAAAAAGGCCTCGTGAGGCAACGAGGAACACCACCGACGAACAATAAAATTACTCATAATGAATGACCGAGCAAAACTGAAGTTCCCCTGAACAAGGAAGCAAAGTGTGATAACCCCGTCAGAGGTAATGGGAAAGAAATTGAGAAAGGAGAGATGGTTGGATCGTGGCCAAACGTAAGCCACCAAAGAAAACACTACATAAACCAACACTTTGGCCAAAGGTAAATTCTGTTACAGTTGAAAGAGGCACAGATGAAGAACACGGGCATCTTTAAGACTAAAATAGACAAAGTGCTGAGAGTAAATGAGTTGAGCAATTTTGATGAAAATTCCATTAAGAGCATCAGAGCAGCATACTTAGGGATCCAAACCGCTGTAGTAAGCCCAGGCGCGCTGGAGGCAAGGATACTTCTTGATTTGCACAAAGTCTTAATAGGTTGGATAGTGTGCAGAGTAAGGGCGAAGCAATAAGGAGCTATTTCAGGTGTCTTGAAAACGAACAACCGGCGAAAACATGCAACAATCCATATGACAGGAGGCAGTGCTGTGACAAGTGTGGAGAAACTGAACACTTTGCGAAGACGTCCTATAAGAACCCGACGTGTAGTTCATGGCAGAGATTATTAGCGAAGACAACGCTATAATATATGAAGAAATTTTCTAGATCTAACCTCTACAGCATATAAGTAACTAACGTAAAAAATGGCCAGTTAAAATTAAGTTTTTGTATAAAAAACTTGTTTACTTAACGAGATATCTTCACTTAACTTGGTACTGACTATTTCTCGAAGTAATGGTACAATCTCCTAAGCTATTGTTCAGATCAGATCACTATAGCATATAGCTGCCTTGCAAACGGAGTGATCAAAATCAAGCTAAAAATCTTTTTATACCATTTTATGCTATAAGAAATTATGAAAAATAAACCTAGGAAGGGTATTTCAGCTTCAGTTCAGTTGAAGTTTACTTTTTCCTTGTTTTGGTTTTTGGATTTATTTTTGTTAATTTTTTATTGTATATTTTTTTATATATTTTTTCTTTGTAATTTTATTTTTTGTAATTTGTTTTTCTACCGCCACTCATCTTCATAAGTACTCCAACTCACATATACACTTGTAAAATAATTATGCTATCAAACAATTTAAATGTCAGCCATCAGCGCTTAGCGCTGTCAGCGTGTCATAATTGCACACGGCCCATCTGTCATGTCATTTCAAGTGATTACACAAAATTACAAATACATTTGTTACAATCACAATGCCAATTTGTATTTGCTTGAATGTGTGTGTGCGCACATTCGTGTTTTTATACACTAAACTAAATGATATAAGAAGAGGTTTTGCTATTTTTATACACTTCATCATAGAAAACGGCATAACAAACGTTTTGCTGCTTTTGAGAGGTAAAGAAGATTGAGCGAAATCAATGATATGCCAAACTTGAAGAAGAAGAAGAAAAGAAAATGATGAACAGTACCGCATGTTGAAGAGCCGTTTGAAGAGCCTTTAAAATTATAGATTTTTAAAAACAAGTTTTTCGCAATAAGGTAATTTTGTATTCAATACATCAGGCGTCAAGCTTAGTTCGGGGGTACTTAAAATGTTTCAACATTAATGTTTCGATCTAACGTCTAATAAAACCGGATTCTGGATTCTGCATCGTTTTCTGGAAAAGTTCGCACTTATCTTTCCTCTTTAATATTAAAAAAATATTCTTATATTTCCTGAACATGTCTTATAAGACCTCTCCAGAGCTTCATTTGGATTGCTTTCCGTCAAAGATCATGTTGGTATTTCTATTTTATAATTAGGAAAGATATTTCCTATGCATATCTTATAAGACCATATGAAATTGATAGTTTCAATAAGTCATATCTAGAGTTCCTTTTTGGTCGTTTGCTTCGTAGTTATATCATTATATTTCTTATAAGAACAAATGGACTCTGTGGTTCAAGCTAGTGATCTCCTGAACCCCTTTTGTACAGTTTTCCGTCAAAGAGCGTGCGTTCTACGTATAATTAAAAGAAATGGTTTTACCTCCATATTTCCGTGATATACATATGTATGTTTAACAACGCAACATGAACTCATTTACATGGTTCCGGCAGTTCCAATCAGTGATCTCCAGAGTTCCGTTTAGATCCTTTGCTTTAAAAGATCGTGCTGATTTTTCTACTTTGATTTTTTAATCAGAACCTTGTATCTGTAATACTTGTCTTCTTGGTGACTCGGTAGTTCAAAGTGGTGAACTCTAGAACTGCTTTTGGATATTTTTCTGTAAAAGGTCGTGTTGATATTTCCACTTTAAAATTAAATAAGATACTCATATTTTCTACACATATCATATGCGTCCACGTGGTGACTCTGTAGTTACTACTAATGATCTCCAGAGATCATTTTGGATCATATTATGTAATAGATCGTGCTGAACCTTTTATTTTATTATTAAAAATAGATGCTTATAATATCTCCCACGCATGTCTTACAAGATCACAAAGTGTCGATAGCTAAAACTGGTGATCTCCAGAGCTAATTTTGAATCGTTTTCTGTGAAAGCTTGTGCTGATATTATTATTTTATAATTGCAACAGGTCCTAATATCCTCTAGATGACTTACAAGACCACATGGTGACACGATAATTCCAACTAGTGGCCTCCAATGCTTTATGTGCCAACTTTTCGTGACTGCAAACTCCAAAACCGAGCACTAACCTAAAGATTTCAGCGCTAGTGGTTTGTATCGCTTGTATGGTATTTATAACCAGAACAGGTTTTATTTCACACGAAGTTTGAAAGAAAATTGGGAGATCTTATACAATACTTATTATGTAAGTTTATATAGTATATAAATGTTCATCATGATGAGCTTAGTCGATTTAGCCTTGTCTGTATATATGCAAACTAGTCCCTTAGTTTTTGAGATATTTATCAGAAATTTGCACACGTTCGTTTCTCTCGAAGAGGCTACCTATTTGTCGGAATCGCCGATATCAGATCATTATAACACTTAGCTGCCATACAAACTGGACAATCGGAGTCAAGTCCTCCTATAAAAAACTTTATTATTTGAGGAGCTATCTTCACGAAATTTGGCAAATATTATTGTCGAAAGCAATAGTACAAATTCCAAAGAAATAATTCTAATCGGACGGATATAGCATATATGTAGCTGTCATACAAACTGAATGGTCGGAATCAAGACCTTGTATGGAAACCTTTTGTATTTGTGGATATATCTTCACGAAATTTAGGAATTATTATTTTCCAAGGTAATACTACAAACATCGAAGAAATAGTTCTGATCGAACAGATATAGCATATATGTAGCTGCCAAGCAAACTAACCGATCAAAATACAGTACTTGTATGGAAAAGTTTTGTATTTAACGAGCTAAACCCACAAAACTCGGCAAGTATAATTTTCCAGGCCAATGTTGCAATCTCCGCAGAAATTTTTCAGATCAGGTTACTATGGCATATACATAGCTGCCATACAAACTAACCGATCAACCAATCAGTGAGTAAGGAATATTATGCAAATGTGAGGGGTATTATAGCTTCGATTAGCGTTTTTTCTTCAAATTTCCAATAGAGGCTGCTTTAGCACGCCATCATCCTAAATCACACGTAAGCGCCTTTATTTCACTTATCGTCAATTACAAATTACAAATCGTGTCATTATTTTCTTTATTGCTTTCAACTGCCATACTTTTTGCTTGATTTTGTTTTCGAACGTTGACGTTATCGTAGCAAGGTTGGCTGTTGTTGCCACATTAGTTGTTGTAATTTATTTTTTTGATTTTGTGGAATGTGTAAATTTCACAATTATTAATGTGCAATTATTGTGATTAATTCGTCTATTTAGCATTTGACAGCGTGCGGGAATTTATAATCATTTAATATTACACACACGAATATATGTAAGCATATATGTACAGTATAAATCAAGTTATATAATTAATCTTCCTGCTATTATACATACATATCTACATATGTACATATATGAGTTTGTGTTCATTATAGTTTACAACGCAGCCAGGCTCTTACTAAACGCACTTTCACCCACCCCCGACGCCACCGCTGTCATTATTTGAATTAATATTTCACTCAAATTCCTATTTTAAACACTGCAACTACACTTAATTCCACTTTGATAGCTCTTCCATTGCTTACCCCTCACATACATTCATACATATGTATCTGCAATTTTATGTCCATATACCTCTGCATACATGTGTGTGTATGTAAGTGCATGCGTTTGCCCACAAAATTTATAACAAACAATGTAATTAACTAATATTAATGGTTATCTAACAACAAACATTTTATTACACTAAAATTTTCAGCATTCTAATTAAGTCATTCACACAAATTGTATGTATTTTCATGAACTCATAAAAGCTGTGGATTAACATACGCAAACACAGGGTATGCCAATAGCTGGTAAGCTATAAAGTTTAGGTTGGAGTAGAGCAGATGTTAACAGTGTTACACTGAAATAAACGAGTAGCAAACGAACACGCACTAAAGCATCAAAATGAGCTATATATGTATAAGTCTACTATTGGATGGTTAGGAGTGAGGAGCACTAAAATATCAAAATTAGCTATATATGTATGTATAAGTCTACTATTAAATTGTTAATACTGGTTAAAAAGCGACCTCAAACATAAAAAACAAATATGTGACCTGGTGTACGGAAAGGGGACTTAGGTGTCAAAAAAAAGGAGAACAATTAATGAGATAACGAGAAACTGACGATTATTTTTAACAGCTTTTCCCAGAAAACAAGTTTTCGCACGTTAGCTCCCTTTTCGTAGACCAGGTCACATATAGTTTTGCCAAGCTTAAGGACTGTACAATTGTGAATACGGATTGTTCTATTGTGAGTATGTACTTTAAACATCTTAAAGATCGAAGAGTAAAGAAAATTTCTCACTTAAAGTCTCGAATGTTTTCGCTAACTTCTTAATCTAAAGTAACCGAGCTTGTAAAATCAGTAGTGGTTCCTTTCATATACTATACATATCAGTCTCCGATTAGCCGACTTTTATCAATTTTCATATAGTTATAAGGTTCAAATCAGTACTCCAGTGAACATATATCTAATCTGAGCCTGATAATTTCTAAGCACAATTTCATTTATAAGCGTGTTCCTAGGGTTGTCCGTACGGCTATAGACTCGGCAGATCAACTTTAGGTGCTATACAATGCGTCATTGAAAGTGTAGAAGCCGCAGAACACATTGCAGCAGTAATTACAACACGAGACACAGAGGAAAAGCGAAGAAAGCTTAGTCAGGTTATGATACGGACGCAAGCATGGCTAGACTCACACAAACTCCAGCTAGCTACGGAAAAAAACAGGGCTAGTACTGCTAACAAATAAGCATATAATAAGTAAGTATGCAAAAGACTACGAATATTTTTAGGATACAAGAAGCAGTAAAGAACCTAGGCGTAAGACTGGACTCCAGACTAACCTTTTGTGTACAAATCCAGCACGCCACAGGAAAGGCAGCGAAAATCACATCCCAACTTAATAGACTAATGGCCAATATAGGTGGCCTCAGGCAAGGAAAGAGAAAGCTTCTACTGTCGATGACAAACAGTCTCTTATTATACAGAGCTGAGGTCTGTGCAGATGTACTTAAGAAGGAATACCGCCGTAAGTTAGTGGCCAGAGTGTATCAAACAGCAGTCCTCAGAGTTCCATCAGCATATCGAACAGTGTCAGGGGATGCAGTATTGGCAATAAGCGGTAATGTCTCAAGTGACCTTCTTGCATACATAAGGAAAAAGCTGTGGGAGCTAAAGAAAACATCCGAAAATAACCAGAGCGCAATAGAACAAATAGAGAAAGATACAATAACAACATGACCACGAAGATAGGAGAATGAGAGTCGCGGCTGATGGACGGCTAGACTAATAAAAGACCTCAACCTTTGAACAAGTCGTAAATTCGAAGAAGCCGACTTTTGCTATCCGGCTACAAATACTTCAAGGAAAAATTAAGAGAAGTCGAAGAGCCGGTATGCCGAGCGATTATTCAGATTTTTTTTGGCTCGTAACAAGTTTTAGAGCCATAGGTCCTTAAGTTAGATGGCTAATCGATGATAGCAAGTGGACTGGTATATATAGTTCTTTGTGATGCCATAGATATGTAATAAGAACTTCTGTATTCGGATTTACAGTTTGGCAAAACGCCTAATTTCAACTCCCGCCAGTTTGGTGAGATGTCTGAAGGTATGTGCTCCCAAGTGTTTAAGTCTTGACCATTCAAACGCGGGACAGTCAAGAGGGAAATGTTGTGTTGTTCCCACCTCAATTTCTTCCAAACAGCTTCTGCAAACGGCGTCTGGTAAGATTCACAACCATGGACGATAATAGTTGAAAGCTCCACAACCAGGAAGATGGTAGCTTTAACGGTCTTACAACTCCTGAACGACTTTGGCTTTGGAACTGATTTTTGAGTAGGATTAGCTCGATTCGATTTGGATTTGGCCAAGTGGCTGGTGGCTGCGGCAGTCTGGCACCTGAATTTGATGAGGTGACACTCATCAGAAATGGCTGACGGGCTAATGTCGCAATCACTCCCGTCTCGTTAAAACCCTGGCAGGCCGCAGAGTACGTCCCTGCCTGATCGCTAAGTTGGCTTGATAGGCGTAAGTTGAGTTTCCTTCTTTGCGCTGGTCGGCTGTGAAAGTACTGACTCATAAGGGTGTACGTCAACGCCCGCCTTTGCCTTGTCACTGAGACAGGGGACCTTAGACGAAGTTGTTCAGATTTTATATAAAAAATCGACCCGCTCTAATGTACTTATGTATATGCAAATATATTTGTTTAAACCCATTTTACAAATTATGTGCCAACGATATATACAAGTTTTTGCTTATATACGTGTGTATCTGCATATTTATATACATAATTGCATAGATATTAGTATATGCATATAGTATGTATGTACACTATGTCTATGTGACAAACGCCATAGTTGTTTATTATTATTGCTTTCATTCGTTGCTTATCTATTTGCAATCAGCTGCAAGCAAACAAATTGAAATATTTACCATTCGGATTAACTATCTATCCATTTATGTGTATATGTGTGTATGTGTGTGCTGTGGTGTTAAATGTCTGATTTTAATTAAAAGCTTATCTAGATAATGTTTTATGTGCATAGCGACAATTTAAGCAACAAATGTCGGCAAATAAAAAAAGCTGAGCAACAATCATAAAAAGCGTGTAATTGGATGATTTTTCTTTGTAAAAACAAACGAATGTGATAAATTCATAATAATGGCATAGATATTTAATTAAATAGCAGACAAATATCTTTGCCATTAATTAATAGCATTAAAAGGTATTAAGTGTGCATAGCTCATGTTGCTAATGGCGCAAATTTAAAAAATAAATAAATATAAAAAATATATATTTTTTCATATAAACTTTTTAAATAAATGGAAATTAAAATCGTGAAATAGAAATATTAAAAGAAAAATTATAAAAAAAAAAATAAAAAAATAAATTAAAAAAAATTATTCGGTAAAACTAAATAATTTAAATGAGTGACAGATTTTTCAATGCCACAAAAGTTGCGTGTATTAAAGAAGCAATAAGAAGTGTATAAAACATTTTAAACAAAATACAAAAACTTTAAGCAGAAAAACACGTTAATTTCGGTTACACTGAAGCCATAATACCCTGCAGATTTGCATTAATTACGGCAAAAAAGGGTATAAAAGTTATTTTTCTTGATTTTGAACGTTCAGTTTGTATGGCAGCTATATGCTATAGTGGTCCGATCTGAACAATTTCTTGGGAGCTCATACCGTTGCTTTAAACAATATTCTGTGCAAAATTTGGTGAAGCTAACTTGCCAATTGAAAGAGTTTTCCATACAAGTACTTGATTGTATAGGTCAGTTTGTATGGCAGCCATATGCTATAGTTATTCGATGTACAAAATTTCTTCAGATATTAGAGCGTTAGTTCCAACAATAATCTGTGTCACAATTAATGAAGCTAACTTGCGAAATTAAAGAGTTTTCCATACCAGTACTTGATTTTGAGCGTTCAGATTGTATGGCAGCTATATGCTATAGTGGTCCGATCTTTAAAATTTCTCCAGATATTATAGCGCTACTTTAAGCAATAATGTGTACCAAATTGTGCGAAGATGTCTGTCCAAATAAAATAGTTTTTCATATAAGCACTTCAGTTTAATTGTTCAGTTTGTATGGCAGCTATATGCTATTTTTGGCCGATCTATGTAATTTCTACGATGATGGTAGCGCTATCTTGTGTTAAAGTTTGTGGAAAGTTGTGTGAAGATATCTCATCAGATAAGAAAGTTCTCCATATCAGGATTGGATTCTTATAGATCAGTTTGTATGGCAATTACGTGATATAGTGGTCCAATCTGAATAATTTTTGCAACAGTTATAGCAAGGTTTGAGTCCAATTTCTTGTTGATATCTCCTCAAATAAGAGAGGTTTCCATAAAAGAACCGCATTTTTCTCCATCTGTTTGTATGACAGCTATAACTTATAATGATCCGATATCGGTGATTTCTACAAATAAAGTGTGTCTTTGAGAGAACACCCTCTGTTCTTTCGATATCTCGTCAAATAAGAGAGCTTTACATACAAGGCATGGACTTTTTTTATCGGCTTGTATGGCAGCTATTTGTTATACTCATCCGATATCGGAGATTTCGACATATAAAATGCTTGGTTAGGAAAAAATAAGGTGTGCGAAATTGCAGTTCGATATCTCGTCAAATAAGAAAGCTTTCCATACAAAGACTTAATTTTTTTCATCTGCTTGTATGGCAGCTATAGCTTATAATGATTCCCACAAATAAACAGCTTTTTTGGGGAGAAAAGAAGGTTTGCGAAATTTCAGTTCGATAACCAGTTTCATATCAATGAAACCAGCATCAGTTAAATTATTAGCAGCCAACAATGTGGTAACCAACGATTGCTGTCGAACTGATTAATAAATAGGTATCTTAATTATACATATTTATAAGTATAAACACTAAATTTTTGCTTGCGGAGCACCTATACCACACTTCATCAAAATATATGAAATATATGCCATAAGAGGATATATCAACACACATGAGCTTCCAGACACCAACAAACACACACACACACGCATATCCAACACATATCCACAATCACTCATCATCAACTAGATTTATAAATAAATAAACGAAATACATGAAATTTTCCATTTGCTCCCACCGCCACCGATCCACCACATACTCCATACACACCGCATGCACTGGCAGCGGCAACACTCTAAGCAGCGTGCGCCACTCACTCGTATTATGGGATTGTGAAATTTTACGGATATGTTTTGTCAGCACTCACAATTCATCTTTTATTCGACGGCATTGTTTGTTTTTCATTCGCAAATGGCTACTGGTCATCACCAACTGCTTCAGCAAATGCGTGCCGAGCTGCTGCTGCTTTACCAACTTGTATTGTTGTTGTTGTGGTGTTGTTGCGTTGCTGTTTTCGATATTATTGTCAGCATAGACGTAACGGTTTCTCAGTTTTCAATCTCGACTATGGCGCTGTTGTTGTTGTTGTTCATATAAAATTTTATACCGTTGCCACTACGTTCTTTTGCTTGTTTATCTGTGTGTGTGTTTGTTTGGTGTTTATTTATATTTACTATTGTCTTTTATGCAAAAGCTAGGAAAATATCAAATTTTATTCAATATTTGTTTTGCTATTTTGATGATGAGGATTTCACTCGATTTTTTCTTTTTGCTGGAAATCCTTTTTTTTTTTTGCTCGAAATGCTGTGTGCGTGCTTCTTGGTGTGCGTGTGTGTGTTGTTTCACTTTATTTGCAATTTCTCTTTGTTTTTTGGGGTTTCCGGTTTTGTGTAAATAATACATGAAAATTTATTTCACAATTTCATGTTTACTAAATGCTTGAAACAAATAAAAGTTGCCGCACAATTTGTAGAGTGCTGCTTTTAATATAAATTTCATTTCAAATATGGATGAGCCGAAGTTATGCCAAAAAGTGAACTTTTGATTAAATTAATTTTCGGTAATAACTGTTGGTATTTGTGCTGAAATTGTATTATGCTAGCACACTAGCACTAAGAGTAAAGAAAATAATGCAAAAACTTTAGTTGAATTGTACATTTCTGGATTAAAAGTGTATATTCAAACAATTTAGCTGAAGTGGACTTACGCTCTCGCTACCTAGCGTGTTGTACTGAAACGCTGTGGCATGTTTTATTACAAATTTTATGCACTATGGAAAGACGAAAATTTAGCATTTGATGTTAATCTAAAATGTTTGCAGATATTTCGCCAAATAAAAAAGTTTTCGATACCAGGACTTGATTTTGATACCTCAGTTTGTATGGTAGCTATATGCTACAGTAGTCCGATGTAGAAGATTTTCAGAGAATTTATAGCGTTGTTTTAGAGAATAATCGGTGCCAAATTTCGTGACGATATCTCGCCACATGAAAGAGTTTGCTATACAAGCACAAATTTTTAATGGTCCAGTTTGTATGGTAGCTATATGCTAAAGTAGTCCGATCTATAAAAATTCTCAGCATGTCGTAGCATTACTTTCGACAATAATCCGTACCAATTTTCGTGAAGATATCTCGATAAATAAAAGAGTTTTTCATACAAGAGCTAGTGAAAATTTTTACATCCATATCTCAAAAACCAAGGGACTAGTTTGCGTATATACAAGCGGTCAGACGGAGATGATGACTCGAGGCAGCTATTCACACTTCATGGTATAGGAAATATATTTTATGGGATATAAGTATGTATGTATATTTTATAGAATCTACGACGTTGTATACTGAGTTATATACATATTATAAACTTCGTGACAAACTTAAGAAAGCTAAAACAGACAAGTTTTAGATAGGCCATAAGTGATCAGTGTTGGTAATTAGCGTTCATTGAAGACTAGATAAAACCAGATCCAATATATTACAATTGCCAGCACTAAAGCTATTTTCACAATAAAGGAGAAGCCAATAATGAAGAATAAGGTTACTTTTGATAATCTTTAATAACCAGTTAATATTTTATTGTTTCTGGTTCCCTGACAGCTAGAAAACTGCCATGATTTTGTATAAACCTTCAATCCCGCTTTTATAAAACTGGGAACACTTCTATAATAGAATGCTGGAGTCGGAATTCGTTCAGAATTAACCGAATCTAGCGATGAACGCGGAGAGAACGAAATATCTTGTCATAAGGCGTCAATTAAAAAGTCCCGAACATACGTAGTAAAAAACATTTTTTTGGCGAAATTCTTTTTTTTATTCAACAGATGTAGTTCCCTTCAAAGGTTATACACTGATTATAGAGACCTTACAACTTTTCAATAATATTTTGGAAGGACGATTTGTCCTTTGCTTCAAAATAGGCTTAAATTTTGGAGAACACTTCTTCATTCGACGAAAATTTCCCCCCAGCGAGCATTCTTATGAGATTTGATAACAGAAAATAATCGTTGGGGCCAGATCAAGAGAATACGATGGTTGTGGAAGTAAATCGAAGCCTAGCCAAGGATTTTATTCACCGTTTTCACTTACATGATGAAACCACCGGTTGCATCCTTCAAATGCATGCCCTTTCTTTCTTTCTCAAGCTAGTCAATATAAATAATTCCACGCGCATCCCAAACTACAGACGCCATAACCTAGCCAGCCAATTGTTGCGTTTTCCCACGCTTTGGAGCCAATTCATCGTGTGCAGTCCACTTGGATGACTATCAATTGTACTTCAAAGTGAAACGTTAGAGCCACGTTTCATTCAGTAACACATATCGGTGCAAAAAGTCGGGTTTATTATGCTTGAACATCTCCAAACACTGCTCCGAATCGTCAACTCGTCTTTGTTTCTTTGTTTCCACTTTGCACAGAGCTCGCTCATATCCAAATATTCGTAAATGATATATTGTACACTTTCAGTTGATATCTTTAGAGTGCCTGCTATCTCAACCAACTTCACTTTTCGGTCATCCGAAATTATTTTGTTAACTTTTTTGATGTTTTCGACGGCAACAAACTCTTTTGACTTTTTGTCCACTGCGTTCACCGTCTTTGGAGCTCATTTCCCCACGTCTAAACTTGGCATGTCAATCCTTGTTGGTTGGTTTTCATGGTACAGTGTCCGGTATCTCGTCATCAAGTCAAGGTAGATAAATCCTTTCAAGGCAACAATCACTCTTCAAAAGACCTCACAAAGCTGCGAAATCCAGAAATGTGTATCTGATATTATTATTTGCGTTGGGGTTTTCACGTAACAGCAACGCCTACTATCGCCTCCAGAGATCGGGTTTTCAGAAGGACAAAAATAATTTTAAATCGATAAATTTTTCTCGCAGTCTTATAATAATATCCTTATTTTTTACTTACTTAACAGCTTAACTTATTGTGCTAATTCAAAGTCAGTATAATAAATCCCCAGATTGCCTTCACAATTTTTTTCAACCACCGAAATCTCATTCACTTCAAATTCGGTAAGAGGAAACATCAAAGAAAACGCTCGCCAACACCACAGCGCAGAGATGTGAAGAGCGCTACACTTTGAGCGCGCACACACACACAGAGACAAACAAGTACACGAATTTACATTAAAGTGAGGTCCTTCACAGTTGCTTGAAAAATTTCATCCTGTAATTAAAGTGTCCGTCCGGCCGCACAAGGTAAAACGCATAAGTGAAACATATGTTGCAAAGTAGCAGCGTAGATGGTTCAAAGCTGGTTGCATGCTAGTTGTTGTTGTTGCCTTTTGAAAGTGAATTTACCAATTTGCTGTAGCAGAGCAATAAGGATGTGCGCTGCAAAGAACAGATAGACACACATACATATGTACTGGTATGGACACATACATATGTATGTATAAATACATGTATGAAGGACATATTCATGTGTATATGTGTGTGAGCGCTGTGCTGGCGGCTTCTCGCATGTTACTTTACCCACGAAGGCGACCGACCGCGTGCTAATTGCGTAAGCAATAAAATCATCAACCAAAACACACAAAAACTGCTTTTCTCAGGCCGTCCCGCATCCCGCATCCAGCTCCATAATGCAACGACATGTGCTCTTTGTCGGTTGGTATCGACTCACTTGCGGTCTTGTGTAGCGAATCGGTTAGTTATGCTTTGAGTTTACGGGATCCTTCAGCACTCATACAAACAGTGGCAAAGTTGCTTGTCAGATGTTGGTGTCGAGTAAGTGCGCGGAGGGAGCGAAAGATGCTATGCCGAGGTGAGCAAACAGACAGACAAACATGTGAGGTCGCCAGGTTCAATGGCTGCCTCAACTTTGGTTCGTTGATTTTGTTGATTGGATAATAACGAAAAACGTTTGGGCTTCCCTAATTTTGCAGTGAGTTCATCAAAACCCATGAATGTGTATGTGTATGTGTGTATAATAGTTTAGCTAAGCCTATTTGTCTGGAGTAGCGATTTCGTTTCATTTTAATGTGGTAATTAATATTTTCTATAACCAATATTTACACTGCCAAAGGAGTTTTGTACCGAAGGGGAAGCGATATGTTAGTAACGGAGAGTGTATTTTTGGACGTGTGAGTTTCAATAAAGCAAAAATCTTCAATTGGTCTTCAAGTTGGTCTGCTTGAAGGCACTATAAAGCAAATAAGTTTGGTTTGTAATTTCATATTGAACAGACTTGCTCCCGGACAACATTTGTAAATCCTTCAAATTTGTTACCAAAATAATGGTTCGGTCCGCGACACAGGACGTCCAATATTCAATTGGTAATTTGGACAAGCATGAGGATCATGAGGTTCCTTAGAGACGCCATACAGTACACATCGAAGACGTTATTGCTACTGTTGAACAGAGTATCAAAGAAAATCCGAATGAATACATCCGCCATCAGATGAAACCGTATGACCATTGAACGCATTGCAGGTTCGGTGAATGGACCCAAATCGAGATAGCCACCGGTCTCGGTTTTCAAAAGAAAATTTTGTTCAGCATGAAATCCTCTTTTGGTTGAATGGGTCCGTTAATAAACAAAACTGTTGCATTTAGCGTGATGATAATCCATTCCAGAAGGAATCTAATCCATATTTCTTCAAAACTCAAGCCGGTTATAATATTACAGTCAGTGTGTAATGCTATAGATCCATGAATACCGAGTTTTTCGAGCCTGAGTTTCAGGTTGTTGATGTGGACGACCTATGGTTCCAGCGAGTTCGCACTACATGCCGCACAGTCGGCGCTATAAGCATATTGGCGATGGAGCGCAAAAGAATTTTCAAAATAACAAAAATAACTGGCAGACGACCTTCTAATGAAAATAGGAAGCAAGAAACACAAACTAGCCGAAATGAGTGGCATAAACGATGGGACAAAAGACAAAAGGTAAATGGATACACCCGCTAATCAGAAACGTGGAAATGTGGATGGAGACGAACCACGATGAAACTGATTATTACTTGACTGAGCACGGATGCTTTAGCGAGTATTTACACAAATATGAGCGTGATGATGATTCAGCTCTTTTTGTGAAAACAAACGTTAAACTTTATTTCTGTGTTCACGTTATAAAGATGTGTGAGAGGATGTAGAGAAACTCTTGGAAGAGCGCCTGACCTCTGAAAACATAGTACCGCACAAGATCCGTTCCCAACTGGTAGAACCGGGTTAGGGAAAGGAGCGTGACTACCATAATAGACAGAGAAAGCAGAGAAAGACCAGGAGAGAGATGATGCACGAGGAGTAGGAAACATTTGAGATGTAGAGCCAACCGGCTAAAGCTTTTGCTTGCAAAGAGATGCCTGACGGTGGTTACGTAGGAAATTCAAAAGAGATATAAGAGACGGAGCTAAGGGTTAAGTACGCAGGCGATCTACTTCACAAGTCCCACAAACACTATATAAAATTATTAATGCATACCATCTGCAATATGACGGTGTCTCTTGAAGAATCCGTCTCCAACAACAAAAACAGGTTAGATATTTAAGAAAAGTATTGAAATCCATCACCTCACAAGCTCTCAAGCGTCTTCACGAAGATCAGATTATATCGGTACCTTTTGAAGAATCCCTCTCCGACAACAAGTAAAGAGTTAGATATTCAAGAAAAGTATTGAAATCAATGACCTCAAGAGCTCTCATAATTCTTCACGATGATCAGTTTCCTCTGAACCATATCATAACTGGATCCTTTGCACTAAATTTGCTCAGCAAACCATAACATACCACTTCTCGATCATAATATGCGGTATTTACCATAGACTTCTAAGCAGACCCACCTGAAACTCGGTTAGCCTCGCTTATCGCTTCCCTATCAGCGCTTCTTCCATAACTACAGCGCTTATTTAAGTGCAAGCTAGGTATTTTACTGTTTTTCTTATGGCGTGCAGTGTATTTAGTACGTGGTGAAACCTTATCAATTCGTCAAATGGCGAAATGGCAAGCAAATAAAATTGCTAAAAGACAGACAGACTAAAAATGCACATTAACAGTTTTTCCACTTCCACGCGAAAACAAACTAAAACGCTTAATTGTAATACCGGCCAAGTTAAATGACTAACCATGTATTGAGATAGCATGTGGCGGGCTTGAGGGCACACCACCGGTCACAGTGACGCGCAGAGACGGCGCGTTTCAAACGTAGCTATCTGCTATTTGCTCAGTTGCCAGTTTCACAGGTACGTCTACGAGGTTTACAGTTATTTTTCACTTTTTTCGCAATGAAATTGCAACGTCCGCACTTTTCTTGTTGGTAGTGCACATTTTTCTTGCAACTTTTTGTGGAATGCTTGTTTTATACCCTCAACACCGAGTATATTAAGGTTGTCACGAGATTTGTAACAACTAGAAGGAAATGTCGGAGATCCTTTAAATAATATATATATATACGTATAAGTGATCAGATGTCGAAATGAGTCGATTTAGCCGTGTCCAACGGTCGGGATGTATGTCGAAATCATGTTTTTATATGGAAAACTTCTATATTTGTTGAGATTTCTTTCAAAACTTGGTACGCATTATTGCTTAAAACAAAGGTATAATCTTCGAAGAAATGGTTCAGATCGGACTACTCTAGCATATAGCGTCCATACAAACTGGCCAATCAAAATAATTTCCTTCTGAGGAAAACTTTTTTATTTGAAGAGATATTTGCTCAAAATTCTGTACAGATTATTTAATAAGGCAAAGGTGCAATTATCGAAGAAATTTTACAATTGGGACTACTATAGCATATAGCTATAGTACAAACTGAACGATGGAAACCATATCTTTATATGGAAAACTTCTTTATTTGTCGAGATATCTGCACGAAATTTTGCATGGATTACTAGTTAATGCAACGGTATAATTTTCGAAGAAATTGTTCAGATTGGATTACTATAGCATATAGCTGCCATGCAAACTGGTCAATCAAAATTAGTTCCTTGTAAGAAAAACTTCTTTATTTCTTGAGTTAACTGCGCGAAATTTGGCATGAATTATTGCTAACAGCAACCTTACAATCTCCGCAGAAATATTTCAGATCGGGCCACTATAGCATATAGCTGTCATACAAACTGGACAATAAAAATCAGTTTCTGGTAAGAAAAACTTCATCATTTGTCGAGATATCTGCACGAAATTTGGCAGGAATTGTTACTAAAAGCGATGGTACAATCTCCCAAAAAAATGTTCAGATAAGTCCACTATAGCGTATATGTATGTAGCTGTCATACAAACTTCACTTTTTTTGTGCAGGGTATTATAGTTTTTTTTTGCTCTTATTTCGTTCAATTACGTTCGTCTGCCTTTTCTAGCTCATCCGTTTTGCCACATTTCATTGTCATTAATTTTATTTACCGCTTGCTAAGCGTCGCTGCCGCATTGTGGGTTTGTACGCCTAAAGCTTGGCATGAGTTCGAAAACACTTCGGACGTTTGCTGCGGCATTTTGACATTTAAAAGGCGTGCTGCGCACAAATCACCTCAGCAATTGCAAACTCAATTAACATTACAGGCAACACGGATCGATATGCAGCGCAGGCATTTGTCAATAAATAAATAGAAATAAATTTAATTTTTAAAAATATTACAGCAGTCAATAGTTGCTACGGAAACAAATGGCCACAAGATAGCAGCTTCATTACCATTTGCCATACATTTCAATTTGTAATAGTTTTTTACCACTGCTTGCTATTTTATTGCGATCCTTGCTCTCCTCACTTTCTCTCTACTGTTAGCGACTGCGTGTAGTAAGGAAATCTACTAAAGTAATCGGTCCAATCAATCCTATTGGATTACTGCACTTAACCCGGCAAAATAAGTCGGCAAATTGCTGCCTTACAACAACAGCAGCGCATTTATGCTATTTTTGCTGTAAAATTAGTAACCTTTCCGGGGTTGGAAAAATATTTGTGCGCCCATGTCTTAGCTAAATCTTCCCAATACAAAGATTTTTAGCGATTTTCTCCGTTTTTCTCCGTTTTTTGCATATTTTGTTGTTGTTAAGCAACGCTGCAGCCACCTTTTGGTATTTGCCCAACACTAAGTGGATATCTACGGCATTTATCCCGGCTTTGACGCACCTACGTCTAAATACATGGTGCTCTACGTTGGGCCTTTAGTGTACTACGCCTCGAGCGCTGCTCATCTGCCACTCGATGCGCTGTAAAACCCCAGCCAAACTGTCGATATTGAGGTCGCCGCAACCTTTTTGAACTGACGACCACTTTATTTCGTTGCGTATTTACACAGTTGTTATGGCTGTTATTGTTGTTGTAAGCTGCCTAAAAACCTTCGTTACTTTGGTGCGTTATAAGCTTTACCAGAGGGCTGCACTTTTGTTTAGTTGTATGAGTGTTTGGCTGCCGACTTTGTCTCCGCCACATCGGAAATTTTTAATCTACTCGCTTTGTAAGTGTATTCCCCGCTTATGACTTGTGCTAATACTGCATTTCTTATATCTCGTTGGGTAATATTTATGTTTGTTATTGTTGTTGGCGCAAGCTGCTTATCAAACGGTCGCCCTAACTGTCGAATATCAAACGACAATCGACTAGCCGTGCATTCACCGGTCCCACAGACAACTCACAAGCGAATACATACACTCACACACGAACGCACACACACTCTCTCATACATAAAGACGTCGCTGCACACGTGTCTTCTATACTCCAATTTATCACAAATTGTCATAGCCGCGTTTTATTATTTTTTTCTGTATGTGATTTGTAGTTGTAGCGCCCTTTTGTGGGGCAAATGTTGTTTGGCCTACGCGCTCCGCACTAAACTCCAGATTAAAATTCACAGATAACTCTTGTAAACCGTATATACATATACGAAAGATGGCAACAAAATGGAAAAGGCCTTTAGCCACGCAGCCCACCGCCCTCTAACGTACATACATAGTACATACACCGCCTTTCAGCTGGCATAGTCATGTGTATATTTGCGTTTCGGCTATATGTGTTTCGGTAAGCCCCACTTCTCCACTGATTTTTGTTATTTTTCTACCTTTCAGTTTTATATGTGTGTGTATTTAGGTTGCTTGCAGTGGTTTAGAAAAAGGTGAAAGCTACATGTAAATAAATAATTGGAAGGTAGTTATGGAAAATTCCCTATCATTGAATACGATTGGATATTTTACTTTATTATGCTCGCGCAACATGTTGCTAAAGAGTATAATAGGATTTTTCTTTAACGGTTGTTTCTATCACCTAAAAATGATCGAGTTAGATATAGTGTTAGGTATACATATATAACTGGTCACATTGGCGAAATGAGTTCAAATTCGAGTGGCTGTCCATCTGTGGAAGCGATAATTTGCGCAAAAATTGAAATATTTTGTTGAAATTTGCTACATATTAGGGTGGACCAAAAATAACTAAATTTTTACGACTGGAATTGAGATAATTTTATGAAATTTTCAAGGTATTAGGGTGGGCCAAAAATTTCCAAATTTTTTCGCCTGGAATTTAGATATTTTGATGAAACCTGCTAAATATTAGGGTGGGTCAGAAATAACTAATTTTTTTCGCCTAGAATTGAGGAATTTTGTTGAAATAAGCTACATATGCGTCAAAAATAGCCAATTTTTTCGACTGGAATTGAGATATTTTGATGAAACATTCTACATATTAGGACGGGAAAAAAATAACTCATTTTTTAGGGTGAGTCAAAAATATCCAAAAAAATTTTCGACTGGAATTGAGATATTTTGATGAAACTTACTACATATTAGGGTGGGTCAAAAATACCAATTTTTTTTTGCCTGGAATGTAGATATTTGTTGATGAAACCTGCTAAATATTAGGGTGGGTCAGAAATAACTAATTTTGTTTTCGCCTAGAATTGAGGAATTTTGTTGAAATAAGCTACATATGGGTCAAAAATAGCCAATTTTTTTCGACTGGAATTGAGATATTTTGATGAAACATTCTACATATTAGGACGGGAAAAAAATAACAACATTTTTTAGGGCGGGTCAAAAATAACTAAATTGTTTTCCGTCTGGAATTGTGATAGTTTGATAAGAATTTTGCTGAAATATGCTCCATATTAGGGTGGATCAAAAATAACAAAATTTTTCTTCGCCTGGTACTCTAAAAAAGTTGGTTAGGAGGCACTATTAAAAGAACCTCTCCAAGTATGAGCTCATAATTTAAACGAGAAGCTTCCCCGGCTTACAGTTATCTAGTTTTTCTTATTGTGGGATAGCAAGATTCATATCTGGCCTCCAACTACTTGAAATAATATTTTACAGATTTTGTAGGAAATTTAATGCTCTTCAATAAAGGTCTATTTAAATTTTTTTTCCTGAATCTAACCGTTTAATGTCGTTGTTGTTTTAACGGTTTCTTAATCTCCGTTAGGATGGTAAGGGTTATCTGTGTTCTCGTCGACGTCATCTAACGGGAGGCCTAGGGAAACGTGCTGTTTCGACGGGGTTGGACCAAAGGGAAAAGGGTGTTAGATGAGTAGGGTATGTCGGGGTCTATTCTGGATAAGTAGGAGTTTGCTACAATATCCTGAACGAAGTTGCGAAAGGGTCACTCGCGTTTCACGCGGCAACTCGAGCTCTTCGTTTGCGATGGGTGGTTGTTTGACTACAAGAACGCCATTCATGGGAAGGGAGCCGATGAGGGTGCTGATGGCTCCACTGTGAATGGCGGTACCTGTCGGAAGTCAGTTGCGTCCGAAGTCCGGTCGACGTATTGTACGATGTCGTCGACGTAGTCAAGAAAAGACCTGTTGACGTTCCTAGGAGGCGGTTCCGCTCCAGGGTGATTTCTACGAAAACATCCCAGCAGGAACTCCCTAACTGGGAGCATAAGCGTCTCACTATGTAAGTGTTCCATGGGAGACTTCAAGAAGCATGGCGTCGTGGTCCGGAATGCAGTATTCTGACAGGTCAGGCGACTGCGTAATTGAGGACCGTAAACAACAACCTCTCCGACTTGCCAAAAAAATTGGGTAAATTCGGGTCGATATTGCTTTTAGTCCAAATATATCTTATATAAATATTTTCGAACTTTTGGTTGAATCAATACCCCATTTGTCTGTTAATATGCAAAAAATATTAAAGAAATTGAGGAATCATCTCTTTCTAATAACAGTGTATCGCCCTGCTTAAAATATATAAAATCAGGGCAATACTTCCCCTAGTTTATTATAAAGTTTTCCAGCACTTTAAGGTATTTTGTAAGATACGAGAGTATTAAATGTATGGTTACACCCGAATTAGCCCTTCCTTACTTGTTTCTTGTTTTTATTTTATTATTTTTAGGTTTCTTTACATATTTTTATTTATTTATATATTTTTTTTTTTGACATGAGGTTATCGTATGTGTTGTAGACCAGCTGAAACTACCTGAGGTGCGGCAAAGGAAAATCATTGATATCGCTGCTCTTACCCCAAAGCCTAAACACCGACTGACAGTTTCCAAACAAATCCATCATTATGTGTAAGTAAATATCAATAGAAGTTCTTAAAAGTCAATGACAACGTCAGATGTCAGATTAAAACTCATTGTAGATAGGCGGATGCTACCGGCTTTGCGCTTTCAACAATAGTCAATAAGGCTTACAACAAAAGTTACTAACTTTGGGTTATTCGCATTTCGTTCCAAACTCTAAGGATTGATAGGAAATATTAAGCAGAGAAGAAGCAAGTGAGTATAGTATGAGATTACCTACCGGAAACTCGTGGGTTCGGCTGCAATAATATATAATGTTAAATCACTGGATTATTTCAAACTTGGACAAACTTTACAGGTGATTAAGTTCTGCCAATTTCCTTTCAAAATGCTAACATACCGTCTTATTAGATAACTTTTGTTTCGAAACTTTGAACCAAACGCATGCAAAACGCTAGTGTTGGACCACAATTGAACCTTTTTGAGCACTTCTAGATACACAGTGAGTTTACTTTCAGTATCGCCTGCGACCATACCACTGCTGTGAAGGGTGCAGTTCACAGAGGTCTACTGTGCTACAGTGCTACAGCCCATAAAGACTCAGATCTCGAAAGCTTTGAAAACGTGAACTCTTGGGAAGAGGAAACTTTGCTATGCTTTCCGAGGGATGCCAAAGATGCTCTGTCGGCGATAAAAATAAGGCTGATGGCAGAACCCAGTAAGGAAAAGTTGAAAACAAAACCGGCGGTGAATTCCAGGGAAGGCTTAGCTGCAAGTCCAACCGAACGAAGGAAAAAGAGGAAAGGTTAGCTTGGGCTGCGCCAAAAATGGGGGAGCGTATTATGCGTCGAGGCGGCCATTCACATCCACGGATTGGAGATTTTTAAACCGGATCAAGGAACGAAGTGCAGCCAAAGGAAACGGTGCACTGGAAACGAAGCAGCGAGTGCGACTAAATGATTGAAGGAATAGGACGACGCTGTGAAGCCAATTGTCAGGCACGATCCGGAGAAACACCCAACCCATTATAAAGGCATTAATAAAATATAAATGAGCGCAGCAAAATTGAGGGTTTAGTGAGAAAGGCTAACAGTGTTGCATTTTAATCATAATAAATGCGTTAGGCAAAACAGATTCGCCTTGCCAAAAGGAAATACAAGTACATCGGAAAGCGGGCACGCCCCCTCAAGAGCTTAAATTTCGCTCCTGAAAATTAACCGTTAGCGCTGCTAGTTATGGTAATAACAATGGTTAAAATAATAGTAGCCGGTCGAGGACTACAAGTGTGGAATTAACGGCGAAAAAAAGCAAATAATTTTCAGTTGCACGTTGGCCAGGCGTTATTACCGACACTTACACACATCTATAATATATTTACTTTTCTTGTGTAAATCGATGACTCAACGCTGTGTACAAATCAGCGCCGCCCAGCGAAACAGCGAAACAGAAAATAATCAGTAAAATGTACAAATTAGGCTTATCTAATGTTTATTTCACAGCTGTCAACGATCTGATAAAGTTTATGTGCCGCCTATTAAGGCACAAAGTAGTCGGTTGCAAGTACAACAAAAAAACAACAAAGAAAGGCGAAAAATTTATTAAAGTTAGTGAACTGCGTAACTTATAATGAACGGCATACCGACTAAATAAATGCAAGTAAGTGGTACAGCAATAATGATTGAACGCCTCTAACAAGTTAAATACGGGTACTTATGTTGTTACGAACACTTTGTTGCTTGTTGCCAGTTTGACTTCGCGAGCTTTGCAGCAACAACAGGCCTCAGCAAACAAGAAATTTTCATTGCGATGTCATGCACCCAGCACTGCCGTGGCGTAACTAAGCGCATTTTAACAGCGACAATAATTAGAGTAATGAGCAGCTGAATCTACAGCGTGATGAATACCCAAGCGAGACCCAAGCGCGACCGCAGATGTAGACGCCAAGGCATCTAAATACATATAGCGAGCAGAAAAAACAAGCGACGTGCGGTAATGAGCAAGCGAATGCAAACATGCAGTTACAGTTACTTGGAGTTTACCTTTGGCATTGAGCAGAATAACGACA
The DNA here is from genome assembly GCF_016617805.1 of Bactrocera tryoni. Taxonomy (NCBI): domain Eukaryota; kingdom Metazoa; phylum Arthropoda; class Insecta; order Diptera; family Tephritidae; genus Bactrocera; species Bactrocera tryoni. The sequence goes on from NC_052503.1 coordinate 75,791,312, forward strand.
GAGCAATACTAAACAAAATACAAAAACGTTAAAGGAAACTATAACAGCCTACACATACTTGTATATTCGGAGATTCTAGCGATGTCTATGTCAAATTTTTTGACCATTCATTGTCAAATAAAAAACTTTTCCTCACAAGGCCTTCAGTTTATTCGGTCAGTTTGTATGGCAATTATATGCTATAGTAGGCCGATCTGAACAGTTTCTTGGGAGGTTATAGCGAAGTCTTAGGTAATAAGTTATGTCAAATTTCAAGATGATATATTGTCAAATAACATAGTTTTCCATAGAAGGACTTCAGTTTATTTCGCCAGTTTGTATGGCAGCTATAAGCTTTACATTCTAAACTGAAGAATTTCTTAGGAGATTATAGCGAAGTCTTGGTTGGTATATTATGTCAAATTTCGTGACGATACGTTATCAAATAAAAAAGTTTTCCATATAAGGACTTCAGTTAATTCTGTCAGTTTGTATGGCAGCTATAAGCTATAGTAGTTCGATCTGAATAGTTTCTTGGGAGCTTATAGCGAAGTCTTAAGTAGTAAGTTATGTCAAATGTCATGACGATACGCTATCAAATAAAAAAGTTTCTCATACTAGGACTTGAATGTGTTCGGTCAGTGTGTATGGCAGCTATATATCCGATCTGAACAGTTTCTTAGGAGATTATGGCGAAGCCTTAGGTACTAAGTTTTGTCAAATTTCGAGACGACATATCGTCAAATAAGAAAGCTTTCCATACAAGGACTTCAGTTTTATCGGTCAGTTTATATAGCAGCTATAAGCTATAGTAGTCCGATCTGAATAATATATTCGCAGATTATAGAGAAGCTTTGAATAATAAAGTGTGACAAATTTTGCGATGATATATTGTCAAACAAAAAAGTTTTCCATACAAAGACTGTAGTTAGTTCGATCAGTTTGTATGGCAACTATATGCTACAGTTATCTGATCTAAACAATTTTTTCGAAGATTATAGGAATGCGCAAGATAATTATCTGTGGCAATATTCGTGCCGATATCTTATCAAACAAAAAAGTTTTCCATACGAGCACTCGATTCCGATCGTTCAGTTTGTATGGCAATTATATGCTACAGTGATCCGATATCGGCGGTACCGGCAAATGAGCAGCTTCTGCAGAGAAAATATTGTATTGTTATGTAAAGTTTTATACCGATATCTCAAAAACGGAGAGACTAGTTCGCGTATATACAGATAGACAGGCGGTCATAGTTAAATCAACTCATATCATAGCATCATAGCAAACTTACTATACTCTGTGTTGGGGATGACGAATAATACAATTTTCGTCTTCGGCTTGACAGATTGCGCTAGTGCAAACCACATACGACAGGCTTAATTTTCAAAGAAAGTCTTTGGTATGAAAAATTTTCTTTCAGTAGCAGGTACTTACAGAGATCGAAAAGATGCTTCATCATTTAACACGAAAAGTCTAAACTTACTGGTAGCAGTTTTGTAGAAATCTCAGAGTAAAATCCTGCCAACTCAGCAAAGAAATTCTATTGATCTGACGCACGTCTAAGGCATGATAACTTGTTTGAAGTAGAGAAGACATCCCAAAGGAAATTCTTACGAACTCAGCACAAAAAATTATATTGAGCTGACGCACGTCTAAGGCATGATAACTTGTTTGAAGTTGAGAAGACACGTGTAAAACGTGGAGACGTCTTTGTTGTCGACTGAAACAGTTTTTGAAGTATGTTAAGCGTAGACTATTTTAGTATAACGGGTCACTCTACATACATATGTCGAAATCGGGAACGGTAAGTAGTATTGCACAAAAAACTAAGCTACTTTATAAACAGGTTTTCCAAGCAAATTCTCTAAAAAATTACAACAACTTCAGAACAGCAAAAGCTTTTAAGAATTAAATTTTTCATTCTACAGTTTTCATATTTTAGTACTCAAAAAGTGGGGATGTGGGCTTCTAAACAACCTTACTATGCTTAATCGTTAAGGAAGTTACGAAGTTGTAGTATGGAAGGTAAGAAGAGAAGACTATTTTAGTATACCTGACTGCCATCTGTCGAAACCCGGAAAGAAAAATAGTGTTCCAAAGAAATAATTTGCTTTCTAAACCGATTTTCAAAGTCAGTTCTCTGGAAAACTTACCATTATAATACTTTTCGAACATCAAAGGTTCCCGAAAAAAAAGTTTCTGATGTTTCAGATTTTTTTATGCTCGGTTTTCAGTTCCTAATACTCAACAAGTTGGGCTGTGGGCTTCTAAGACAACTTTACTATGTATCGGTTGAAGGTTTTCACAGATAAAACTTATCGTACTAATGAACTTCAACAGAAGCTCGAGGTGGTTTAGAGAACATACAATAGAGTGGCGGTCGAGGCACCAGATAAAACTTTTTATATTGATGAACTTCATTGGAAGCACGAGAGAAGAGACAACAGAGTGACGGGATTTTAGTCCAGATGGTAACACAATTGCACTCCCAAAGACCTAGAAGTGTCATTACTCAGCCGCTCTACCTACCTACCTAAACACATAATCGTAACAGCAATAAAGTTTAGCAACCCGCGTTGCCATTTCAACTATGACAAACGAGTTTATCGTCTGTAGCCAGCGTAAGGAAAAATGTGAATGCTCAAAGGCAACCAAAAGTCATTGGCAGCGTTGAATTTGCCAACAACGTCACTGTTGTTGGTAATTTACACGCCGTAAACTTTGGAGCAAGCAACTTGAAACCACATCAAGATAATAAGTAATACGCAGACGAAACTTGCGGCAGCAGCGTGCTGAAAAGCAAAGCAAGTGAAAAGAAAATAACTTGGCAACAAAATCAGCGGATACAGTGCAAAGATTGACAAATTGCAGTGCACACACTTAATATGTCAAGTTAACCGCGACGAAGTGGGAATAATGAGCAGCAAAAATGAGCGCGAACCGTGTTGGCAGCAACGCAACACACCGTTGGAATGGCGGTTTGCGAAAACTGGTTGCTTAAACCGAATTGCAGAAAAATTAAGGCTACGCTGAGGTGGCAGACCGACCGGCACGCCGCCAAATAGGCGTCGAATGTGGCGCGAATGAGACACCACGACTGCTGGTGGGTGGACTCCACTGCCCACTGGCGTTGCACTCGTACAGCGACGCGAGTGCGGGCGTGGCATGCCAACGGCGCAGCCAGTCAATCAATCATTGCCGCAAACAGATTAAAAAATATTAATGATAAAATAAACACAAGCGGTAGGAAGTGTGCAGCTGTAAACTGAGCGACGCCAAGGCATGATTAGGGGCGCAAAGGCACACTACGTAGACAGCGACTAGCAACTAGCTGATGTTCGATAAAATATTTATAATATAAAACAACCTCATACTCATTATCTGCGCTTGACAGACTAGTGACGAACGCGCCGAACCCAACACCTTGGCAAGAGCACAGTTAGACCTCGGTATGTGCGTATGTGTCAATATTCATTCCAAAAAAATAAGCGCACGGCTTCTTAGCCTCCACAAAAAAGCAGGCACAGCTAATGTTGCAGAACAACGCATGCGGCATTCAGCGGCTGGAAATTTTACCGGCTACAATTTGTCTGCGACGACGATTTGCTACACATATCTGCCGCAAACGATGACGAAATTGAGGCAACGAAACAAAACAACAACAACAAAGAAAACAAGAAAGGATGGGCTAACTACGGGTGCAACGGAACATTTTATACGCTTACAACTTGCAAGAAACAAAGACAAGGAATTACCTTAAGGTGAAAGCCGTCAAACAGAGTATCCGAATGCAAGCAATTATAGCACTTAAAGTTGAGACCACTGACTTCATTTCGGTAGAAGATTTTAATAATTTCTCCTCGTTGTATATTTTTCCATGATAAAATGACAAGCCTTATTGAGGAGAAATGTCAGAAAAGCGGGAAAAATATGGCGTCGTTTGGTGTCACTAGCGGTCTACACCATTCGAGTTAGAGAGACTACGGGTTACTTGGATGATACATGCAACCGTTAGGTTCACAAAACTATTATGCTCTGTGGCAAAATGTTGCAAGGGTATAAAAATGGCGTTGTGGCACATGAAAATGCGTTCGCATGGCGAAATTGAAATTGAAACACAGAAACAGAAGCTTTTCCACGCTCATTACCGACAGCCGGCACTTGTTTAGGTATCTTTATATATATTATATAAATATATATACATATATATCTATATATAAATATATGTGTGTATGTCTACAGAAGAAAATAATCTATTAAAAGCAATCAAGTCATCAAGGCAAAAGCGAAGCGAGCGGAAAAAGAGCATGTTAAGTGAGACGAAGGTAGAAGTCGAGGTATATGATAATCACAGCTACTGAGGAATGCGAGGGTACCCATTTTTTATTAGAGACTGGTAGATGGGAAGATAGAGTGGCTGCCTAACGACGCACCCATGAATACCGCTAGAACTAAAGTCTACTCTCTCTATTATATTCTCCTTTAACCACCCCGTGCTTCTGTTAAAATTTATCAGCACGAAAGGTCTTATTTGCAAAATTTCCGAGACGTCGCCAAGAAACCCTTGACCGGTAGTGGTTCTTTTAGACAGAACAGGAGGGCTTTCTTTAATTGCAATGATCTCCGCTTGAAAGACACGGCAGTGATCTGGTGGGCGGAAAACAATTTTGGTAACTAACTTTTCAAAGAACACCCCACCTCTCACTTGGTTATCTAGATTCAAGCCATCCGTAAAGTTGCTTATCCCCGTACCCTAGTCCACATCGCACCTTTCCCACTCTTTTGTGGAAGGAATGTCAATAATGGAGATAGAATTTATATTAAACTCTAAAGTATTTCAAAAATCCGTGATTATTGGAAGAAAAGTAGCAGGAAAGAAGCCCCACATCACAATCGGAATTAAGAATAGGCCATTAAAATTATGAGCATGGCCTCTGGCTATTTCTCAGCTCCCGGAATACTGCATGGATACCCTCTCCACCTCTTGTAAAAAGTGGCCCTGATTTCTTTTATCCCGAGATGTTTTTCTACTTCACCATTTTCCAGCGTTTTTTTTTATTACCATTGGTGGGATGGCACATGTTAAGTTGAAAGAAAACCGCCTCATGCCATCTACCGAACCTCGTGTACAGGCGTATAGGGCGACAGACGATCGATTGATCTGAAGCATTTCTACAACGGGCAGAAGACATAATTTACCCGCGGTAAAACATATCTGTTCTACGAGGGGAGTAAAATCCACAAAATGCTTTATGTCCTTTGTTTGCCTAGAAATATTAGCATTGTCTTGTCAAAAATAGTGCTATGAAACTCAGCTTGAACTCAAATTACAGATTTTGAATGAGATGCCTAATGCAAAGGCATTGAGTTTAATGGGTGCTCGACTGGTATTAGCTACGGCTACAAAATGTGATCGGAAACTTAAATCTGTCACCACGGGGTGCAGTAAACCCTTGGAGTTCGCTCCAATCTGCTCATTTGGGATTAAGCCTTTGGGGAGATTCGCTCCAATCTCCTCATTGGAATTAGCTCTTTCAGAAGATTCATGGTGGATGTGGTTTAAACTTAAATGCGTAGAGAATTGAAATTTTATATTCAGCAGGGAGTCGCATTGAGGCCAGGTGTCGAATCCGCAGCAAAGCAGAGGTTTTCGAACGGCCTCGAACACGACCAAGGTGAAATTAAACATCTATTCCAACTTGGTCGAGTTCGAGGCTTCTCGAAAACCTGGGCCGTGCTGTGGATTCCATCTGCCAATGGGTATCTTGAGCAACCGTGAGGTTAGACCGTCCACGGCAGGTATCCACATAAAACACAGTCGATGTTATTAATCCGGAGGATCCAGCTTTGGCGTTCATCTTGATTTACCGATTTCGTGCGCTCGTTCGAGAACACAAACCAGTTAAAAAGGTGCTTCGAAAGTACTGACCGAAAGCTTAACCTAAACAAATATGTATTTTGTTAAGCAGTTCAAGCCGTTTTCAGTTGAAACCCGTTTTTCATTGAAAATACTCTCCGTTCGGCACTAGTTGTAATCAGTTACCCACGTACCAAAAAAAAAATCACAATAATTTCAACAGAAGTACCGACTTGGCTTAGCCATGCAAGAAGTTTGCCATTTAAGCCTGGGCTGGAGGTTAATGTCGGCATTTAGGCGACGAAACAAGTTTCGCATTAAGTGGCAACTTCAGACACGCGACACTTCAGTGAATACAAATAACGCCTGCAGTGCGATTGACAGCCGTTGAGTGAGCGCTAAGCGTCAGAGCATTATCTGTAGCCAACAACGAGTCGACTTCATCAGCGGCACAACAGCCAACAACGACACTCACATAAAAAGCAAGGCGAATCATCATCATCATCAACACACACACACACACAGACGCGCCGACGAACAATGCAGTTGCTCTGTTACAATGCCATTAACTGCCGTTATTATCATTAGTCAGCTCATGATTGTGTATTGTAGTTTGACGTCTTCATTTTCATAACCACATGAATTATAATCACCAAGCGAGCGACGACTTGTCTAAAGCAGCGCAACGTCTACGTTCTACGGCTTATTACCATACCAGGGCCATGACAGCAATGCTCCTCATATACGTTGTCATTCCAAGAAATTTACGAGTATTAGCCACAATTTTGCTGTCACACACGCTCTTGCCGCGTCAGCAGCGCTACCGATTGGCATGCTCCAACCAACCGACCAAGCAAGCAACCAGCCCAACTCGCCGTTTTTCGTGTTTGTGTGGCTGTGTGTGTGCAGTTTGCGCGGCCCATCGCATAAATTCCGCCCCAACCATGCATTTATGGCTTTTTCTTATCGTTTTCGTTTTTCAGCAGTTATTTTTTTCCCGTCTTTCGCTTTTCTTTTGCTGGTGCTGCTGCTTCTTCCTCATTTTGCAATTTCGTGCCCGTTTTCATGAATTTTTTACAAACTGACAATGACATTTCGATAGCTGAGTATTAACATTTGTCTACAATATTATGCGTTATCGTTCACACATATCGTTGTCGTCTTCCTATAGTATATGTACTCTTGCCATATATTTTATACATATAACTTAGCACATAAATGTATATGCGTGTATGTGTGCGGGCACTGGCTCGGTCGCAGGGCGTCAGTTGTCAATCGTCAGCCTATAATGTGCTTGGCTTTGCTATTGTTTTTGTTGTTTTTGCCATTTCCACTATTGTCAGTCGTCGGTCGTCAATCGTCAGTCGCCATCATCATTATGAAATTCATTATTGCATTGCGGTTCACAAATGGATTTTGTTGTTCCAGCGTTCCGCCTCACTATTCTTCACTTACTTCGACAGTGTGTTGTTGTTGTTTGTTGTTTGCGTAGTTGGCGTATCGTAATGGTAATTGCTGTCAGTCAGTTATTTTATTGTTTGCCTCTTTTTATTTCAGAAATTTTCTAGTTTTTCTTTTTTTATGTGCTTCTTTACTCGCAGTCCACATGCCCGAGTCTATTGTTTGATAGTTTTGGTGCTCAGCCAAATGTTTAGCCTCGGTTCTATGCGTGCTCTGTGCATATTATAAAACTTTTGTCATTTTGTCTATATCTTTAATCGGTTTTTAGTATGTATTATTTACACTCCTTTATCATTGTTCCCCTTATGTGGCTTTATGATGCGGAGAAAAGTTTCTTAAGCTTTCGCCAAAAACTTTTGATGCAATCTGTAGTAGTCGTCGCAGACAGTGGGTTTGATAAGTGAAGAACTGCTTGTATGGTATATAGAAAAACAGAGAAAGTACTACGAAATATTTTGGAACTTATGGATCTCCTAGCACACATATTTTACAACTCAACTCCATCCTCGACTAGGCATTAGTAGTAAGAATTCTACAGACATCCAACGCGAACCAAGATCTCCAAAATGTATTTTCCCGAATTAAGCCTCTCTCAATGCCTCTCTAATAGAGTATGCTGACGACCTTAACCAGAGCTCCTTTCACAGATATTTAAGAACTCAACTCCAACAGCGACTAGGCAACATTAGTAGTAAGAACACTGCAGTTTCCCAACGCGATTCCACACCTCAAAACCACGTTTAACGAACTAAGCATACAACATACCATATAAGGTATTTGTACTAGAATTTGCAGACGGCCTTACTATTGTGTTTAGGAATGTACTAAATATTGTTTTTACAACCAAATTTGACCCTTACCTTGTCAATTTTTCTTCTATTTTCAATGAGTTCCGACGTTGTTGTTCTTGTAATGATTATACAGACCAAATTTGGGAGGAAAGAAATCAGTCAACTGACTCCGAGGTTACTTAACGGTAGGCTTATAACTACTAGCTGTTTCGAAGGGTTCGAACTATAGCAAGAAGGGAGTTAGGATTGTAGAGGATGTAGGATTGTAGCAGATTAAACTTTTACTTATCCAGAATAGATACTGGTATACTGACATTCAAAGCCACATGACACTAATCACCTCTTTGCGCTAGGCACTCTGGTTAAACGCGGCAACTCGAATTTTGTTTTTGCTTTGGGTGGCGTTTGGACTCTAAGTAATAGAAGAGAATCAATGAAAGTGAAGTGACTGAAAGATGGAAAAAACTCCACTTCACAAAAATAAAAATAGGTCGCTTCTAAAATTTGATCGATACATAGTTCAAGTTGATCGACGTTTTGGAAGAATGTTATCCGTATGTTCCTGGGAGTCGACTCCGTTTCAAGCAGTTGACTACAATTATGGTTTTCACAAAAATACCTCTTTATAGGCAGCTTCCGAGCCTCTAGGCGAGCCTTTGATGGGAGACAGTTGGAGACATTCCGTTATAATCCGGAGAGTGGTGTACTGACAGGTCTATATCTGCTCCATCTGCGTCCTTCTATATCCTGACGACCTTATTGTGGCGACATAGTTAATGATCAGGAAGTTATGATTTCCACACTTCACTATGAAGATGATTGATGGGAGACATCAAGAGTCATTCTGTTATAGTGCGGAGAGTGGTGTACTGACAGTATCTTATTCATCTGCGTGGTGCTGCATCCAGGCGACCATATTGAGGTCACGTAGTTAATGAGCAGCCGGCCGATTGCTTTGTGTGTTGCCAGTTGCTACTCTTTGACCTTGCCCGAAGTGCTGCCGGCTAGCGACAATTGCGGTTATGTGCGGAATGAAGCGGTTCTTCAATACCAACAACAGCCGGCTCCACAACACCGGAATCGCCCCGGATCTTATCCGCCCATGGACTGTTATATCGAGGATCTAACCCTATTTAACCGAATTCCGATCCTCTATTGCTTTGGTCCACATTATTGAAATATATCCTTTTTTCGAACTACTGAACATTATATGATATAGAGAAGAACGTTTGGCGCTTGAGTTAAGACTTCAATATCAAGAATAATATGCTTTTTAGAAGTCAGAAGGTTCGTACCTTTGTACGAGAACTGATTACAAACAATTCAAAGCAGTGAAAGGTGAAAAAACTATCGAATTTAAGACAAGAACAACGTTCAGTTCCTTTAAGACAATTATGTTCCTGTGATATGAAATGGCAATGAAATCCTTTGAAAAATTTCCTTTTTTTTTTTTGCAACCACCGTTTAAAACGGATCTGGAGGAGGGAAAAGAATTTCGGTTTATTAAAGAAGTATGAATTGCGGTTGTGGGCTCTTTTGAAGCAAAATACAAATCAATATACTAGATCTGGTCACCGGCTATTTATTACTATATTCAGACCTGAAGAAAATGCTCACAGTAAAAGAATTTCGGTTCAATGAAGAGGTATGCACTGAGTTTGAGGCCTCTTTTGAAGCAAATTACAAACCAATGTACCACAGATCTGGCGAACAGCTATTTGTTTCTGTACTCAGACCGCCAGAGAAAGCTCACAGTAAAATAATTTCGGTTCAATGAAGAGGTATGCACTGAGTTTGAGGCCTCTTTTGAAGCAAATTACAAACCAATGTACCACAGATCTGGCCACCAGCCACTTGCGCCTATACACATTCCTCAAGAGAATGCTCACAAGAAAGGAATTTCGGCTTAATGAAAAGATATGCACTGAGGTTGAGGGCTCCTTTGAAGCAAAAGAACTACAAAGCTTGTGTTGAAACTTAAATTATCTAAATTTTCCAAATAAAAAAATGTTTTCTTCAAAACGTTGCGTACTTCTCAGCTTCCTGTTAGGCTAAAAGTCGATACAATAGTACTTTCTGCAGCTCTAGCTTCATGTCAGCACTACAAGGCGCCTAATGGTTTCGCTCACCTTGGGAAAAAGTGGAAATAAATTATTAAATTGATTAACAACTTTGCTCAGCACAGATGTAAACAAAATGCGCGCTGTGAAGGCCTAAAAAGTCAACACCAACAAACACAACCCTGCCGCAGCCTAATTTATGTTTGATAATTAATTCATCAAGCTGCGAAAATATTAATGCCACAAAGGCTGCCTTTAATCAATTTGGGATTATTCCGACTTAAACTTACACAATTTCTAATATGAATTCATTGCGTTGATATGCATCTATGTATGTGTGCGTTACGCAATTGGAGGGAGGAAAATAAATCAAACAGCAGCTGTTCTAATTTTTACAAATTGTAAACAAACAAATGCGCAACTCTTTCGCCGGAAAGTAAATATGTACTTAGGTAAAGGGTATATAAAAAAGTATTTTATGAATTTACAGGGCAGTAGTTTATGCATTTGGCTTTCGGGGCGCTTAAAGTATTTAGCATTAAAACACCTTTGGTTTTGCGCTACCTTTATAGCCTGAAAATATGTAAATATATGTATGTGTGAGTGCGCTGAGCATTTTCGCTAAATGAAAGCGCCAGAATTCGTGCGCACCGAAACACTGTGCGTGCCAGGCAATGCAATCACATTCATGTCAAAGCGCTGCGATTCTTGTGCGTTATTTTCACCTACACACTTCACCGTTTCATACCCTTCTCAACATAAGTATAATCAGTTTGCAACGAAGTCTCACAACTACTCAGAAGGAAACGATGAGACCCTCCACAAAAAAATGCGCTGAGTCCGCCAGTTTCTGAGATATCGCTCTAATTTTTTTGACACATTCTTTGCGGCCAAAGGAGATACTTATTTGTCGGAACTGGCTATAACGGACCACTATGGCATATAGCTGTCATACAAAGTGAACGTTCAAACTCAAGTCTTTGTATGAACAACTTTTTTATTTGATGAGATATCTTCACGAAATTTGGCACAGTTTGCTCTCCAAAGCAACTGTACGATCTCCCAGGATAATCTTTAGATCGGATCACTATAGCATATGGCTGTCATACAAAGTGAACGTTCAAACTCAAGTCTTTGTATGAACAACTTTTTTATTTGATGAGATATCTTCAGGAAATTTGGCACAGTTTGTTCTCAAAAGCAACTGTGTAATCTACAAAGAAATTGTTTAGATCGGATCACTATAGCTTATGGCTGTCATACAAAGTGAACGTTCAAACTCAAGTCTTTGTATGAACAACTTTTTTATTTGAAGTGATAGCAACACGAAATTCGACACAGAATATTCAACAAAGCAACTGTATAATCTGCCAGAAAATCTTCAGATCAAATAACTATATCATATAGCTGCCATATTAACTAATCCTTCAAACTCAAGTCCTTGTATGAACAACTTTTTTATTTTACAAGATATCATCACGAAATTTTAAGTAAATTAATACCAAAGGCAGCGCTACAATCTCCGAAAAAATTATTTGGATCGGGTTACTATAGCATATAGCTGCCATACAAACTGGTCGCAAAATGTAGATAAAGCTGTTTTTATACCCTTCAATGTTATAAGCAATACACCTGTGTAGGGTATGATAGCTTTGAGGCCGCCGAATTTAGCGTTTTTTCTTGTTGCTTCTTCGTTCACCATTTAATTTAACACAACACAACATGAGCCAACAATTTTCAAAGAATTTCTTCCTTTTTGTCGCTTTTATGCTTGCTGTTTCTAGCGTGTGTCGCGTGAATTGCTAAAGTTTCTGACTGTTGTTCGGGGGCATCATAAATAATGCATTATCGACGACATCTCATTTGCGCTGTGAGTGCGAGATGACTACCTCAGGACCTATTCGCTAAAGCGCACACCACTACACGCAAGACATATTTAGGCTCAGAATACTTCCTTCATGTATGTATGTATGTATCCCGTGTATCTTTCGGCTAACACATTTATATTTTTGTGTGTATATTATAACTACGCACGTGTATATATTTCCACTGTGACAACAAACGGCAACAGTCGCTTAATCATGCCTTGCCATGTAGGAAAATCTAATCCAACTACTGAAGCACACGCTTCAATTTGCTAAGACCCTTTGAAACAAAATAAGACACTTCGTATAAGCATCTTAAAGAAAAACTCAGCTCAATCATTAACATGCGCTTTCCTGCAGGGTACTTGCAACAAAATTTGCATGTGTCAAAGAGAACGGTAAGTGGGTGCTGAGGGCACCGGGAAGCTTGCTGAGCTTTATGTACGCGCGTGCTGACTCTCACGCCCGGTGGCTGGAGTACTACCAATTTGCATAGCATAGCAGCGGTATAGAAAAAATAAATTACAATAAAACAACAACAATAGTAGAAGCAGCAGCAACATGCATAACACACAACAATCAAGCAGTTCTGCCAACAGTTTGATTTAGTAATTTATTTGTACGCCAAAATGAACTTTTGATTGATTAATTTTCTTCTGTCTTCATTTTTATTGCCCATTTTTCTTAGCTCGCTCGCAACTCCTCTATTCAATTATATTTGGCATACGAAGTTATTATATTTGATGGCTTAATCATTGCAGACGTTATGGAGCAAACAATAGATTGAGTGTTTGTTGGAAATGCCACAAAGCAAAAATGGTGGCTATTACTTGATTGCTTGAAGTCAAGTGGAAAAATGCAAATTACTTGAAAATATTGATTATGATATTAATTTACGAGTCTTAGTTAATAAATTGATGTAACAAAAATTAATTAGCAGCTATAAATCAGCTTTGCTCATATAATTTTGCTAGTATTTGCTACTTATTTTCAACAGTTTATATGGCAATGCTGCATAATAACATTTAAATATGCATATTCATATATGAAATACTCAACTTATATTTCACATATACTGAAATAGGCTTAAATTATTTTTGATTTATTAATTAAGGTATAATTCACTGATTAATTTATTTGTATGTTAGTAGTGTGAAATCAAAAAATTCATTTTTATAAATGAAAATATTTACTAACGGCTACAAACCTTCAAATCTTCATTTAAAATCGAAAAAAATAATTTTTATAAAAATTTGTTAATAGCTAAAAACCAGCTTTTCGGCTAATATTTTCTTCATCTTCATTTAAAATCGAAAAACTATTTTTTTATAAATAAAATTTATTAACAGCTACAAAACAACTGTTTGACTAATATTTCTTTAATATTTTAATTTTTTGAATATTTTTTTTTAATTCTTTATCTCACGAAAAATGTATTTTTAGCATATATTAACACTTTTTTAAAAAAAAGTATTTATATTTCTGCAAAAAAAAAAAATTCATATATTATATATTACTGACATACTCATTTACATTTTATCTGACCACTAACACGCTGTATAAAATATGTTTGCATATTAAGATGCTTTTATGTTATATTTCTAGCATTGGTCTGTAAAAGCATTACACCATTAAACATGTAAAAATTATTATATATGCAGTAGTAACAACATAACTATATTTACATAAGTATGTATAATATAATAACGGCGTTCCTGCTCAAAAACGTTAATTGTATTCACTTCACATTCGTTGCTGCTGTTGGCATTGCAATAAAAGCAGCAGCACAGCATACGAAAAGTAAAGATCGCTGGCTGCACGATTAACGCTAATTACCAATCAATCAACATACGAATTATGTGGTCTGTAAACGCTTTACAACAGTAAGCAAGTAAAAATTATTTTGTATGCAAAAATAACAACACTCCTGTATACAAAATAACAACGCTGCCCTCAAGAGTGTTAATTGTATGCACTTGACATTCCATGCTGCTGTTAATACAGAACCAACTGTTATTGCAACGCCAACTGTAGCAGCACAGCGTACGAAAAGTAACGATCGCTGGCTATACAGTTAAAGCTAATAACGAATCAATCAACAAACGAATTATGTGTGATGTGTGTTTGAGCTTCTGCATGCATGCACATACATACATTTTTTAAATTAATTTAATTAAGTATTTTTTAATTTCGGAAATTTTTTTAATTAATTTAATTAAGTATTTTAAAATTTCTGAAATTTTTTTAAAATTAATTTAATTAAATATTTTTAAATTTCTGAAATTCTTTTAAAATTAATTTAATTAAGTATTTTTAAATTTCTGATTTTTTTTAATTGATTTAAATTTCTGAAAAATGTTTTTGATTAATTTAATTAAGTATTTAAAACTTCTGAAAATTTTTTAATTAATTTCATTAAGTATTTTCAAATTTCTGAAATTTTTTTAAATTAATTTAATTAAGTATTTTTTAATTTCCGAAAAATTTTTAATTAATTTAATTAAGTATTTAAAATTTCTGAAAATTTTTCAAATTCATTTTTTAAATTTCCGAAAATTTTATTTAATTTTTTCGTGCCTCGTAACAATATGTGCCTATAATAATATAATTTGATGAAAAATATAAGAGAAATTGAAGCTTCAGCAATCTGTTTTCCTGTTTATTATTGCAATAATTGAATACAATTACTTAAAAGCAATTTTCAATGAAGAAAAGCAATACTCGTCTATAAAAAAAAAATAAAAAAAAACCACAATTTTTGATTATGAAAAGCAATGTCTACGCTATTGTATTATTCATAGCAATACGAAACAAAAACAAAGCGATAAAAAATAAGTGAAAATAGCAAAATAAATATTATACTTGCTCTTGTATATGTACATATGTATGTATATATTTCTATATGGTATATACTGTCATCTAGTAAGTAAAGCAATTCGCCAAAGCATCGCCATTCAATAGACAATCGTTCCAGTCAGCCAGTCGCATTATCTGCCACAAATATTTCACTACTTTTTAATGTCTTTTCGTCGTTGCGCGCACGAAAGTAATGCTTAGCATTTTTGATTTTGCTGATTTATCGAAAATGTTTTTGATTGAAGTTTTTAGTTCTGCAAGTTGGTTGCTGCTGTATGTATTTCATCATGTGCGCTTATTGCCGAAGCATTCGTCAATGTAATGGCCACCATAAAATGATATATTAAACCATTCGAAAGTGAAATATGTATAAATTCAAGAGTTTATGGCGGAAAATAAAATTTTGCCATTTTACAGATACAAAAACGCAGAGTTGTATTGGCGCATAAATAAAGACAGCACAAGCTTAAGTATGAAAAAATACAATGAAATGTTGTTATAAAACATTGATTGTATTTTTTATGTCTAACGGATACAATTTGGCAATTTAATTTGGTTAATGACCGACCTTGAGATTTACGACACACAATAGATCAAGAGTGAACTATATACAAATTATGTAATTGCAAAAGTTTTTAGCTGAATTTGGAATGATGTAACGTATAGTTGTGGCAGGGTGTGGGTATAATTTATATATGGATTTTCTTATATTTTTGATTTGCTAAAAGACGTCGTAAACCTTACAAAATATATATGTATGTATGTATATGTATAAGCGATTAGCGTGACGAGCTGAGTCGATTAAGCCTGAAGTTTTCGAGACATCGTTCTGAAATTTTACACACGCCCTTTTCTGCCCAAGAAGCTACTCAGTTGTCGGAATCACTGATATCGGATCACTATAGCATATAGCTGTCATACAAATAGAACGATTAAAAACATGTCCTTGTATGGGAAACTTTTTTATTTGAGAAGATATCATCACTAAATTTGACATGGATTATTGCGGAAGACACCCATGTAATTTCCGAAGAAATTATTCTGATACGACCATTATAGCGTATAGCTGCCATACAAACTACACGATCAAAAACATGTCCTTGTATGTGAAACTTTTTTATTTGAAAAGATGTCTCAAAATTTGACTGAGATTATTGCCTTGAACCATACTACAATCTTCGAAGAAATCTTACAAATCGGACATCTATAGCATATAGCTACCATACAAACCCATCGATCAAAATCCAGTTATTGCATGAAAACTTATTTGTTTGTGCAGCGTTTGCTAACTCAGTTAATGTATTTTCTTGTTTATTGTATGAAAATTGCAGAAATACCAAAAAACATACTAACGCATACAAAAAAAACTAATAATTTTCTGACAAACGCTCACTCTCCTTAACTCCACAAAAAATAATTTATAATTTCAAACCAATTTAACTTCCTTTCCCACATCTGCGTTTAATGCCCCGTTATAATATATGCATTTTAAATATGACTTAATTTTTAGACCTTTCAGCCATTATCATTTCCAACTAAAATTCCAATTACAAACTTATAAACGCTCGTAAAATAAATTTGTCTCAGCCTAACCCAAAATGTGAAATTCTGTTTGGCAAAAGGGTTTTTGGAGAAACAAAACAGGCACACTTCGCAAATAATTCAGCCAATAAATACCATAACATATTTGCGGCTGACATTTCGCCAAACTTTTAGCATATTTTCAAGTCAAATTTTCATAAACAAAAACCCAACCACAACGCACCCAAATTGCTGGTTGAAAGAAAATCGGAAAATTTTGCATAATTTTTACAACCGCCTCACAGCTGCTTAGCAAAAGTTGTGAACCTTCAGCTACCCCGCCTACCTGGGTGGCGTAAAAATTATTCAAAAACACTTACCCTTACAACCTTCGCCTGTTGTTGTTTCTTTTTTTTTTTTGTCAACTCACATTATGCCTTATTTTCTAATAAATAAGATCTTAGTCATATATTTAGAAGCAGCTACGGCGTTACTCATATTCAACCAGCCTCCTCCCTCTCTTCAGCCGCTTTGCCAGCAATTTATCTAATACATGTACTCATTATTTGCTCTGGATACCAGTTTTCGTTACTTTTCCGCTTTTTATACCCCGCACAGGGTAGTTTAAGAGTGCAACGTTGTCTGTAACACTCAGGCAAAAACGTATGAGATCATGATGAGCTGAGTTATTTAAGTCCCTCAGTTTTTGCGATATCGATTTGAAATTTTACACACGTTCTTTTCTCTTTCAAAAGCTGCTCATTTGCCGGAACTGCCGCTTTCGGACCACTATAGCATATAGCTGCCATACAAACTCGGCGCTCGGAAGGAAGGGCTTATATAGAAAACTTATTCACTTAATAAGACATCTGCAAATTTGGCACAGATTATTGTCTAAAGCAACGGAGCAATCTCCAAAGAAATTGTTTGAATCGGACCAGTATAGCGTATAGCGGCCATACAAACTGCACGCTCGGTAGTAAGTGCTTGTATGGAAAAGTTTATTCTTTGACAAGATATCTTCACGAATTTTGGTATGGCTTACTATCTATAGCAATGGTGTAATCTCCGCAGAAATTGTTTGAATCGGACCACTATAGCATATAGCGGCCATACAAACTGAACACTCGGAAGCAGGTGCTTGTATGGAAAACTCTTTTATTTTACAAGATATCCTCACGAATTTTTGCACGGATTATTATCTCAAGTAATAATGTAATTTCCGAAGAAATTGGTCGGATCGAGTCACTATAGCTTATAGCTGCCATACAAAATGACCGATCCAACTTACGTTCTTGTATGGCAAACTTTTTAATTTGACGAGTTATTTTCATCAAATTTGGCACAAATTAATCTTTAAGACAACGCTACAATATCCGAAAACATTTTTCAGATCAGATGACTATTTCACATAGCTGCCAAACAAACTAACCAAACGGCACCAAGTTTTTGCAATGAATCTTTTGTATTTTGTGTAGGGTATTATAACGGGTATTAAATTGTTTTCTCTTGGTTTTTCCTCTTTATTCATTCTTTCCGCCTTCAAAAAGCTTGTTTCATAGACTTTTGAATTTATACGCTTATAAACAAGCGCCAAAGTAAATAGAAAGTCCTCTAAAAAGCAGCGAGCAAACAAAAACTTGAATGAATGAAAATAATAAAATGTTGAAATGAGCGAAAAAAGCTGAAAATTGCTTACGCGTTTGTCACATTTTTCACCCAATTTTTACTCGCTGCCCTTTGCACTCACCCAGAACACACGCCACGCACATACATATATATCTAGCTGTTGTTGGCCAGGATGCTGTCCCACCACACCCCCAACGCGCGTAGAGTTCACTTGAAGTAATGAAAAAACCCGCCAACACGCCCTTGCCAGCGAACATGCTTACTTAAATAAACAAAAATTAAATATTAGGCCCGGCACAGAGGCTGAGATATACATCGAAATGTTTTTTATCTGCCGCCGCAGCCGTAGCCAAGGCAGAGTTAGGCTTTGTTGTTGCTGTTCTTGCGCTTATATTTATTATTATTTGTGTTTATTTCACTTTTTTCTCGATTCGTTGTATCGCTTATCTTTTCCAATTGTTCTGTTTATTATTGTATTTGTTGTTTTTTGTATTGTACTTGTTGTTTTTTTTTATTTAGTAGTTGTCGTTTTTTGTATTGTATTGTTGTGGTTGTTTTTGTTTACTGTTGTAAGATTGTGACACTAATTCGTATGCTAACAAAATGAATGTGAACACGACCATGTTCCATCGGCGCGCAACTGCCCGTCTTTAAATCCCCTGCCTGGTCCACCCACACACGCCGTTGACCAGGATTTTCTTCCTTTGCTACCGCTCTAAGTTATGTTAGCGCCGTATTTGTATGGAAAGTGAACAAAAACCCAAAAATACCAAAAGGAAGCTCATGAAAAAAAGTTAAACGAACTGCCAGGCACGAAGTGTGAGTCGGCTATGGACCCACTGGTATGCACTACGAGTATATTACTTCCTGTGATATTTATTAACAATAAATTATGAAGTTGTGCGTACATGTTTTGGGTTATTTTTAGCAAAAAAGGCCCGAACACATGCCGAAAACCCTCCCAAGAGATTGCGGAAACGAGTAAAAAACACGAAACCACATAATAAAATAAACTAGCATTGTAGCTGTGGTTGTGAAGCGTATACTATAATAATGTTCCAAAAAATATTTAATATGAATGAGTAGATGTTCATAAATATTTACAATTTAACATAAAGCCTCAGAGGGGTAGAGAAGTAAAGCCCTTGATTTGAAAACATTGCCTACATTTGAGAGTAGATGCATAAGCGAGTAATTAGTTAACGTGGCCTACATTTAGGAGCTGTTGCACAAGCCAGTAATTAGTTATCAAGAAAATCGGTGAAATACCAGCGTTAAGCTTTGATCAAGTACTGGTCTCACAGCAGCTTTTTCGAGAACTACTTGGATTATAACTTCTCTATACAGCAATTGTTAATAAACAACATTAGTTTTGAACGATACTCCTTAGGCCTAATGAACTACGAACCTATCATACTTTAATTAACAACTTCTTCTTCTAACTCCGCCAATTAGCCGATCACAAACACGTGTTGTGAAAGGAGAGGGTTGAATGAGGTCCCCTATTAGCTTTTCTTAGCATATCGGGAAGAAGAAGCGAACAATACCAGGCTGAATGAGTCTGGGTTCCCATCACTACAACACGCCTCAATACGTACACCAGTACAACAACACCTCGCTCAAGCCATTTATAACGACATCACACTACATATATATCATACGAAAAGGAAGAAAAGGGAACGACGAATGATCCTGTTCCATCAATTGCAGGGATCGCTAAGAAAAAAACACCAGTGTCGAGACAGATGAAAGGAGGTGATATGTGGAGGCGACCTGTCCCTTCAACTATGCCATAATCATCACTGGCAAACCCGGAAGGAGCATGTCAGCGAAGCAACAGTCCCTGTTTGATGTGGCGTTCAGCGATGGTTTAATATATCTAATACTATAGTCGAACTCGAACAGGTCGGTGTGGCACACTTCGAAAGAGGAGTACTTCGGTTTTCCATTAACTCCGCATAAAATGATGCATGATAGAGCATCTGTCGAAGTTATGGGATAGCCCCAAGCTGCGCCTCATGCATGACGAGAAGGTCCTTAGACTCCTGAAGACCCACATCCTTTTTGGGGGTTGGTGTTGATGGTGGACAGACCAAACGGCTCCTACCTCTAAGCAAACAGAGTTTTAGTAACATTGTAGGAACCATCACAAAGTAGCTACCCTTAAGATCCTACCTTCAGAAAATGATAAAAGTAAAGTCAGCGGAAAGCAGAGCTTGCTTGGAGAATGATGAGACTCTGGCACATTCTCAAAGTGAATGAACATCCTTCAACCGTATGAGAAGGGATATATTCCACAGCTGCCTGTGCTCCAACTTAGGACACATTGGGCGGCTGGGGTAGAAAAAAATCTGTTTTTACCAATTAAAATGAGTTTTTGTATAAACCTTAATTTGGTTACTAGCCTGGAGCATAATTGCATTATGATGGCCTAAGTGCGGCCGCCACGGTTTGGCGCTCACCAACCTCCCCTTATCAAACAAGCACCTTTCTTCTTCTTCTTGGAACTTCAACAGCGGGTTGGTCTCTACAGATAACAAAAAACTTTGCCAGTTGTCATTATCCAGCGGTATATCCCAAGTGCAGGCAGGTTTGCATTTGATCCTTCCATCAATGCGTGGATGCCCTTGCTTCCGTCGTCGTCCCATGGTTTGTGAATCGTTAGATATTTATGCGCTTAACTACAGCTATGTCTCTGTGGAGCTCATATTCATGGCTCACTCGGACGACTCCAGAAACCTTGCAGAGAACAGTTCTTCAGTTTCTCGCAATCTCTGTTCGTCGAGATAGGGAGCTGCTTCTCAATCGTCTGCCAATCTCAAAGTAACATCTGTTGGCAAGAGTTATTGTACTTTTCATTCCCAAGCTAGGGTTGTTAGTGAAAGGTATACTTGTTAGGGTTTAATATCCGCAATAACAACCCTTAGCTGAATGAAATCTAGGTCAATTCAGATAACATAAACCCGACTGTAGTGGGAATTTTGACTTATCTACGCCGCTACCGACACTTACGCTCTAGTTCAACTTCAAAGGAGACTGCCTACGGGCTAGTTGGAAACCTGCTGGACACTCACTTATCACCAATGATTCCAGCATTAAAAGGACTCTCAACTTAATTGATAATATTTTTTTCAAATTGCTTATGTACGTTTTTCCCAAAATCAAACAAAAGTCTCCATTAATTTCTCTTCAAGCAGGTTCTTAGGTTCTTCGGCCAATTTAGCGTACACGAGTCCTTAAATGCCTACATGAGCGGACACTCTCAATAACAGTACTATTAATTACAAATCAAAGGGAGTCAGCAATATTTACTGTTTACGCAGCCCAGCGCTCCACCGCCAGTCCGTCAAAAATTCTATAGTCTTCATGACAAGGCGAGGAAGGTATCACTATGCCAGACACGAAATTGAATTTTCGCTTTGAAAATGTGCTACAGATTTTCATGTATTTGTTTTGCCAGCTTAATTTTTTTTTGACAACACACCTTTTGCTTGGAGATTTCGCCTTACTTCTTTTTAACTTTTTTCCTAGATTTTACGAGTACCAGTACATGTCACTTTAGAATTTTGCGAAGCATTTTATTTTCATTAGTTATTGGTGAACTGGCGCAAAACATGTTTTATTTATTTAAGATTACTTGTGTCACTGATGAGAGTGATTGATGCGCACGTGTTCCATAGGGATGGCCTGTGACTCATCGCCGCAAGCAGTCAGTATTCACAAGACACATAGCGCGGCCCACTACACACTGCTCTCGGCGGTTATGAGCCTTTTTTACAGCAGAATATGTGTGTGTGTATGTGTAATTCTAACGGTAATATACGTATAGTGTTGGTAATGATGTTCAATTTGTTGCCGTTGCTTGTTAATGGCATGAGTCAACACTTTAACTTCTTCTGCTGTTTTAATGTATCCTCACTCGTTATTTGACACCCTCATGGCGATTTCACGATTGCGTGTGCAGAATATTGTCGAATGCCGTTGTGAAGTTGAATTTTCCATGAGCGCGTCCTTCTTTACCCAATTTATACAAAAATTAAAACTAACAGTCGTTTTTTGATTTGAGTTCGTTCCAAACAGTCCACATCAATGAGTTTTCAGCTGAGTACTTGAGTTCTCTAAATTAGACCAGGTTCAATGGCTAAACCAGGGTTCGCAATTGGACTACTTTATGCAGTTCTTTGTGAAGCGCTAAAAGTAGAACGTCTGTATTCAATCTTATAATTCAAGGCAAGGCGACTCGTTCCAGTACAAATTTGCAAGGCATTTAGTTTATATTGCCATCAGCTTGGTAGGACATCTGAAAGTTGAGCTCCGAAGTGTTTAAGACATGATCTCGTAAATGCGACTAACAATCAAGAAGGAAATGTTGATACATGTCCACCTAATCTTCTTCCATACAGCTTCAACTCAAAGTAAATACAAAAACTCAGCGTTCTATCTGATTAAGCCATCTTTAACTACTAGAAATATTATATTTAAGGTAGACTCCAAACACCACACAGTGGGAGCCACATCCATTGCTAAGAACATGAACATTGCTCCGGGAAAGAACTAGGACTAACATTGAAACACAAACTTTGGGCATGACTAACGATGACAGGGTTACTGAGACTAAGATTTTCAAGAAAACGGAGCCAGACACCAAAAATTTAGGTAAGGTAGCTTATACGACGGTTCGTTCAGTTATAAAGTCCCTCAAATATCTATAAAGCGCTTTGAGCAAATCAAAACTTTGTTGAGTCGGTCATTGTTAGTTTCGGCTATGTCTCCTGGCTCTTGGGAGCCACATCCATTGCTAAGTAAAGTACTCCAATGAACTTTCTTGCTTACTTGTATCTCCTGTGTTCGTATCTCAAAATGTGTTCCTCCTTGCAAAGACATATTCTTAATAGAACCCAAACTGTCTTTAACCAGCTGTTCGTAATTAATTCTTGTGACCGATATACATATGTAGGTATCATAAAGTTTGAGTCCAGCAAACTGTTCCTTTTCTTAAAAATCACAATGTTAAGTAACGAAGATCTGCGCCCTCATTTTTTCGGCGGAATTTGAGAAAAATGTCCTCGGCAGCGCCACAGCAATGGTACATGTAGCTCGGAAGTCACTAAAAAACTCTCGTCTATGCAACCGTTTCCGTTATTTCCTTTTCATGGGGGGGCGCTTTTTACGTGGTAGGTCCCAAATCCAGCGCACAGTCCTGGGGAGGGTTGATTCGCCTTCTCACTTCACTCCGCGTTCAAACGGATGTTCTCTGGCTACCCAGAGGATACTCGGTCTACGACCAGAAGTCGTTAGCTGCTTAGGCCATATGTACAGGATCATTTCTGGCCACTCCCAAGTGAATGGCACTCAGAGCACTTTCCTCACTTGCGTGAGAACTTCTGCGCCTTCCTCCATTCTTCTGAAAGTTTTCGACGCAGTACCCGCCGGGGGAATGACCAGGTAGCGTAGGACATTTCTTGAGGTTGGCATTACATATTTCTTCTCTTAAGACATACATATCATTACCTGCGGCCAGGTCCCCTTTTTTAACCGTAGTACGTTTTCTATCTAATTCTCCATATTCTTTCAGTTTTCCTCGAAGACAAGCGTGACAGTTATGGCGCGGTCCGCATTCAGGGGGCTGACCAAAGTGTGCAGCCTATTTCGCTCTTTTTGCCAACGTTTCCATTTGAAAATCGCGTGTTTTATATATATGACGGCTCTTCGACTTGCCTCATTTTATATATGTAGATATTTCCTAAAATATCCGTGACTGGTTAATATCTGTATTGGACCACTCTTTCATATTTTCGATTAGTCTCCCCGTCAATATATTATGACGTCTCAGCTCCCAACGAATTCTCATTGGTATCGTTCTTTGTTTCTTATTTTGTGGTGGTGATAGTTGTTCCCTGTTTCTTCAACCGCCACATAATCTTCCGTTCAAATAATAGTAAGTCGATGGAGGATAGAGATTCGCCTGTAACTGTATGATATGCCGATACTACCTTGTGAGCAGCTTATCCGAGAGCTTTCTGTCTCTTATTTTTTCTCAATGGGTCCGCCCATAACTGTGATCCATAAAGCAAGGCATTCAGTGCGGTCGACATCAAAAGCTTCAGTCAATAACATTTTTTCGCAGCGTGTTAGTTTTCTGCCCAGTAGGTAAGCCTGTAGTCTAACCTTGCGCACAGGTAGTTGACTATCTTTTGTTTCCTTAGAGTCTCTGTTATAGTCGTGTCTGTTATAGAACCCTCAGCGATAGTATATGCTGGTATAAACATCTGTTATTGCAATAGTATATCTAGAGGCTTTTGATATCTTTCTCCACAATATTCATTTGCAAGATACTTCCAATTCAAGTGCCTTACAAGAAATATTCAATTTATTCCAGATTTATCCAATTACAAACTCATTTTAAGAAAATCTTTTCCAAAGCAAATCGTTGGCTCTCCAAGCTCTTCGCTTGTAAACTCTATAATTTCCATCTCGCTTGAAAAAGCTCTATTTTCCTCCAGCACTTTCTATGAGTGGCGTCATTTTGCTAGCCATGTCCTGATGAGCGCTGCTGGAACTCCAACAAAGTATATGAAACACAGCAAACCAGCGGGTCCTCGTACGCGAGAACCACTAAAGCGAAACATTAAAACAACACAACAATTATTTCAAGGAAAACAACAAAAATTGCAAAATAAATATTGCAACATTGTTAAATGGCGATTTTTTTTTGGTATTACCAGCACGAAGTAAAGCAAAACGAAGCACAACAAAGAACATGAATAAGAAAACAGCAGGCAGAAAGACTTCACGCGAATTTGCTAAAAACATGAGACAACAACATACAGCGCACGAATTGCTGCGCAAACAATGTCCGAGGCAACAAACAACGCCATCAAACAACATCAGTTGTGACATGTGTAAATCCAGCGCGGCGCTGGATGGCCGTCTACCGAGCCTATAGCACGCGAGCTTTTCCGTACGCCGCTTCGCCTCTGCCTCGGAAGAATGTTGTAGCAGTCACTTGAGAAGACATGTACGAGGATATTGGTGTAACCAGCTTGACATGCAACGTCATGTTTGTAAAACTCCTTTGGTGCGCAAATGAATGAGCAGAAAAATGGACGAACACAACAACGACGAGGCAGGGAAAACTAAGCGCTTTTAGTCGCGCCGTCGAACCGTGCTCCACCCATGGGACGCCATAGGCTGCTTGGCATTTTCCTGCCGAAATGAGCGTAAAATCGGACAGAGTAGGTAAGGTTAAACGGTCACCCACACCGCCGCCAGCGCACACTCATGCCTACACACATATGTACATATGTATCTATTGCGGAAACTTAAATCCTCCGAGGCAGCCAGCGATAGTGACAGCGCGTCACTTTATCAAAAAATAAATAAAAAATAACAGTAAAAGAAGTACCAGAGCTCGTAAAGCAACAAAGTGCCGCTGAGATTAAAGTAACCTACACACGAGAGCACGCTGTCGCACGATAGCGAGTAGTGGGAGTTTTACATGGGTTGGGCATTTTGAATTAAGATGAATTGTTGTCCTGCGAGCAAAAAAACTAATGCTAACAACAAAGTAGCGAAAAAAGTGGAAAATAAACTAAGCGCTCTAAAAATAAAATAGTAGGAAATAGAAAAGGAGATGTGAACGAATACACAGCGCCAATTTACTAAGGCTTCGGATATAAAGCTAAGTGGACTTACGTCCCGGAATGACGAAAACAAATTAATATTAAAGCTGCGGCAGAAATGAACCTATATCCAAGGAACAAATGTATAGCTTGGTATATAAGAGTTGAGTTTGAGTCTAAAACGAATAGAAGCCGAATCGGTATGAGCCTAAGGTGATCAGCAAAATGGAGGCAAAGATTGAACTGTACTATGATTAACCCTAGACTAGACTAGTGCTGCGACGCAAGTAAAGCCTGATGTTACGATCTGAGACTCGTCATTGCGCTCCAGGAAACGACTGGGAGCCACATAATAGACTATAAACTACGAACATGGCTTATGATGACATTGAGACCAAGATTTAAGAGAAAGCAGAGACTGAAACCAAAACTTTGGTGAGGACGGAATTACGATTAAAGAAGTAGAGCCTGACAATCCGGTTTGAGACTGGACAATGCTCCGGGAAAGAACTAAAACTCATATTGTAACAGAAACTATGAACATGGCTGATGAAAACACTGAGACTAAGATTTAGGAGAAAGAGTAGATAACTCAAACTTTGGTCAGGACTGAATTTATGCCTAAAGAGGTGAAGCCTGAAAATCCGATCTGAGACTGGACAATGCTGCGGGAAAGAATTGAAACTCATATTGAAACAGAAACTATAAGAGGCTAAATCAGTATGAGTCTAAGACGGTCATCAAAATCAAGACTAAGTTGGAACTATACTATGATTAAGACTAAAGCTTCTGCTGCGATGCAGGTAGAGCCTGATAATCTGGTCTGAGCGTGAACATTGCTCCGGGAAAAACAGAAGCTATAGACATGGCTAATGATGAGACTGATACTAAGATTTAGGAGAAAGCGGAGGCCGAAACAAAAACTTTTGTCAAGACTGACTTTACGCCTCAGGTGTAAGACCTACCATGACGGAGACTAAGACTGGTATTGCGACAAAGGTAGAGCCCAACATTACGATCTGAGAATGGACATTGCTCCAGGAAAGAACTCAGACTCATATTGGAACAGGAACTAAGGGCATGGTTAACGAGGACAGAGTGACTGAGTCTAAGACTAAGAAACTGGAGTTTTAACTAGGAATACGACAGAAAAGGAAACAGAACAGGTCTCCGTTGAAAGGAAACTTACATAAGAAGCGATTTAAACGGACCTCAGCCGAGGTTAAGCCTGAAATTTGATTTCATTCGGTGATTAAGGCTGAAATTAGAAGCAAACCTGGCATCTCTATACTAACTGTGAAGTTGTGGAGGTGGTGTAGCCATATGCAGCGCCTAAGCCTAAAGCCGAAGTTGAAGTTGAGCACTGAATATTGACATAAATATCGATTCTTGTATTTCCAAAGGCTGAGTCCGGGGCTTAAATATAGTTTACAGTAAAACAGGACACTTCATTTCTTAAGAAACTTCAAACTTATGTAGCTGCTGAAAATTAATACATATGTACATACATATGTTTTTAAAATCGCCCGCTTTTCACCGTGTACACTTGCCTTAAGCCATCAAGCCGACTTAGTTATTTGTCCTTAAGACAGTCGATCATTTGGTAAGACTCTTTATGTTGCTGCCGCTGCAATGCGATGGATTCATTTTTGAACATAAAAAGCAGTCAGGACGAGCACCGCAGGCGCGCTTCATCACCACAATCTCACACACATTCAAAGCGAGAAGCTCAGGGCTACCAAGCTAGCCAAATAAATAGCACAAAGTGATGCGAAAAGTTGCACGAATTTGTATGTTGTTTAAAGAATATTTTTTATGCTGTTTGAACTTTGAAAAGTGCCAGCACACCGACAGCACCACAGCACCGCAGCAAGGCAGCACAGCGGCGCACTGGGGTTCAGGCATAACGGAAAATGAATCACTTGACATGCACATGTCACACACGCAGACACACACACGGACGCAAACATGGCAAAGAAATCGAGCGACCCACTTCAAGCAGCGTGAGCTGGGAATATGCTCGGGTGTTTGTGTGTGGCAGGCGCTTGCATCTAATATGTATGGTTTTAGTTTGAATGGAGCGCCAAGACCGCTCACAGTGCTGGCGCAAAGTAAACGGAAAATTTTGAACAACAATCACTAACATATGCAGATCCCCAATGGAGCTGTAGATTCAAGAAGCAGCAAACAGCAAACAAGTAGCGATGCCAACGTGTGAAGACATACGCAAACAAAAGCAAAACCGTTGAGGTCGGCTGCACCGTTACTATAATACCTTTCATAGTTGTGATTTTTATAGCAGAAAAGTGTATGGAAAGATTTTTACCTTGATTTTGAAAAGTCAGTTTGTATGGCAGCTATATGCTATGGTGGTCCGATCTATACAATTTCTTAGGAGATTATAGGAATGCCAAAAATAATTGTGAGTACCAATTTTTGTGCCGGTAAGTTACCAAATAAAAAAGTTTTCCATACAAGAACTTGATTTTGATCGGTCAGTTTATATGGCAGCTATATGCTATAGTTAACTGATCAAAAAAAATGTCTTCAGATATTATAGAAATGCCTAAAATAATTACCTGTGACGACTTTCGTGAAGATATCTCGTTAAATAAAAAAAATTTCTATACAAGGACTTGAGTTTGATCGGTCAGTTTGTATGGCAGCTATATGCTATAGTTAACTGATCCAAAAAATTTTTTCAGATATTATAGAAATGATTAATTATCTGTGCCGACTTTCGTGAAGATATCTCGTTAAATAAAAAAAATTTCTATACAAGGACTTGAGTTTGATCGGTCACTTTGTATGACAGCTATACCTAGTAGTAGTCCAATAAGGACAATTCCGACAAATGAGCAGCTTCTTGGTGTTATATGACCGAGTGAAATTTTTCAGATCGATATCTCGAAAACTCTGGGACCAGTTCGTCTGTTTTTGGTTGTTGCAAGTTGCATGACAAACTTAATATACCCTGTGCTGGGTATAATAACAGCAAACAGCTGACGACTACAACTATGATGGCAAGTGTCTGACTATACCAAACATCTATGGCCATAATAATAACATGGCATGAAAGTTGCCCCATCGTCGGCACATAATACCAGCCGTGGCGGCGCGGGAGGGGATGCGGTGCTACTTCCTTCTTTGCCAGTTGAGTTGGTTGGCTACCTGGCAGCGCCGCAATTTAGCCGCATCAGCGCACTTTTTTGGCATAATTTCACATGCAGCAACAAATCGGGCGCTGGCAGGCAGGAAGCCGGCAAATGCACACCCACACACACAAACACATGTATGAGCACTTACACAACCGCAGTCACCGCAGTTGGCGTTGCTGCTGAGTGGCGATGTGGGCGTGAGCAGCACTATCAAGCGGCACTATCGTCTTAACCGCAAACACAAACACACACACATAAGCGCGCGGATAATAATTCCCTTGTCTCTGTGTGTGTTATGTATATATTTCATGCATTCGCATATCCATTCATGCCTGCCCACATCGCACTCGCCCCATCCGCTATTTGCCGCTTATCCGGCGATCCAACGAAAATTTATAGTTTCACGCTTTCAACATCATCAACTCGCCGGGTACGACGGAGCGTATGAGTGCTTTGGCACTCGCAAGCGCAAACACAGCCACAAACAAACAAGCAAGCAAACCGGCAGCCACATACATATGTGTGTATTTATGTATGTGCAATGCCTCATATGTTAATGTGTTGTTGTTGTTGTTTGCTATATGTTATTGTTGTTGTTGCATATGTAGCCTGGCTCTGTGGTATCTTGCCGCAAATCACCCACTAAGCAGATGTAAATGAATTCTTTGCTGGATTTCTTGGCCGCAGAGCGCTCCACTGACGCGGCAACTATGCGCTGTGGCATGCCGCACGCCGCATGTGCCCGCATCTTTGGCACGGCCAACACTAAACTAGCGTTAGTGCAATGCCATCACAAGTTTTGTGTTATGATTTTCATCTCTTCATGAATTTTACATGCTTTCATAGCGCACAGTTATGCTGAACAAGCAGACACACATACACACACATGTATATGTATGTATGTATATGGACAAAAATATATGTATTTATGCCATAGCAAACCAAAATATTCACACTTACAAGCATGTGTGCAACGCCAGCTACATAATTATATCTACATATGTTTGTTGCATGCAACAACACTGCCGCACGCCAACACCAAACATGTGTTGCAATGAAAATATCAACTCAGCGCAACTCCTTGTGGACGCTGACGCTTCCAAGCAACGCTTATTTTATTTATTTTCAGAAGTCTCTTTGTATGTGTGTGTGTGTTGCATTAAAATGTATTGCAAATATGAATACCGTAACGCAAGAAAACCAGTAGCGAGACGAAAGCTGTAACAAAACATGCCGCAAGGCAGCCGCAGCAGTTGCTACTCAAGCGAGTGTGAAGCGCTGCGTAGGTGGCTGGCATAGAATCTATGGAATAATAGATAAATACCAGTATATTGCAGGCTGCCTGGACATATGCTCAGTAGTAGGAGCTGCTTGCGCTGCTTCTCTTGCTTTCAATTGCATGCTGCGGTGGTATGCGCCAAGTTAGATGGAATAAATAACGAAATTGGTAAAAGCAGCTGCAACAACAACAAACAAGAAAATCAATTTTGTTTATTTAGACGAATTTTTGGGTAGCCAGCAGCCGGTTGATCTCTTTGCGGCAAAGTGAGAGTTGTGAAGAGTAACCAGAAAAGAGTGTGCTGGACCTGAAATAGTGCACCGAGAGTTAGAAAACTAGGAAAACCATTGACTATAGCTGCAATAACCGTCACATGTGCATTTATTATATCATAAAGGGTATTTAAAAATATTTCTCTTGATATCAAATGGTCAGTTTATATGGCAGCCATATGCAATAGTCGTCCGATCTGAAAAATTTCTTCGCAGATTGTATGATTGTTATAGAAAACAGTTCATGCCAAATTCTGTAATGATATCTCGTCAAATAAAAAAGTTTTTCATACAAGGACTGGAGTTAGACCGGTCCGTTTGTATGACAGCTCTATGCTATAGTGATCCGATCTGCACAATTTTTTCAGTTATCGTAGGGATGCTTAATATAATAATCTGTGCCAAATTTCGTGAAGAAGTCTGGTCAAATAAAAAACTTTTCCTTACAAGAACTTGATTTTGAACGGTCAGGTTTCCTACAACAAACATATCGCGCAACTCAGAGGCACATGTTTCCGCCTTCGCAGATCCTACATGAGATCCAGACTCAGAGGAGCTGAAACACGCCATCGTCGATAGCAAAAAGAGAAAAGGGGAGGAACTACGAGAGGATATTAACAAAAACCCCTGGGGACTCGGTTATAAAGTAGTAAATAGTTTTGCTGGCTACTTTACATGTCCGAAACGCCTTCAACAGCGCTAGATAGGTGGATACCTCCGCGCTGTAGTGCGAAGCTACCTTAGCAACAGAAAACTGATGTACCAAACTAGAGATGCTTCGCGACAGATAGCGGTCCCGTCAAGAGCAGCATAAGGATCCATTAAACGCACAAACTTGTGGAACATCAGTTATGACGCTATATTAAAACTCGAAATGCTGACGAACCGCACTTAATTGGCTAGACGGACGACATTGCAGCAGTAATTACAGCAAGAGACACAGAAGAAGCGCGAATAAAGCTTAATCAGGTCATAATACGGACACAAGCATGGCTCGAAGAGTGACTAATTTGAACTGAACTCCTACAACTATTGTAGGGTGCCAACGGAACCAACCTATTCCGATTCCGCAGTTATTAGTCATCAGCCGTACAGTTTCCTGTGATCGCTGTGGCCAGGCACCAACACCAGTCCTAGTATAATATAACTCGATGCTAAAGATAATAAGTCTAGACATCCTTTCAGGCTGCTCTACCATCAGAGTCTGAAGGAGGCTGCTCTTCGGGGAAAAAGGAATACTGCTACCTTATGACAACCTCCGCTTTAAAGACGCTGGAATTCTAAAACTGGAGTTGATGGAAAGTACTACTCCACCAACGCTCCCTACCTTATGATAACCTCCGCCTGGAAGATGCTGGAATCCTAAATCTTATGGCAACCTCTGTTTAGAAGACACAGGAATTTTAAAAGTGGAGCTGATTGAAAGTTTCTGACCGGGTACTCCTCCAACAACTCTCCCTACCTTATAACAACCTCTGTTTAGAAGACGCTGGATTCCTAAAACTGGAGCTGATGGAAAGTTCCAGACAGGGCACTTCTCCCCCAATGAATCATTCTCTCCAATGCATTCGTCGAATTGAGACCAGGACTTGACTCGACGACTTGGCAAGCCATGACATTTGACAAAAACTATGCTGTGGCTTAATTCAAAGCAAGCTGAGCTCATCAATAAGAAAAATAGAGAGAGAGAGAGAGATGTATGTAAATCTTAACAAACCGAAGAAGCTGAAATACTAGTCTATCATGAAAACTGTTTGTGCCTTGTGGTCAATTATATTTCAGACAATCGTTAGCTTAGTAGGTTAAGTTTTAGAAGGTCTTCAAGCAGACCATAGATCAGCAGCACTGCTTTTATTGACTCGAGAGACGAAGTTTGCGAAGCCAAATGCACCAACTTTCTATTTTACACGTTCAGTGGTACCAAAATGCGTCGTTAATGCGACCTTACTTAGTACTGTGCACATTTATTAAGTCCATAAATTATAAATATAGTAAAAGGTTGGCTCATCAACAATATTTCGCTTTACAGTGATAATTTCGTTCGCACTGACACTGACTTCTTTTCTTCGAAAAGCGTATGTGTCAATCATTGGTACACAAACTCTACCACCATGAAGTGCCGTTAAGGCTTGAAGACCAGCAATCAGCTCCACAACATATTTAATGAGCGGTATGCACACATACATATACTGCACTGCTACACTTTACCGTCTTTAGACGGTGCACTTAACACAGTCGCTTACGGACCCTGTCCCTGCCTTCAAAGCTTAACGAGTCCATTGACCATTTTATGTCAATTGTTGTTAATTTTACAAAGTTGATTTTTTTTTACTTTCTTACAGTTATATTTCACTTTTTTTCTTTTTGTTGTTTGTTTGCTTTTATTTCGCTTTGAAGCCGCCTTCATGAATTTTATTGCCTTATTTATGGCTTTATGTTCGTTACGTGGGCAGCAATGCTGCTTCTTACAGCTGTAAGCGCAATTGTTTGTATGTATGTTTGTGTGTGTGTATTGTTGGGCTTACTTTGTGATTACATTATTAACATGTTTTTTTCAAGCCTGTAAGCAAGCATGTGTGCGTGCGTATGTAAGTATGACGGCGACAACGCTTTTCATTCGCTTCTGCGATTAGCTCAAGTGGCTGACAGTTAAATCAGTCAAGCATCGCGACATTTACAAATATAGAATTCAAGAGTTAATCAGTGACGTATTTACTTAGTTGAGAGATAAAGCAGATTAAGCTGTGTGTAGCGGTAAAGCTGACAGCGGCGCGCGTGAAGTGGCGTGTGTTGAGGAGTTGTCGGATTGGATTGGAGGCGAAGGCAGTTACTCGCTGATAACTGGACAGTGAATAAGCACTACAAGTCAATGTACAAATATACATATGTATACATAATCGAATGTATGGTGTATACTGATATATGTACATTGCTATGCGTGTGTACATTGTATGTAAGTCTTGAGAAGATCATGTTGATTTTAAATTTGTTCAAGTCGAGTGTTTGTTGCGAGCAGTCAAAACAAAAAAAAAAAACGTTAACTTCGGTTGCTCCCAAGCAGGAATACCCTTCACACATACTAAAGATTCCTTATAAAACTTGAGTTTGAAGGTTCAATTTGTATGGCAGCTATATGCTATACTGATCCGGTCTGAACAATTTCTACGGAGATTGTACTGTTGTGCCAAAGAATGCTTCGAGCCAAATTTCGTCAAAATATATTCATAATAAAAAAAGATTTCCATACAGGGACCTGTTTTTGAACGGTCAACTTGTATGGCAGCTATATGCTATGCTGATCCGATCTGAACAATTTCTACGGAGATTGTACTGTTGTGCCAAAGAATGCTTCGAGCCAAATTTCGTCAAAATATATTCATAATAAAAAAAGATTTCCATACAGGGACCTGTTTTTGAACGGTCAACTTGTATGGCAGCTATATGCTATGCTGATCCGATCTGAACAATTTCTACGGAGATTGTACTGTTGTTTCAAAGAATACTTCAAGCCAAATTTCGTAAAGATATCTCGTCCGGTGAAAAAGTTTTCTCTACAAGGACCTGTTTTTGAACAGTCAACATCTTTGGCAGCAATATGTTATAGTAATCCGATCTGAATACTTTCTTTATAGATTAAAGGGTTGCTTTAAGCAATAATACATGCCGAATTTCTTGAAGATACCTCGTCAAATTAAAAAGTTTTTCATACAAGAACTGGATTTTGAATTATCAGTTTGTATGGCAGCTACATATGTAGTATATGCTAAAGCCATCCGATCAAAACTATTTCTCCGTAGCAATGCTTTCTGCTTTAGATTATAAATAATGCCAAATTTCGTGAAGATATCTCGTCAATTGCAAAGGTTTTCCATACAAGGACCTGATTTTGAACAATCAACTTGTATGGCAACTACATGCTCTAGTGGTCCAATCAGAACAATTTCTTCAAAAATTATAGTGTTGCCTTGAGCAATGATTTACACCAAATTTCTTGAAGATATCTATTCAAATGAAAAAGTTTCCGATATAAGAACCAGATTTTGATAATTCAGTTTATAAGGCAGCTATATGCTATAGGCATCCGATATCGACAATTCCGGCAAATGAGCAGCAGCTTAGAGAGAAAAGGAAGTATGCAAAATTTCAGGTCGATAACTCGAAATATGGGCGACTATATACATGGTTACATCGAGTCAGCATGTCCTGCTGATCATTTATACTATATATACATATGTACATACATTCATACATACATATATAGTTTACAGCGTCACCAACGTTTATTTCTGAGTGTTACAAACTTAGTGATAATATATAAGCACGTGCATACATATGTATACCCTGTTGACGGTATAAAAAGCAATAACTGTTGTGTTTATCATTTTTTTCCCAGCTCTCACGGTCATCAGCAGCCTATAAATAGTGTTTATTTATATTTGCTTATAAATATTTGCATGCATAAATTAATTAACACACACATGCACTAAAGTAAATGTATTGGTGTGCTGAGAATACCGACTGTTCCTATACCTATCACAGCAACGAAATTGACCGCGAAGTTTAACGATATTTCTACGCGATAATGTGTATATGCATATAATATACATGTATATACAGACACATTATATAGCGGCTAATGCGTTCAGCTAAAATCAACGAGATACACCCACATCAGCGCTGACGTGTTGTAATAAAAATTGATTTTTATTATAGCCACTGGGGTGCATTGCATAAGCCAGCTGACCTACGACAACAACGCTCTCACGTACGATAATCTAAATCGCAGTAGAAAGCGCTAAAAATATCAACACATTATATAACTGATTTATTGGGTTGTTCACTTAGTAATATCGTTTGTTTTTGGTGCAATTAAAACACCAGTTTTTATTATGTAAAATATTTAATGAAATTCTATAATCTCCATTTCGATACAAAACCTTTTGTCAACTTTCGGACAAGAGCTTGTTTCCACGCGCATAAATTATCTGATTCTTACACGCACAAATCGCTTCAAATGGGTTTTGACGTACTGATTTGCAGTGAAGGTTCTCCCATGCAAACATTTTTGCGGACACCGGCGCAAGTAATAGTCCGGAGGTGTCAAGCCTGAAAAATTTGGTGGCTGTGTGGGAACATACCTTTCTAGCCGCCAACGCTTTTATCAGCTTTCGGGCAAGAAATTGATTGCAGGCAAAAAACTAGTCGAAGTGGTTGTCGATGTCCTGATTTGAGGTGAAGGTTCTCCCATTCAAAAAAAGAACATACAGACACCAGAACAACAAGTCATCAAACTTATTTGAGATCTTGCATTATCCTGATGGAACGCCACACATTTTCTATTAATCAATTCTACCCTCTTCTGTTTAAATACATCACACAATTTGTCCAGCGGAGCTGATCACAAAACACTTCAGTATTAATCACGGTATCGGCGGGCGAAAGCTCAAAGTAAACGATTCTTATAAAATCCCACCAAGCAGACAACATAACTTTTTTTGGTGACTATCAGACTTCAAAGTGGTTTAAGCTGCTTCATCTTCATCTTAGACCATAATCTCTGGCTTTTCGAATAGCAATTTTCCGTCTAAAGATGGATTGCAGGCCGAGTTATCAAATACGAGACGAAGAACTGATAAGGAGCATGTATCAGCTTCTTTATTCAATATGGTCGGACGAAGGCATGCCCGGCGATTGGAATTTAAACGTGCTCTGCCCAATCCACTGTGTGAAAGATTAAAGCTCACCGTCAAGAAACTGGTTGGACTTTATCTTTAGGCCAACCACTGACCAAATATTCACCATGCGCCAAATCTTGGAAAATATCCGTGAAAAAAGGATCGACACACACCACCTCTTCGTCGATTGCAAAGCTGCTTTTCACACCACGAAAAGGAGCTGTCTTTATGCCGTTATGTCTAAATTTGGTAAACTGACGTTGTCATTGGACAAAGAAACGACGCAAATTGGTCTGGTAGTGAAGTATGGCAAGGCGAAATACATATCTTCTGTCATAGTCGACATTATTGACAGTCATTACTTCGAAGTCGCAGATCTATCTTGGAACTTGTATCAACACCAACAACAATGTCTGCCTCGGAATCCAACGCAGCATACATAACTCTTGCCAACAGTTGCTACTTCGAACTGAGTAGGCAATTGAGAAGTAAAGTCTTCTCTTAACGAACAAAGACAAAACTCTATAAGTCACTCATTATTCCCGCCCTGCTATATGATTAACAGTTTTCTAGAAAAAAGTTCTGCGGAAGATTTATGATTCTTTGCGCATGGGCATCCTCTAATACCAGAGTCGATGGAACGATAAGCTGTACGATATACAACCAATGAATTGGTCCTCGGCTTCTAGTACAAACTCATTTGCTAACTGTTCATTTGATAGCTACTTTTCGCATCTGCCTTGTAAACTCGCACGAATTCGAAAATTCCAAAGAGTGTCGCTGAGTTCCTTATAATTCAAACCTATGACTGTCCTCAATATATGTATGTATGTTGATGAACATTTCACACTCTCAAACTCAACATACTCTGAACACACTCTCATTTCCTAAAGTACTAAATTTTTCATAAAATTTTATGGCCATTTAAAATATATTCTCATTTCTATATATTTTTCTTTTTATGCCTTTCACAGTCTATTTGCAGCGTTCACAAGTTTAATTGATTAAAATAGTTTTTTTATGCGATTTAAATTAAATTTAATTTGCTACTGCCTTAATTTATGTGGCAGCGTTATATGTACATATGTATGTGTGTACTCTATTAGTGCGGTTCAGCAAATCGACAGTTCAATTGAGTGCATGAAAATTATACACACGTACATTTACGGATTGTACACAAGGCCTATGGTCTATAGTAGCAGATGAGACGAGCAATGTGTTGAAAATTAAGATGCCTGACTAAAATATGCCATTTTTCGTGACAAATTTTATTCGCGTTTTTATGCGAAATTTTGCAAAAAACATTTTTTTGGTTACTTTTTGGTAATCTTTTTGACAGATTTTTTGGCAACTTTTTTGGATGTTTTTGTTAACTATATTATTATTATTAATTTTTTGTTAATTTTTCGATTCTTTTTTTTTGTTAATTATTTTGTTAAATATCTGGTTAAAATATTGCTTACATATGTATTAATATCTTTCTATAAATGTAATACATATGTATGTATATACCGTGAGTCTTGAAAAATTGTTTTATTATGAAAAACCATTTTTTATGCTTTGTGTTACATAAACTCACATGTCCCCCAAAAGTCATGATTTTTCGTTCGTTATTAGTTCGGTACTAGTTTGTATTATAGCCAAAAACTATTGAATTAAAAAATATAGATAATTCTACTCTCGAAACTTCACCGTATTTATAGCATCAGTTTTTTAAATTCCATTTCGTTTTAGTCTCCAAAACTCATGCTTTTTTAACTAGTTCGGTACTAGTTTGAGTTATAGCCAAAAACTATAGAAATAAAAAATATAAGTAATTTTACTACCGAAACTTAACTGTATTTATAATATTATTTTGGGTACTTAAAATACTATATACTAGCGCTGGTGCTTATGTCGCATATCCATATATGGTATACTTAAAAAAAACTTATTTTTTATACCCTTAACAGCGTATATGCAGTTTGCAACGAAGCCTGTAATACACAAAAAGAAACGTCAGTGTTCCTAAAAAATGTATACATATGCAAATAATCAGTGTGACTAGCTGAGTTGATTTAGCCATGCCCATCTGTTCGACAGATCGTCGGTCTATCTGCCTGTATATGTGAATTACTCCCTCAGTTTTTTAAATTTTTTTTTTAATGTTTTGTGTAAAATTAAATTGAAATCTCTTCCATTTCACATGTCCCCCAAAACTCATGATTTTTGGACTAGTTCGGTACTATTTCATATAGTTGCCATACAAACTGAAATATAATATACATATGAAAAACTTCTTTATTTGTGGAGATATCTGCACGAAATTTTGCACGAATACTTGATTAATAAAACGAAATAATACACGAAAAAAATTTTCAGATCGAGTCACTATAGCATATAGTTGTGATACAAACCGAAAATCAAAATTAAGTTCTTGTTCAAAAAACTTTTCTATTTGATGAGATATCGTCATGAAATTTCACATGAATAATTTTTTAAGACAAAGCTTTAACATTTGAAGAAATTGTTCAAATTGGACTACTATAGCATATAGCTGTCATACAAACTGCGCTATCAAAATTAAGTTTTTGTAAGGAAAACTTTTTTATTTTATAAGATATTATCACGAAACTTTGTAAGTGTCTTTCTCCAAAGCCACGCTATAATATTCGAAGAAATTGTTCAAATCGCATCACTTTAGCATGTTGCTGCCATACAA
Source organism: Bactrocera tryoni (assembly GCF_016617805.1). Lineage (NCBI taxonomy): Eukaryota > Metazoa > Arthropoda > Insecta > Diptera > Tephritidae > Bactrocera > Bactrocera tryoni. Next base: position 75,830,041 of record NC_052503.1, read on the forward strand.
ACCGACAAGTCAAAATCAAGTTATTGTATGGAAACCGAGGAAGACGACGACATGGGTTTCGGTCTCTTCGACTAAACAACTCAACACTAAAGTTTACAAATTTCTCACATGCTGTGTCCACACTCTTGGCCGGTGATGGCAATTCGAATGACCGAACCGTAAACTTGAGTGGTTTTTCACTTATAAATATATTTATGTATTTACATATGTATGTATGCAAATGTAAACAAAACTTATTTACTGTCAAAAACTACCTTTAATGTCCGTTATTCGTATTTATTTTTAGCGCTAGAAACGTGTTGAAGTGTCATTTGTATAATTTGTTTCACAAGCTCACGCACACAACCATACATATGTACATATGAACATAAAATATATGTATACAATACATACATACATATGTATGTATGTATGTCTATTAGTACCTTAGCATATTTTCGCATATTTATTGGCCTTCACTTGACAAGGACGCTGCCAAAACTTTTCGCTGCCTTCAACATACCATTTCACTTTCGTATTCCCATTTTGTTTGCTTTTTATCAATAAACTTTTGGTTGCATTTTTTTCACAGTTTTTTATGAATTTATTTTTCTGTACTTTGCCTGTGTGTCGTACAATATTCAACTGGAATTTTGGCACACTATATCCGGACGCACACGCCTTACCCACATACACACACACCCTCAGCGCAAATAATATTAGCAAATTCACTAATTGATAAGGTCGCCGCGGAGGCAACAAGCAAACAAAGTAAAAATAAATGCGAAAAAAACAGAACATAAACCAATTTGCATAAACATATTCGTAAACAATTTGACTTAAGTGAATTTAGTTGTTGTTGAGTTGAGTTCTTTAGCATGCGCATTTGTTGTTGTCGCTGTTTTTGTTCGAGTACACAAATTTAGTATTGGTTGAAGTGTTTTCATGTTGTTATCAAATAAATTTATGCAAATAGTATAAAGCATGCGGTTCAGGGCACTATTGCTCATACACACACACTCACATACAAAAGCAAAGTCCAAAGTCCATCAATTCTACACCAGCTCTCCCGCTCTCTGCTGCATTGAAAGTTGATTGAATAAATAATTCTTTAGTATGATAATTGATTTAATTTGCTGCTGGCTTTTAGGATTAATGCAGCAATATCGCTTGCTTGTTGTTGATTTCCGATTGTTTTTTTGGTTTTGTGTAGCAAAAAGTGATTCAGACGCATTGCAGGCACTGCAGGTAATAATAAGTGATAAACAACGGTTTTAATAAGTGATAAACAACGGTGCTTTTTTACTGAGAAAATTGGTTTAATTATTTTATGAGCTGATAGCAGCAAATTGTTCTTTGTTCTGGAGCTATAGATAATATGAGTGATAGCTCAGTTTATAAAGGGTTCCGTGGGTTTCCTTGGGCCTTTTTTCAAAATTGTTTTCTCTATTAAAAAATTAAACATTTTATTAGAATTTTTTATTATTACAGACATACGCTATTAACAAAGAAATTCAGAAATTTTTGGAAAAAATATTTTAAACTCGGCCATTGCGACGCCATTTCCGGTGATCTCTCGGAAAAAATATACATACGTGTTTTAGTTAAAACCTTAACTTAGAAAGCGGACGAAAGATTGATTTTTACAAGTAGCTCTTGAGAAACCGACTTCGAAATAAACTCAGTTTCGAGAAAAACGCGTTTGAAGACGGCACACTTAGCCTAGGTAGCCTCGAGCGCACAAGTTCTCAAGGCTGGATCTCCGAAACTATTACTTGGATCAACTTGAACATTTAGGGCAACATTAAATTTAAATATTAAAGGTGTTGTAAAATTTAAAAAGCCAATAAAAAGATTTCATTTTGTGAAACCCGTAAACCCATGTAACCCCTTTAGTAAACTAGCGGCCAAAGAATATTCACTAAAGTGACAAAATGCGTGGAAAAAAACAAAATACATACTCAGCTATGCTTTCGGCTTAGAATTTGGTATTACATACTAAGGACACTCTAAGAAAGTCTACGGAATTCCGGACAACCTCAACTCACTTCGTTCAAAATACAAATACTACTGGTCTAGGAATTTAAAAAAATCAAATTTTTTTTATATTTTCAAAGTGTAACTATTCAAGAGGATTTTTCAAAATTCAAATTATTTTCGGAGATATAAGACATTTTTCTGACCCGGCATCCAAACTGGTTCGGCCGGAACTAATCGAACGAAAGACATTACGCGACACTTTAAGCGCGTTTTTCTCAAAACTGACTTTTTCGGAACGATACCCATGATTTCTCAGGTTCTACTGGACCGATTTACTTGAAATTTTTATAGAGTCTTCTTTATAGGATTGTCTATGGTTGGAACTACCCCCATTCCCAAATGTTTATTTCTATTATTTTTAAAAAATTCGAAATAGTCAGAAAAAGTGATCCAAAAAAACTTTTTTTCAGGCAGTCGCCATTTTGTGAAAAAAAAAATTTCGCACTTTTCCGTAGTTCCGGCTATTGCGACATTATTCTAGATTAATACTTTTTTTTTTTGGTTTCAGATAACTAGGAGGGTTGAAATCATGGGTATGGTCACGTGGAAATTTTTAGAGACCCCCCACTTCGTCAGCTCATAATTTTTGAAACTTTTTACTTTTTTTGTTTTTAATTTTTTTCTGTACTCTTCTAAAATTAAGAAATAACTAGTAAAAATATGGATAGTAAAAGTATTAACTGCCTTTTTTTACGACACTTCAAAAATTACCTGAAATTCATGCTTCTAGATCAGAATACCCCCTTAAGAGCAAAATCAGAGTTGAAGAAGCCGTGTTGTTAAAAGACGTCTGGAAATTGTAGGCGAGTTTGCGTTCTTTTGCTACTCGCTTGGAAATAAAGACTCAATAATTCAACTAGAATTGAGTAAAAACATTGAGTGTTAAAAGTCATCGTAAAATTTCAGTCGAAACAATCAATAATCCAACTAGCATTGAATAAAAAAAGTGAGTAAAAAGCATTCCTTAAAATTTAGCCGAGTTGTGCGGTCTTTTGCCACTCATTTAGAGAAAAAAGTGATAAATTTTACTAGAATTGAGCAAAAAGATTGAGTGTTAAAAGTCGTCACTCAATTTTAGCGACTTGGTGCGTTCTTTTGCTTCTCGCTTAGAGAAAAAATGTGACTAATTCAACTAGAATTAAGAAAACGGATTGAGTATTACAAGTCGTCACTGAATTTTAGCGACTTGGTGCGTTCTTTTGCTACTCGCTTAGAGAGAAAATGTGATTAATTCAACTTGAATGGAATAGTAAAGGCCGTCAGGAAATTTTAACCGAGTTGTGCGTTCTTTTGCTACTCGGTTAGAGAGAAAACGTCACAAATTCAAGTAGAATTGAGTAAATTATTGAATATACCACTTGAAATCTTAAGGAAAGTAACACAATTCTGTAGCTTACCTGACAAAGTTTCAGCTCTACTTTCTCACGTAGTCTAGCTTATGATATATAGTGTAGCTGACACATTACTTCAAAGGAATTAGGTATCCCGGTTTAAAGTCTATCCATTCGTCGGCGCTTCGCAAAGTAGCTTTAGGCTGCAAGCACAGCGGCACAGTGTTTACGTATGTATATAGACATATTATCTGTAACATAAAACCGTTAAAAATTTAGCAACGTGCTTAGAAATAATGTCGAAGTCACAATGTGAGCTATTATTTCATTTAACATATTATGTAACACATTTCAATCCACATTAATAAGCTGAAATTTTAATAATTAATTATAAAACGGGTGTTTTTTTAGACTTGTTGTTTTCAGAGAAGCAATACTTGTTTCGCAGCTGATTTCTTGACAGCTGTTACTTGATTTATACACAATCTCGTTTGCCATTTCAACACTAACAGACTTGCGCTGGAAAACCGTCTGAAAATAGTGCAAATTTATTAACAAAGTAATGGCTCAATTCCCATCGCGCGCTGCGTCTAATAATCGGTGGACATAATCACCCTGCAGAGTCGGTAATTCCAGCAATCATGGAACTGTTTCGAAACACGGTTACTACAGTGGATAATGCGAATTTTCAGAGACATCGTACAGGGCGCACCGAAGACGTGGTTGTTGCTGTGGAGCAGAGTATCGTAGAAGACTCGAACAATTGGAGCTGTGCCCAACCACTTTATGGAATCTTTTTCGACAGGGTCTAGGTTTGCGGACTTATAAAATCCAACTAGTACAAGAACTGAAGCCCAACGACCAGCATGCGCAACGCACATTCAATGAAAGGGATTAAAACGACATTGCCAATTTTCACAAGAAAATTTTGTACAGCAACGAAGCTCACTTTTGGTTGATTTTTGGCACGTTAATAAAAGCATTGTTGCATTTAGAATGATGTTAAATTACAAGCCATTGTTGAGACGCCGTTACATCATCGAAAAGTCACTGTTTGGTGTGAACTATGGGCTGCAAGAGTCATCGATCCATATTTCTTCAAAGATGGAGACGGCCATGATGTTACAGTCATTGGGAAACGCTATAGAGCCATGATCAATGACTTTTTCGTGCTCGAATAGGAGGATGTTATTGTGGACGACTTTTGGTGCCATTAGGACGGCGCTTGCCATACAGCAAATGAAGCAGTCAAGTTATTGAAAAAAACTAAAGGTGAGCACATTATCTCGCGACTGTGACGTGGCCTCAAAGACCGTGGAGTTTAACACCGCTGGACATAAGACTATTTTAAATTACACAGATAAGCTAAAGACGATTGACGTCTTGGTAGGGAATATTCGACGCATTATTGCTGGCACATGACCCCAAATGCTACAAAAAGTGGTCTTAAATTGGACCACTTGGCTGAAATTTATGCGAGCCAGCTAGAAATAATTTTTAAAACATATTGGCAAACCCTTATCCTTAATTAAGCTGAGTTCTTCGCCATAATCTAAAATTATATGCATTTTGTTTCTTCTTGAAAACGACACGTCTTAAAAATACACCCTTTATAGCACATTAATAAGCTGCATTTCTACTAAATAATTATATATAAAATATAAGTATATAATATTACAAAAAGCTTTCGAGCAGAAACACATGCATTAGGGCGGGTCGAAAAAACGTAGATTTTTTTCGCTTGGTACTCTGAAGAATTGTTGATAGACACCTCTATGAGAGGTTCTACAAGTATGAGCTTCTGGTTGTAGCAACTATAATATTAAAATTTTATTATTTTAAAGAAAATAATTTTTTCTTATGAATATTATAACTCAATGCTTTACTTAGAGGTGCCTGTCAAACCATTCATTCAGAATACGAAGCGAAAAAAAATTCAAATTTTTTTACCCACCCTAATATACATATGTATATAAGCGTAGAAATGTATGCTTCTATGAATTCACAAAACACATACATATATTCTCCAGTATCATATGCATAGAATTCTTAGAATTTATGTATGTAAATAATTTAATTTGAGCCATTATATCATTTAGTAAAGGCTCAAATGCTCCAAACTATAATTATCTGCCGAGGACATTACTAAACGCCATTTCATTTCATATGCATATTCGTAAATACATAAATGAACTCAAAGTACATATCTTCTTCTTCTTCTGTAGTACATATACGCTTAGTTATTTATATGAAATGCTTTCATTAATTATTGGTGTAAGAAATATTTGTGCCACGTGATATATACAATTCGAGCCAAATGGTTGTAATTTGTACTTGTAGCTAGGCTATATGTCAGCCTTCAAGCGTTTGGAGTTAGAAATATTATTTATAGTTATATATTTACCGTTGTATATACATATTAACATATATATGAACTCATATTTCGGCTCAAGGAACTGAAAATAGTTGGTGTATATATAATTATTTAATTATAGCAATAATATGGCAATATTAGGTGAACACTTATTTAGACAAATATTGAATACAAAAGAAAACGCTTGTGAATTTATTATTAAGAGATATTAAATGGCGCATTAAGAGCAAAGAATGCTACCAAAAATCATATAACGGGGTATCGAAGTAGAGGTAGACTATTCATTACTGGAAAATATTCGGCCAAATAGATCACGTCCAGCACGTAGTGGAGAAAATACAGCAGACATAGCTGAGAGTGTACACGAAGACCGTGGAGAGTCGATTCGGCGTCGTTCGCAACAACCCGGACTGACATAGGGAATGACTTGGGGCTTTTTACGTCGAGACTTTAATTGAAAGCGTACAAAATACAGCTTGTAAAAAAACTTAAGTCACCACACCTTCTCAAGCGACATCGCTTTGCTTTATGAACTCTTGAAAATTTCCAAGAAGACCCGACATTTTCGAACCAAATTTTGTTCTGCGATGAGGTCCATTTCCGGTTCAATGGGTATGTAAACAAGCGAAATTTCCGCATTTGGTTAGAAGAACAACCGGAAGGGATTCAAAAGCTGTCAATTCATCAAGAAAAAAAAACCAGTTTGGGCGGTTTCTAGGCCGATGGAATCATCAGTCCATATTTTTTCAAAAATTATGGCGGTAAGAACGTGACCATCAATGGCGACTGTTATCGCGCCATGATAACCGACTATTTGATGCCTGAAATTGATTATCCTGAACTCGGTGACATTTAATTTCAACAAGACGGCGCCACTTCACACCCATCGCAGCAATCAACGGATTTATTGAGAGAACACTTTGGTGAGCAGATAATTTCACGTTTTGAGCCGGCCGTGTGATATCACAACGTTAAGCTATTTCTGGGGGAATATGTAAAGTCTAAGGTCTATGCGGACAGTCCCGCTTCGATTTAGGCCTTGGAGCAAACTGATATTCGAAAACGAAATGTGACCTATCGTGAGGTTGAAACAATTACAGACATTAGTGGGACCAGCTTACCTTTATATTTCATGAACATTAAATCCTCCGCCTGTCTGTTTGTAAGCGAACTAATCTTTCAGATTTGGAGTTATCGCTCTAAAATTGTGCATACGTACTTTTCTCATCAAGCAGCTGCTCAAGTATCAGAAACGCTGATATCGAACTACTATGGCGTATAGCTGCCATACAAACTGAACGATCAAAAATAAGTTCTTGTATGATAAACTTTTTTATTTGTTGAGATATCTTACTGAAATTTGATATAAATAAATACTTATAACAAAGCTTTAATATCTGAAGATTTTTTTTAGTTCGGGTCACTATACCATATAGCTGCCATACAAACTGAACGATCAAACTCATGTCCTTGCATTGAAAATTTCTTTATTTGACGAGATATATCAACGAAATTTGGCACAGATTATTGTTAAGTGCAAAGCTATAATATCTGAAGAAATTTCTTTGATCAGAACATTATAGCATATAGCTGCCATATAAACTGAACGATAAAAATAGAGATCTTATATAGAAATTTTTTTTTGTGGAAATATATTTCTGAAATTTTATATAAATGAATATTTATGGAAAAGCTATAATATTTGAAAAAAAATTTCTAGATCGGGTCACTATAGCATATATGTAGCTGCCATACAAACTGAACGACCAAAACCAAATTCTTGTATGTAAACTGTTTTCTTAGAGCTGATATTAACATTTTATATTATTTTGTATTAATTTATATAATTACATTAATATTTTTTAATTATTATGATTTTTTTAGATAATTTTGGCATATCTATATTGCAAAAATATCATGCTTATTATTATATAACAATATCTTTATATTAAGGAAGCAAATACGCATTTGAAAATGCGTAATTTTTGTAAAGCCCACAGTCTGTGCCGACACAATGCCCATTAGCCTTGCAATTTATTTATATTTAAGTAGCTCATTATTTGTTAAATTTATTTGCGTAGCAGCCTAGACCCACTTCAGAGTTATGATTGCTGTCTCGAAAAATAATTAATATTTAGAAAACTAATAACTCATAACTAACTAACTAACTAATAAACACAAATAGCTCGAATGCCATGCAAATACGCATAAAAATATATTTACTTTTAAGTCTATGCAACTGCGGTTGTATGTGGTCATATTACGTCTGCGTGTGTGCGTGTGTGTGCAAAGACACAGCGTCAAAGAACGTACGTAGCAAATTCTAAGCAAAAAAGGGTTGGAACGCAGCAACGAAACTGCAGCCGGGCGGCAACGACCTTCGCGGCAGCTACACACACACACACAAACATACGTAACTAAATATTATATTTAAAATTGCGTTCTGTTTGGCAAATATAAAATATGAAACGAGTGTGTGTCACTTGCGCAATAAGCAATAAAAATGTTATTGATGCTGAAATAGTTCTAAACTGCAACACAAATGCGGACTTTTGTAAATATTTAAAATTTATTTTTATACAAAAACATTAAAAAGCGACACAAAAAGCGGCCAATGGCGAGGGGGTGGCTCCGGCATGCGCGGACAAGGTGTCAGTGGCTGTGGCAGACCTTCATTTTACGCGCATACAATGCGGTACAATTGTTCGCTAACACAACAACAACAAAAGCGATTAATAGCTGACGACTTACAATAGAATAATGTGTTCACACATACATACATACATATACACTAAGTACGTACTTATGTCTGTCTACACAGCAGTTGAGTTGAAAAGTCCCCGGCCTACCATAAGATAAGACAGGATAGAGAGACAAGCATTGCACCGTGACCTTAGGTCAATTATGCCCTCTCCTAAATCACAAAGGATCATATAGCTCCAGCATATTGATACAATCCAATATACTGCTAGGTGCTAGTGAGGCGATGTGATCCCTATTTCGAAACATGGATCAAGGCACTGGGAACCTGTTTCCAAATAGAGTTCATACTGCTCTGTAGACTGCTATGCAGTCAATTAGTAGGTGTTCTGAAGTTTCAGGCTCCCTATCGCAGAACAGACAATTTGCGCCAGAAGCTAAGTGCATGTTGTATAAGTGCTTCCTCAGCTTGCAGTGGTCAGTGTAGAATTTGACAAGTAGCCTGATCTTCTAGAGAGGTTGATTACATATTAAAACCTGCTGAGGTTATAACCCCCCATTAACAACTTGTTGCCAATACTTCTCTATGTCTTCTCTTTTCGGGCGTAGCAGCTCCTTTATGGTTTGAGAACCCACAGCGATGCAGGTTTAAGGTCCTACCATGTTAGTGGATACTGCGGATCGGGTGAGCTCATAAGCCAGTTCATTCCCGACTATACCTTTGTGACCGCGCAACCAGAGGAAGTACATTTAGTTACGTTCCGCTAGGCTATGCAGCCGTTCTCTACACTCCTGCATCGATAGCGATTTGATATCCTAGGCAGAGATTGATGGTGCTTCATTTTTCAAAGTAGTCAATAAAAATTATTCAATTCGCAACCCAAACTCTAGACGCCAGAACCTTGCCGGCTGATGTTGCGTTCTTCGATGCTTTGGAGCGGGTTCATCATGTGCAGTCCACACGGATGTCCACAGCATTGTCGTTGTAACGGTTCCCTAGTCCCAACCTGGTAAGAATTAGATAAGTTAGCATGGAAGTCATTCAACCGTAGACCCAGGAAACGTGCTGTTTCGACGGGGTCGAACTTTAGGGAGAGCGGTGTCAGATGTGTAGGATTAGCAGGGCAGACAAAGAGGTGCTAGCGTCATGCGGGGACTCGTTGCATGTTGGACAGATCTTTGGTATGTCGGGGTCGATTCTGAATAAGTGGAAGTTTAACCTGGTGCAGTATCCAGAACGAAGCTGCGCAAGGGTCACTCTCGTTTCTCGCAGCAATGACTCGAAGTACGCCATTCACTGAGAGTGAGTCGGTGAAGGTGTTAACGGCTCCATTGTGAATGGCAGTCAGTGCATAACCGAAGTTTGTTGCATGCAAACTCTGGTCGGCATATTGTTTTATGTCGTCGGCGTAGTTGAGGAAGGACATCTTGACGCTCCTAGGACGCGATTGCGCTACAAGCAGGTGACTGCAGGGATGACTTTTACGAAAGCAAGCTAAGAATTTAGTTCTCGTTGCGCCATCTATGTGTCAGGCCGGGCACTTTTCAATTAACCTATTATGTTAGTATATATGTTTTCACTTCGCACACATGTTCTGTATCAGCACCTGCTGTACCTCAAACGCGACAGAACAGGCGCACAATTCCACAGCCAGCCGACTCACACATGCATTGCCTCCCTTTGCGTTTGCCCCCACCAACAACACCAGCCGTCAATTCCCTTAATAGCCGCATTTGGCGTCCCAGTATTCACACATCGCCACGCCATTCCAGCGCACAAACTGCGTCCGCGCGACAAACAGTCTGCCTGCCAACCATATGCCCTCACATTTGGTCAGCCAATACGCCAGTGGTCTGTGCCGCTGTACACTGTCTGCTGTCCGCCCCCCCCCGGCAACCAGCACAGCCCAAACCAACTCGAGCCAACCCTTCTATCGTCCATCTGTCCGTTGGCATTCGCGCCTTATCGCATTTAATTAAATTTATGCCTGATTTCGCTTTTCACATCGCATTCGCTTCGCCATCAGCATGTCCGAAACCCACTTCACCGGGTACGCGTATCGTACCGGCGGTGGCATGCGGGTGTGTATACACCCAGTTGACAGCCAACCAAGTGGAGATTACTACATGCAGCTACATGCACGCACAACAAAAACACACCGTCGTGGTGCTGGCACTTTGGGTCTAGGGGGCGTGCAGTTGTGCGAGGAGGTGTAATTGAGCGCTGGCCGCTGGACAAACTGGACTCGCATGACGACACGACAGCTTGTTGCTTGGACAGGTAAATGCGCTGAACTTAATGAAGCGTTGGGTGATGGGCAAACAGTTTTTGAAAATCTGGCCTGGAGGCACTTTGGTAAATCGAATTTCGATTGAGTGTCAAAAAAGATTGCGCTTAAATCGAATTTAAGAGTTCGAAAATCAATTAAAATGGTTTTAGCTTTGGAGTTAACAAATTAATTTGGATGATTTTCATAACTCACAGGTTCATACATTGAAAAGCTTTATGAACTTGTGAAAGTTTTCAGTTACTAGGGTGGCAACTAAGTTCACGCTCTTTTTTTTAATGAAAATGCATTTTATTACGCATTGACTGCTTCCGAACCAGACCTGATCCATCGCACGGAACAAATAAAAACGTCACGGCGCAAGATCTGAGGATGACAGCGGGTGGGGTAGGACTTCCCATTTAAGAGTTTTGAGGCAAGTTTTATTGGGTTTGGCAACGTGAGACCGAACGCTATCATTCATCAGAATCACTTTTTCGTGGATTTCTTGTTATTGAGGTCATAAGGAACCCAAGTTCCTTGTTTCTACGTCCTTCCCAGCGTATGTCATTTCTTTAAAACGGGTTGGCGGGTGACTCCTCATGCTTACGAAAGCGCGTCATGCGCTTGACATGGATTCTCATCGACAAAGTCTCCATTTCACTTTCTTCGAAGCGATTTGGCCTTACTTCACGTCTATGGTCGTTAATATCCAAATGGCCATCTTTGAAGCGACGAAACCAATTACTGACTTTATTTCGATTTGCGCAGTACTTCCATACATTTTAGGAATTTCCGATGTGCTTCAGACGCCAATTTCTTTGACTGAAAAAGTTCCCGCAAAGGATGATTTTTTGGTAAAAAATTAGGCATGTTTCGCACAACCCAAAGTATATGACAGATAAACGAAGTCCCTAATGTAGAACGAGGTTTCCTTTGAAATGTCTAGGTTAAGTTTATCTCGTTTTGGATATATCAAAATCGATCACCACTGACTGCTGGAGCAAGCAATTGGCAAACGGGAACTCAGTTACACAGCTAATACTTTGTAGAAAATACATATGTTGTTCTACAGTTGAAAACCCCTTGGACCAGTGGTGAATCCACGTGGTTGGGGGGAATTTAGGTTTTGGGAAAACTCGTAACGCCGTCTTATCAGATATGGTCATCGTACATGCCTCTGCATCATATAGCAGGAGGAATATGATGAGTGACTTGTAGAATGTGGTCTTCGAGAGAGGACTTTGCAGTGGTCGTCATCAAAAGCTGGGTCTCACATCCGAAGCTGTTTTGATCTTTTAATTAAGGAGGTTTGTTACGTGGCGGGTCTCAAACCCAACGTACAACCCTGGGGAAAGATGTTCCTACTTCAGCTCGCCGGCAAACGGATGTTTTTGAAAACACAGGGGATACTTGGTCTAAGACCGGAAGTCGTGAGCTGCTTGAGCCATATGTAAAAGAACTGTTTCTGAACACTTCCAAGTGAATGGCGCTCAGAGAACTTTTCACACTTTTGTAAACTTCTACAAATGGCTCCATTCTTTATTATTTATTATAGCTTAATGCACAAAACCTGAGCTCCTAATGGTACTTAAATTCTTAATCCGGTTGGGTTTGCGTAGATGGGGTAGTCTGCGCTTGCCGAGCTGTAGGCAACCAGACGGACTACAGGTTGCGGATAGTGAAAACCCTTTAGATATATGGAAAGGTTAATGCGAATAACCAATAACAAACGCGGGAAGCATTCAGTGGCTAGAGTAGAAGAGTATCAGATAGGTTTTGGATTGCAATATGTACTCATAAATGTGAGCTCTATAGCTACATAGCGTGTGCTTTGATAGGCTAATGGCATTTAGGAAAAAGCATTTAAGAAGCCAGAAGCTATGAATCTAAGCAAATATTTCAGGCTTTAGTTAATTTCTGAATCAATACCTACTCTGACTTGAATGCTTTCCTCAGTCAATAATCGGTAATATCAAGGTCTTGCTGGACCTTTTGCTGCATTTCTGCCACAAAAAATATTTAATTTCTTTCTGTTTCATTCACTTTCTTCTGCTTTTAGTTTTGTCATTGTACTGACTTCTCTGTCATTTCTTCATGTCATTTATAACTAATTTGACTGAAGTCGCCACAAGACGCGCATTGAAAAACAGTTCTCGGAATCGCTACGATCTACTTGTGTACGTGTCTAATTTTTCAAATTTTCGCCTCATCTTAGACGTTAACTATTTTGGTTCCCACAACTTCTAGCGTGTTTAGCATTTTTGAAATCTCCCACGATACAACACAATTTATCGCCCACTATTAAAATATACATAAGTATTTAAGTATGTAAAGACAGGCGTAGTATATATTTATACATAAAATGAAGCATAATCAGCATTTGTCGTTTTCTGTATTGGCCAATTATACTCATATATTTATATATACAGACATATATGGCTTGATTTTTCATTCTTTCTTCAAAAGCGTTTATTAGTAAGCGTTTGCTTGCGCTTGTTGACATTTTTCGATAACTCACAGCAACACTATTCGAAAACTTAATTCAAGCAAACATATTAATATATATACATATGTACATACTTACATACTTACAGCGGTATAAATAATAGTGCCGAAAGTCTAATCAATTTGCATTGCTAATGATAACACATTTATTTTGAATAACAATAAGAACAACATATTTACATATGCAGGTATATACATACAAAGGTGGAAATATATAGTTGTATATACATATGTATGTATAAATCTACCATATATGTATACATGGAGCTGTGTACTTTTTGCAATTCTGCGACGATTTGTCTGGCTTCGTTTATTGATAAAAAATCGAATGAAATGTAAGTGGTGTTTTTTGTGGTTTTCGATGAGACAATACTCTTTACAGAGTATACCTAACAGGTCAATTAAAAAGTCTCCAGCCTACCATAGTAAAGCACATTTTTTATCAATAGTCCTCGGCCTATCATAGTAAATGTATTTTTTTTGGCAAAATTTGCCTTTTCTTATTTAACATATCGTCACCAAAAAAAATTAAATCTTTGTCAGATATAATAACCAATATATAACCATTTTATAACGAAAACGCGTATTTCGCGTCAATATGAAGTGTATGATAACCAATATATAACCAATACATAACCAATTTATAACCAATGTATAACCATTTTATAACCAAAACTCAACCAATATATAATCAATACATAACCAATTTATAACCATTTTATAACCAAAACTCAAATTTTGTTTTAATATTAGTGGTTTCTATTATATCGTTTTTCTTTCGCCTGTAAACTTACGAAAAGTGATGTTACGTTATTTTGCATTTTAGGCTACGTTATGTACTCCACACAAGAGTGATAACCTGACTATAGCGACCCTCCAACTTGTCGATATAATTTTTCTAATAGCATTTGTTCTCTGCCTCAAAAGAGGCCTCAGTTTCGGCGATCACCTCTTTAATCGACGAAAATGTCTTCCCAGCCAGCATTCTTTTAAGGTCTGAGAACAGGAAATATCGCTTTGGGTCAGATCTGGAGCATACGATGGATGCGAAAGCAATTCGTAGTCCAAATTCATAAATTTTCACCACCGGATACGGTGCATTGTGTTGGTGAAACAGCACATTCTTTAGCTTGAAGTGCAGCCGTTTTTCAGCAGTTTCGTACTTCAAACCGTTCAATAACGCGTTGTAATAGTTTCTTCCTGAAGAACATACTTATGTCTAAAAGAACATCCTGTACTTAAATAGTTGAGTGGGCCAAAACACCGGCAAGTCACATTCGGGCAGCTTGAGATTCGTTTTTTGACCGTCTCAAGGCCATAGTTAAGGCAAAAAGTGGTCATATCGAGCAAAAATGAATTGTTTCTGAATTTATGATTATTTTCACACATTTTGTACTTTAAAATAAATAAAAATAAATTTCCAACCCAAATTTATGGCTTTTTTAATTGGTTACGAGTGCCGGACCCTGTACTCTAACGAAAAATTATTAAAAATTACAAGTAAATTTTCTCAAAAAAACTAAAGTTCATTTTATCTTAAACAATTTAGTGCAGCTTATCTCAAGATGACTTGCTTCAAATATGTCTTTTTCCGTTTAACAAGTCAGCAATTAATAACTGTACGCCTTAAACAGTAGCAATCATGTTTAGTTGTTTAATTAAAAAACGTGTTTTGTGAAGTATTTTTTTTTTTAAATTAACAGAATATTTCTCACTTTCCTAGATTTTACTTATATATACGCATATACATATGTACATAAGTATGTATATATGTCATTTCTTAGTTTTTCAGCTACTCATTAGAGACGAAGTTTAATCTGAATAAAAAGATTATTAAACTTTAATTAGTACCGTGCTAATTGAGACAAAGTCATATACTTTATGTACATATGTATGTACGTATAAAATTTTTTTTATTGTTCATCTGTTCTTTCTAACAATCTGAAATATTTGCTACATATACTTATATATTATATATTCTCTTTTTCTCTTTTATTCTCGTAGACACCGCTTAAGTTTACAACAGTAATAAGGTTTTCTTCCTTTCATTGGGGGTGTTTTATACTTGGCGGCTCCCAAATCCAGCGCACATTCCTGGGCAGGGATGTTTTGTCTTCTCACTTTACCACGCCTTCAAACGGATCGCTTTTGGCTACCGAAAGTATGGTATAAGACCGGTAATCGGGAGTTACTTGAGCCATAATCATTCCTGGTCAATCCCAAGTGAATGGAGCTCAGAGAACTTTCCTCTCGAGTAAAAATACACTATATTCTAGAGCCTGCTTCTGCAAATTGCTGAGCTATCTAGAATCAGTTTCCTATTTTATGTTGCAAAACCGGCAGTTTGCGCAAGCGACTAAGCCCATGTTGGACAAGTGCTTCCTGAGTCTGCAGTGTGCTGTATAAAGCGCGACAAGGAGATGGAATTTGTCTCGGGGGAGGTTGATCATTCCTCTGTTTATATTTGAAGGCCTACAGCTATCATACAAACCAATCGATCAAACTCAAGTCCTTGTAAAGAAATTTTTTTTATCTGACAAGATATCTTCACGAAATTTTGCATGAAATATTGTCCAAGATAACGGTACAATCTCCGAAGAAATTGTTCAGATAGCGCTTCTATAACTTATAGCTGACATACAAACTGAACCTTCATAATCAAGTTTTTGCATGGAAAACTTTCTTATTTGACAAGATGTCTTCTCGAGCTACGTATAGAACAGTTTTGGTCCTTTGCGATACCAGATAGAGTTCAGTACTAGGTTCATGAGGAGTAGTTATCCATTAAGATGCCTGTGCTTAACGCGAATTTTAACAGACTCTGTAGTCTCATTATCGATACTTTTTCCAGTGTATCCCACGGTAGGGACGCCAGATGCTTACAGCATAGTCTTGCCAATGCGGACCATTGTTTTCCAGATGTCTTGCTCTAGACATTTCCTGCAGTTTTCTCTTACTGTCAGCCCCATTCTATGGGAGTGTGTTGCCACCAGACAGAGATTTAAGAGTAATCTTAATAAAATATTGCGGTTCATAGGCATAGCTGAGTATTGCTGCCAGAAGTCGTTGAAGAATGAGAGCGTTTTCGGAAAAGTCAAAATTCGTTTATATTAAATTATAACTGATAGCTGATGTTCCTGGTGCCGTTATATTATAGTGAAACTAGTAGCTGCTGCACTTGGTATATCTTGTCTATTAAAACATACCTATGTACATATGTATATGTATGTATGTATAGATTTGCAAACGATGATTGTTCGTGCAACTGAAACCAGCAACCTCGCAGCCTCGCTCGTTGTCACGTTGCGCTTAAGTACAATATTTAATTAAAATATGTATATTCACGAAAATTGAGCTCAATGCAACAATAAACCAATAGTTTGCACATATATGTATATAAATCTATCTACAAATGTATGTATATATGTATATGTATGAAGGATGTATGTATATGCATTTGTATATAGAAATATAATACATATATGTATGTATATATTAGCTTAGTTTACTAGCGAATCTCCATGTTCGTTAACCGCACCGCAGTATAAAGCAACAAACCCACGCACACATATACACACGTCGGCATACATACATATGTATGTATGTATTGTAAGCGACTACATTTGTTCAGCAGATGTTCACGTTTTTAGTTTGATTTGAAAATGTGTCGCATCACTTTGACTTGCCAGTCAATTAGCGAAAGCGATGAATGTTAATTTATTAAATCAACGAGACAATTGCTGGCGTTGCTGCTAGTTTTTCAACTGTTTGAGGTTGTTATATGATCGTTAAGCTATTGCTGCTGGCTGGCTGGCTAGTTTGCTGTCGCTTGTTGTTCTTGTTGTTGTTGCTGCTATTAGTTAGTGGCAACAAAGTAGCGGCTGTTGGACTATTGTTTCGCTGATTATTATAGTTTTTTGCTTTTCCTTTTTTTTGCTTTATTAAAGGTCGATGGCATAAGCATATTAAATTAGAATTTATTTGAGTAAATTGAAAAAATGCGAAAATCTAGTTTGTAAGTGGTGAGAATAGTTACGTAATAATATATTTTATATGTATACGTATGTATACGCAGGTTTGTTTGTACTTACATTAAAGGCTGGCTAAGTATAGAATTACCAAAGCTGCGACAAATGCTATAATTAAATATAATTAAAAAACACACGATTTGGAAAAAAAAAATTAAAAACAAACAAGAAAAAAAAACGTTGACTACCGCTGCACCGCAGCTATAATAACTTTCAAAGTTGCATTTCTTTGTAGCAATAAAGGGTGTAATATCAACTTTATTCTGCACTTGAGCGGTCAGTTTGTATGACAGCTATAGAATATAGCAAAGCGACCTGAACAATTTCTTCGGAGATTGTAGCTGTGCCTCATATAATAATCTGTGTCGAATTTCGTGACGATGCCTTATCAAATAAATAAGTTTTCCATACAAGGACTTCAGTGTGCTCGTTCGTTCGGAGATGATAATAATACTTTAAATATTGTTTTGTGTTAAATTTCATGAAGATCCGTTGACAAATAAACAAGTTTTTCATACAAGGACTTGAGTTTAATCGCCGAGTTTATATGGCAGCTATATGCTATAGTTATACGATTTGAACAATTTCTATGGAGATTATAGCGCTACTTTAAGTAATAATTTATACCAAATTTCGTGAGGATATCTTGGCAAATAAAAAAGTTTTCCTTGCGACGACTTGAGTTTAGTAGCCGAATTTGTATGGCAGCTATATGCTATAGTTGTTCGATCGGAGAATTTTTTTTCGAAGCATGTTTCGATGCTTTGGGTAATTATTTTTGCTGAATTTCGTTAAGATAGCTTATCAAATAAAAAAGTTGTCCATACAACGACTTGAGTTTGCTCGTTCAGTTTGTATAACAACTATATGCTATAGTTTTCCGATATGAACAATTTCTATGGACATTATAGCGCTACTTTAAGTAATAATTTATACCAAATTTCGTGAGGATATTTTGGCAAATAAAAAAGTTTTCCATACAAGGACTTAAGTTTGATTATTCAGTTTGTATGGCAGCTATATGCTATAGTTATCTGATCTCAACAATTCCTTCGAAAATTATACATACATACTTAGCAATGTTTCAAATAATAATCTGTGTTGAATTTCGTGAAGATACCTTGTCAAATAAAAATTTTTCCATACCTAATATCCATAAATTTGTTACAGAAACACCAAAGAATACTACTGCAAAATATATACATATTTACTATACATATGTACATATATAAATCATCTTTTATATACATTTTCATGCATTTTTATACATCTGCATGGCTATGTGTGCCCAGCATGTGATAAAAGATCGGTCTTTGTGTGCTCGAAAGCTGTCAGAATGGCTCACATTTCAAGCCTCGTTAAGGCAAAGACAAGATATTCACTTAAATATAAACACAAACATATGTATATACCTATACTTATATATAGATGGTGCATATAGAAATGTTTGTATGTATGGCCGCATTTATATATGTATGTATATAATTGTGTTTATGGTAAGTATTCTGCTTATAAATACAAACCCAAAGCTTCGCAAAATAAACAAAATTGCATTTTTCATTTTTGAGCGAGTATTTAACGTCTGTTATACCAATATACTAAGATATAAACTTATATGTATATAAATGTATATATAATATACCTCGTACATGCATATAAAATGCTTGGTGTAGCCACGAGCTTGCATTGAAAATGCGGGCATAAATAATGATTTCGTATGTTAATGCCACAGCTTTGGTTTTGCAGATAGATCAGGCATCTTCGTGAAGCACATACGTACATACATAGCAACAACTACACAAAAGCAGTAAACACTTTACCTTCAGCTGCACCGAAGCTATGTATAATATAAGGTATGAACATAATTTTATTTTGATTTTGATAGTTCAGATTGCATGACAGCTATATGCTATAGCGATCCGATCTGAACTATATGACAAAGAATTGTAGCAATATCCTGGATAATAGTTTCTGCCGAATTTTGTCAAAATATCCTGTCAAATAAAAAAGTTTTCCATACAAGGACCTGAGTTTGAACGATCAGTTTGTATGACAGCTATATGCTATAGTGATCCGATATGAACAATTTCTTCGGAGATTGTAGCACTATTTGAGATAATACTTCCTACCAAATTTCGTGAAAATATCTTATCAAATAAAAAAGTCACTGTATGGGGACTTGAGTTGGATTGGTCAGTTTATATGGCGGCTATATGCTATAGTGATCCGATATGAAAAATGTCTTCGAAGATTGTAGCACTACTTTAGAAAATACATTCTACTAAATTTCGTGAAAATATCTTATCAAATAAAAAAGTTCTCCATATAAGGACCTGAGTTGGAACGATCAGTTTGTATGCTTTAGTAATCCGATTTGGACAATTTTTTCGGAGATTGTAGCAAATTTTTAGAAAATAATTTATATTAAATTTCGTGAAAGTATCTCGTCAAATAAAAAAGTGCTCCATACAGACTTGAGTTTTATCGTTCAGCTTGTATGACAGCTACATGTTGTAGTAGACCGATATGAGCCGTTCGACAAATGAGCAACTTCTTGGGAAGCAAAGAGCATGTGCAAAATTTCACAACGATAACTCAACACCGGAGGGGCGAATTCGCGTATATACCGACGGACAGTCCAGTAAAACCATACAACCATAAAGAACACTTAATAATTCTGAAAAGATGCTTTCGGCAGGTTCACAAATTTAATGCGCAAATAGACAAGACTTCAAAAGAATATAATATTTTTTTGCTTTCATATGATAATTTCCAATAATTTATGTATGTAACTTCGAGATGGAAACTTATTGAAAGCAGTGACACCCATATAATCAAAAACACTAAAAATATAAAATTTTCAAAGAAAAATTTTTAAACATATTAAAAAATATTTAAATTATTCAAAATTTAACTATTATGACAATTAAAACCGACTTCTGGTGACTCAAGCTAATTGCCAGCACCAAACCCCAACAATCACGTGCGCACACGTCAAGTTAGAAACAGAAATGAAAAGCAGCAGCTGAAAATATCAAGGTACGTGGAAAGTCATTAAAGGTCGGTGCAAACGATGTAACCGGCAAAATTCGGGCAGTGAGTGAGAAAAGCACACAAACTCAAACCAGCATGCGCTCACACAGCACTTTGACATATCAATAAAACTCACGCTGACAGCGGAAATAGCCGGCAAAATGAGTTTGCGTCGAAGGGCTGGGGTTGCTACTCGCAGAGTGCTTACAATAGTACAACAAATAGGAAGAGCGCGATATGCTGTAAAGCGCTGTAAGAGCGTACATATATGAAGCAGCTGATTGTGGCAGGCAGCAAAAGCGCTCAATGCGCACAGAGCGGCTGTGGCTGGAGGTAGTGGAGTCTAAAATCAGCTGTGCGCAGAGAGAAGTAAATAGGAGCATATGTATTTTGTATATATGTATAAACACATATGTATATAGTACATTTATATACACTTATGTATATGTAATGAATTAAGCATAAATATTTAAACAGTTCACATTTGGCATTAGCAGACGCAGCGCTTGAGTGCCATAGAGTGGGTGAGAGTAAATGGAGTTGGAAATGAGTGAATGAAATTTGTTGCGCGTTTGTGCGGCAGGGTGGAAAACAGCTTAGCGGTGAAAAGAAAATATATAGGATGCGCAAAGTAAGCGGTGATGAAAAGTCACGTAGGCCACGCGGGGTTCTGAGCAGGGCAAGGCAGCAAAGAGCTGCTCTGAGGTAATGAGAGGCATGTATTGAGTGCTGCAGTGCACAGCGAGGCACACAAATGCAGAAATACATATGGGAGTGTGTGTATTTGCAGAGTTGTTGCAGAATAAAGAGTCCAGTTCGTTTGGGAAAAATCAATTATTAGCAGGATAAGCATGCAAATGTGCCCAAAGAGCGACGAGTTACTGGTAACAGAGTAACTTATATATAAGAGGGTGACTTACGACAAGGTGTGTGGAAAAATCAATGATGATAGCATTATTTTGTGGGTTTTCAAAGCAGCTTAGCTTTTAAAGAATTAAGCGAGGTTTTGGCGTTTAAAGTCTGCAAAAATTTGCTCAGCTGAAGTATATATAAATATTATCAGGTCCCTATGAAGTTCATGCAAAACTCTTCATTTATTAACTTCAAAATCAAAATGCTGCGTGGTGTGAGCAAATCCAAATTTTCATTGAGTAAAAGGAACCATTCATACAAAACTTGCTCACAGCTGTTCTTCAGAGCGACCACCAACTCTTACCACTCAAACGCTTTGTATTTAAGAGCGAAAGTTATGTATAAGTGAATTTCAGGCGGTGAGCTTTATTTTTGTAAGCATATTGCATATAGCAAAATTACAAGTAAAATTGAGCATAAATTTAAACCTTACTGAGCTTGGTGGAGAGGCATAGAAATGTGCTCAACGAGCATAATATAAATTTGCTCAGCAAAATTTTAGTTTTTACTCAACTTTATGTGATGTAGCTATATTTTAGAATAGAAATCAAAATTTCACTCAAAAACTGAAATTTTTGCATTTTCACTCAATGAAAATTGTCTCAGAAAATAAATTATATGCCAATTGTACGCGACGCTCTTCATTCTATATACAATATACCACTTGAGAGAACGGCACGTTAGATTCTTCTCATATAAATCGTGTATTTTTAAGCGCTCTTGGTTTGAGTATATAAATTTGAGCAAGAAAATAACTCAAAACTCTTTTTATGTACCTTTGGTCTTCTTTTTCACATACTAGCATGTACATAGAGCTCTCTTTAACTATGATTTCCTATGTAATTTTGTTGAAAATTTGAGAACTTATGTGCTCTTTTTCTCCAATGCTTGTTAATCTGTGTCAGCTGTTTGCCATGAGCAGCATTAAAGCCAAAATTTGGCACTGAGCACCATATTTACACTCCGAATGAAGTTTATGTTTAATGCGTCTTGCAGCATGCACTCTTTCTGCAAAATGTAATACCGCAAGTGTTTCAAATATATGTGAGATAGCTCGAACACTCATTATCAGCAGAAACTTCTCACTCAACCATACAACTGCAAGGGTTTCAAATATAAGCGGAAACATCTCACTCAATCATGCAACTGCAAGGGTTTCAAATATATGTGAGCTAGCTCGAACACTCATTAAAAACGTTAACTTCTCACTCTATTTTAGCTCTCATTAAAAGCGTTAACTTCTCACTCAATTTAAGCGCTATAATGCCTGTAGTTTCTTTTTAGTAACACCGCGCATCAAGTGCGCAATTCCAACTCAAAGTAATTATCTTCCCAACGACTCACTCAACTCTCTTAGCAGCACCACGAAAACATCTGTGCGTGCGCAAACGACGAAGTACAGAAAAAAATCAGCTGATTGCCTGAGCTGCCGAAACAGATGTTCCAAACGTTCAGCTGTGCGTTGTGACAGCTAGCGAAAGAGAGTGAGCGAGAGTAGGCGCTTATTGGTTAGCAATAGCGCATGGCAAAGAGTTGGGGCCATTGCAGGCAGCAATTTTAAGTAAGGGGGACTCACAGCCAGGCGCTCAATACGACTTTTCACGACAAGTCACTCACTCACTCACTCACTCACTCACAATTTAGTGCAAAAACACACGCACACATACAAATGTTATATGTAGCGGTTTGTAGGTGCGTTGCATTGTGGCTGTAATGTAAGCGAAGAGTAGGGATCTGAAAGATACAAATCGTTAGCCGGTACGTTGTTGTTAGTTTGGTTGGTTGATTGTTTGGTTGTACGAACGGTCGGTTGGCTGTTTGGGTTGGTTTGCCTTGCTTTGCAGTGATGGCCCGTCTGTATGTGGAAAAAAATCGTTGATTGTAACGGCCTGGGTAGCCCTATAAATAGCAGCACTTTGAGCCGGTCGGATCCAGTAGCTTCGTAACAACTCTGCTGGTTAAACGTAACGTGGAAATTGGTTTGTGTAGAACAAGAAGAGGAACAACTTTTTTTTTGAAAGAACATAAAGTAACAGCAACACAGCACGACTACGAAGACGAAGACGACGACGACCAAGACCAAGACCGCAAACACAACGACGACGACTACAGTAAGAGGCAAACCATTACAAGCAACCAAAAATAGACAAATGACAAAGGACTGCAATAATTTACACTGTAATACAGTTTTTGTAAAATCGAAACGGTAAAAACGAAGTTTCAACAGAAAACTGTATGTAAGCGAAAAAAGCAACTGTTGTTAATTTCACAAAGCCAATAAATCAGCCAGCCAGTAAGCACAGACTTGACAAATAAACCAAGCAACCAAATCCATAGACATTCAAGCGTAAATCAAGCCATATTTTCAAGCTTTCTTACCAATACACACACACACCACATATGAGCAACACACATACAACCGCTACGGAAAACAGCTGACATATGCAATTTTCACTGTTATTTGAGTCGTTGAAATTGCAAAATTAATGGTGTGAAATTCTATTGAGCGAGTAGTCGGCAAAGCACACGCCGTTGCAACGCATGAAATAGCCATTTAACAAAAGCAGCAAAAACCAGCAACTACAAAACAGCGAAAGCTCAACCAAATCTAAAAAAATAGACCCAATTAGCAAGCAACAAAATCCGTTTACTTGAAAGCGAAAGATGAAAATGTCAAATTTCGTAAATTCAGCAAAGTCCATAAATTAAATTTTTACAGCAGAAAAGTTCTTAAATTAGCAGCAAAGTCAGTAGGAAAAGCATTGAACAGCCAGAAGAGAGCACGCGAGTGAAGAGTATAAGTAACGCATTGACAAGCGGCAGGCGCAAGCAAACCAGTCAGGAAGCTACCAAACAACAATAACAAGCAACAAACACATTTCAACACGTACCAGCGCGAGCATAGGCACAAAAACAACAACGACGACAAGCAAACGGCAAATGAGTGAAAAGCAAATCAGCTGCAAGCAACACGAGCCGTGCAGTGAGTGAGAGCGCAACGCCAAACGCACAAGCGCTAGCTCCAGCAAGCCGTATGAGCGCTGAGTAACGCAGGCCAGAGCAATAACGAGTGCGGCAGTGACGCGTTTGAGCCAAAATAGCGCACAGCCGAGCCTTGGAGCTTGGTGCCAGCAACGGTGGCAGTCAGTAGCAGCTGAGAGAGCGTCGAGTAAGTAACGTCTTTAAATTTGGTGCAAGACGACGTAGAGGAGCTCGCGCAAAGCAACGGAAATTAGCAAAGACGAGACGACGTGGTACATAGGCAGACAACCGGCCACACAACGACGCACCGCGAAAGACAACCAAAGCTACTGTTTGTTGTAAAATCAGCCGGCGAAACGCGGTGTAACACAGGAGAAGCAACGTCGTGCTCCAAAAAAAAGAAAAATTGCAAAGCTGCGTACGCTACGTTTAAGGAAGTGGCATTTATGATATAAATCCATTTTCGCAACAGCGGTGTAAAAAAGCGAAAGCTAACGAAGGAAGCAGTACAATTTGCCATTGATATTGTGGACGCAGCCCGAAACGCCGCAGCCGGAAAAAGTGCAGACAGTTTGCTTTTTGTTGTGCCGATAAAATAGTAGACACAAATCGGCACAGTCCCAGTGCGTACAAGGAACGGCCAACGAAACTAGCAGTGAAGCCAGCATAAAAGAGTGCCACAAGCAAACGCAGCAATAAAAAACGAAAAAAGGAAGCAACTAAAAGAAGGCGCAGATAAATAGCACAAAAGCGCCGACAAAGCGAAAATATTTTACAACAAAAGCGAAGCAAAAATATTTTACAACAAAAAGGCAGCAAAAGTTAAAGCGTTGCAGGCAAATTTCCGGCCTACGTGCAGCAGGCAGAGCTAGCAAACGGCGTAGAGACCAGTGCGTAAAGGCTAAAAACCACAAATTTAAGTAAATAAATAAAAAAAAGAAATTAAGTGATATTTTAGTGCTGTGAATGAGACGTAGAGAAGTTGACGACGAAGCCTACAAAGCGTAGACAAATAAGCAGCAGCTACTAAAAGCAGCTGAGCAAGGAACAAGGAAACTCACACGGCCCGGCAGCCGACGAGACGCAAGCTGAACAGCCACAAAACACATTTAAGCAGCAAAAAGCATTACAAATTTAAAAATCATTACAAATTGCTAGTGCCAGCAGGCAGTGTAAATTAGTGGCAGCTTATGTGCAACACGGAAATTTGTGCGAGTAGCTTGCGTGGCTGAGAGTGGCGACTTGCAACTTGCTAAGCGTAAAATACACACAAGTTCAGGGAAACAAATCATTTCATTTTTAATAAAAAAAAAATACTTAACAAACTAAAAAATTAATACAAAATACAATAACAATAAAAATATAAATAAAAAGCGAGCAATTAATAGCGGTTGCAGAAGGCAGCGAGAAGAGATTGAATTAATGAAAATATAGGCGTGTGCGTGCAACAAAATACGCCAAAATGTAAATTGAATTTAATACAACAAAATTTTGACGAAGAAAAAATCAACGCGTATTACTACGAGGCGAGAAAAAAATCGAGGCAGATATTTAACAGCAAGAAAAAAACGCCTTCAGTCAGTTACTTACAAAGCAACCGCACATAATAAGCTAACAAATTAATTAGTGTAAAAGGAAATGCAGTTAAAAGTAATAGGACGCAGCGTTGGTACTAGTACACAACTACTCCTTTTTTAACGCCTTTTTAAACAAGCATAATAAATACAAATAATCAACAAACAAATTACAAAGTAATACAAAAGTAGCGTTAAAACCGTTTTAATAAAACACACAAACTAATGCAAAAGCAACAAAAATAACAAAAAAAAACTTAGAATATCAAATTGAAGCGTGAGGCGACGACAAAAGAAGCAAAGACAATTACAAATTGAACTTAGTTGTTATTTTCCAATTACGTTTTTGTTAAGTAAAGCATAAAATAATTAAAAAATCTACTAATAGACACAACAAATTATCATTAATGTTTAATAATTGTTAATTAAATAATAAACGCGTTTCACTAAAGTGAAACTTAATAAGACAACGCCGCATAACTGCAGAACGGTTTTCGAAACGCACATCAGGCAGCAGCATGAGTCGGCTAGCGTGAGATTGAAGTGGATTGAAAGCTAGGCAGAACGCGAGTGAGTTTAAGGCAGCCCGGCAGTTCGTCGAGTTTTCTGCCGTTTTGTGTTTGCTTTCTAATACAACTGTGTGTCTTTAATTTTAATTCAAAAAATTAATAAGAAAAAAAGAAAACGAAAACAATTTTTGTGATTAAAGTGCATTTCTCTAAGCGTAATTTAATTCAAGTAGTAAGAAATCATACATTATAACTAAGCAGTAAATTTATAAAATCACACGACAACACCAAAACCACACACGCATACGCGACGCTCAAAAGCAAACAAAAAATAATTAAGAAAAACGTGCATCTCTCAATTTTCCAACTTCACACGTACGCTGCAGTACACTGCAGCGCCAACAACTTTAAAATTGGCAACACTACAACAACACGCTACCACAACCACACAAACACAGCAGCAGCCACGGGCACTGCAACAACAGCAGCAGCAGGAGCAGGAGCGGCCGGTAGCGACAGCCAACACGAACACACAGGCGCCACACAGCCAGTCAACAACGCCAGCAGCAGCGGCAGCAGCAACACACCCACCACAAGCATTAAGCAGCTATTGGCGCTTGTTAGCAGCGCCAGCGCGGTCAGCGCGGCCGTCGACATACCGCCGCCCAGTCCGGTCACGGAGGCAGCCGTCGAGGCGACCACCGTCGATCAGCAGCGTAGCGCGTACTTGCAGGCAACGGTTGTTGCGCAACACCGGCAACGCGCCGATAGTGTTGTCGCCAGGCAGCAGCCAGGAGCGCGTGTTGGAGCGCCGCAGGCTAAAGGCGCGCCTGAAAGTGAAGTCGAGAACGAAGTGGAAGTGGAAGCTGAAGCCGTGCTTGGTAATAGCTGCGTTATTAACGCGTGCGCCGGCAGTGACATTGACGACGACAGCGAGGCTGAAATTGAGCGAGTTGAAGCTGCGCGCAACGGCGATACGGCGGAGGTGGCGCAATTGACGCTGGCTGGCGCTGAGCGCGAATACGCGCACGTTGACTACGAGTCACAGTTCGAATTGGACGCCGAGCTGGAGCGGCACGCCAACGATTTGATCCATATCGATCAAGTCTTCGAGGAGCTGCGCCAGAAAATGGAAGTGCTCTCAGTACAAAATCAATATCAGGGACAATTCGGTGTCATCGGTTCAAGCAAAGTTAAAGGTGAGTGTCACATATTTTATAAATATTTCATGCTTAAAGAAAAATTTTTAAGCTCTAAATGTTGAAATTCCGCATAAAAAGCGTGTGAATGCAAATTGTGGTAAAATGAGTTTTAGGAATAGGCAGCAAGCTTTTTTCCATATTCTGAAAGCGTTTCGTAGTTTTCGTTATTTGAGGTGTTGTTGAAATTAGTGAAAGGTGTAAGAGTATATTTTGGTTTTCAAATTATAATATGCACAAATATATGTATATATATATATATATATATACATATATAGCTGCCATACAAATTGAGATAGAATGCACTTTCAGCGAATTGTGTAATATGTGTCTGATTTGCATGAATTTTCGCTTAGCTTGGTATGGAAATACTGGAAATAAATGGTATATTTGGTAAATATGTGTTATTGGCAGCTATCTTTCACTTTTTTCTTAAGTAGTTGTTGTGAAATCGTTCTGAAATTTTACACATGTCCACTACTTTGGACGAAGCTACACATTTATCGGAGCCGACGATATCGGATCACTATAGCATATAGCTGCCATACAAACTGATTAGTCAAAATCAAGTTCTTGTATGAAAAACTTTTTTGTTTGTAAAGATATCTTCACGAAATTTTACTCGAAGTTTTCCTTAAGGCACCAGTACAATATACGCAGAAATGGTTCAGATTGGACCACTATAGCATATAGCTGCCATACAAACTGAACAATAAAAATCAAGTCCTTGTAAGGAAAATTTTTTTATTTGGGAAGATATCTTCATAAAATTTTACTCGTGTTATTGTATAAATCAACCTTATAATCTCCAAAAAAATTGTTTGGATCGGATAACTTTAGCATATAGCTATACATACAAACCGAGCAGTCAAAATAAAATGTTCTATGGAAATTTCTTATTTTGTGAAAGATATGCCAGCTTCGCTGCAACCGCAGTCAATGGAATTGTTAAACCAAAAAGGTTCACACCATTCTCATTCAATTAACACAATAATTTAGTTTTAGTTGTCAATTAAATCAATGCTTATTTTTTGTTTCCAAGTCAGCGATTACTGCTCGCATAAAAGGCTACAATGCGAGCAATAATTAAATTAAGTCATTTTCACACATGCTGTATTAGGCTAATTTGCCTCGTTCGAGCGTGTAATATTTTGTTTAAACAAACACCTTTTGTCATAAAATTATTTAAATACAATAATTAAGCATTAATTTGCATTTTTTGCCTTGGCCGCTTGAGTTTTTGTTTATTAAACAAATTAAGCAATTTTCGAAACTAATTGCATCCGGTCAATGACACAGTTTATGCTGCATACATAATTATTTCATTATTTTTTTTTAGCAATTACAACGGCTATTAGCGCTGATTGATTGCTGTTAGTTTTTTATGTTTTCTTTCAACGAAATTTTAAGTAAAAATAATTATTCAAATAAATGCAATATTTCTTTAGTACGAAGGGTCAAAATTTTATTGAAAAAATATAATTTTTGTGAATGGAAATAAAAAAAAATATTACAAAAATTATCATAAAAGCATAAAAGTATTGAAATTCAACTTGCGGTAAAATTATAATTCAAAATAATAAATTTCGTTTACTCAAAATTTTTCAAGAAAAATCCAAAAATTTATTTTAAAAAAATACAATAATTTAATATTGAGGAAGAATTATTATTATTATTTTAAAGTGTTGGAATTCGATGTGTAAAAAACTAATTCTTCTATTTACTAATTATTGTTGAAATTTAATAAAAAAAATGCAAAATTTTACTTAAAAAAAAAACAAAAAATTAAAGTTAATGAAAATAAGTTGTTTCGTTTCACGTTGAATGTAAAAGTATTAAAGTTCAAAACAATTATCAAAAATTAAATTTTCTTTGAACAAAATATCGAAAATTTCTATTTATCAATTATTATTGGAAATTTTAATAAAAAAGTCCAATGTCTCACGTTGGATTTCAATTGTGAATTTTTTTTTATTAAAATTTGGAATATTTTTTTTTTATTTAATTTAAGCAATTTTTGAATTTTAAACTTCTATATATTTTTAATAGTATCTATTTAGTATTTTGAAAAAAAAAAATATAAAAGGTTTGAATGATTTGAAAAAAACTTATTGTTGAAAAAAAGTATTCTAAATACGTTGAAATTAAACGTCTGACGAGATAATAGTTAATAAATTAAATTTTCTTCAATAAAATATTACAAAAAAATATTCAAAAACTTAATTTTTTGAAAAACAAAAAATATTATAAAAATTTTAAAATTTATCACGAGCAAAAAAATTGCATAAAAATTTAAATTTCTTTAAAAAATGTTTTTAAAAATTTTAAAAAACATCATTTAAAAAAATTTAATTATAAAAAAGTTTAGCGTTAGCAATTTTTTATTATATTTTCTTTACAAAATTTAAAATTTTAATTAAATATACCAAAACTAAAAGAAAATATGTACATAAACTACATAATCCCAACGTGAGGCATAATCTTCGTAAAATTTTGATAATAATTGTTCAAAAATTTATTTCTCTTTACCAAAATATTACAAAAAAAATTCAAAAACTAAATTTTTTGAAAAAAATAATTTTTTAAATTTAGCGTGAACGAAAAAAAAAATTGTCTTTAAATAAAATATTGAAATTTAATAAAAAAGATCAAAATTATAAAAAAAATTGCAAAATTTTGACAATAATAGTTCAAAAATTAATTTTTCTTTACCAAAATATTTCAAAAAATATTCAAAAACTAAATTTTTTGAAAACAAAATCAATATAAAAATTTTCAAATTTATCGTGAACGAAAAAGTTAAAAAAATGTCATTTTCTTTAAATCAAATATTGAAATTTTACTAAAAAAATTGTAATTAAAAAAAACATACATAAATTCAACGGGCGGCGAAATAAAAAAACTATATTTATATATAGAAAAAAATGCTTCATAAAATCATAGATTTCCAATTCATTCAAGTAAATCTAATAATAATACCAACAATCTAAATAAAACCAGCGCTGCAGCCAGCAGCAGCAAAAATGTGCTGAAAAGCACTTACTCCACTCAGAATGCTTTTGTCATTGTTGTTGTTGTTTTCTCTGTATTAATTACATGCTTGGATTTTGTAATGATTTTTTCATGAAGTGGAGTGTAGTCAATTTGCAACTAACAAGCTGTTTGCATTAATATTATTTTTCGGTTGATTAACGGCGACACCATAGCTAAGCACACATACACATACACACAAGCAAATCAAGAAATATGCTAAGCACATATGCATATAATTTACTTCACTGAATAGTTGCATATGCACAGGCTTACAAGCGCGCACACACCGCCACATACATATGTATGTATGTGTGTACGTGCGTGTCTATTGAATTTTCCATCCACTAATGTACGACCACTCATTGTGTAAAACCCGCCGCTGTTACGCCGCCAAAGTGGACTAAATGACTTTTTAGTTGCCTTTATTTTTTGAGTTCAAAAATTCAGTCTTTCTGCCTGCTCAACACAGTAGGCACCACTCCCCTTTGGCCGCCTGCGCTGAGGCGACGAACTTGTTTTCGCCTTTCAGTTTATTTGAATTATCACAAACACATATTTTTTATGGCTGCATATTGGACATGTATGCATTTGTGTTTGTGTGCGCGTATGTGTGCTCACACAATAGAGTCTTCAAATATCAGGGTCAGAACGGCTTCAGCTGCGAAGCGCCCATTAAATGAAAATGATATATGACCACCACTTCACACATGACACTCCATGCTGCACCGTACCGCACCACACCGCGCGGCTATGCACTGCTTAGCTCAGCGCTACAGCTGCTTGGCTTTGCACGCTGTGTTTGTGTGCATGTGAGTGTGAAATAATATGTTTTTTTCGCTTTGACAATATTCTATTTCATTGTTTCAGACAATACCGCGATTTATTAATTTTTTTCTTGTATTTTTTCTGCTTTAACCTTTTGTCAGTGGTGAGTGAAATTCGATTAGCTTCCGAACTGGATAGAATTTTTGGTGAAATTTGAGCGCCATTTAGAACAAAAGCGCACACGAAATGTTGCGCAATGACAGACAAGCATACAAATATTGTTCTTATATATACTTTTACATACATATACATACATACATATGTACATATTAGTATATGACTGTACGGAATATTTCAAAAAAAAAATTAATGGAAAGAATTTAATTAAAAAAATTATTTGTTTATTTTTAAATGTTATTGTTGTAAATTTTCAATTAAAATTATTTAATTTTTTTTATAATTTTTTTAATTATTAAATTTTAATTTTGCTTAATTAAACTTTTTAATATATTTATTTATATTTAATATGTATGTATATATTTGTGTATGACTATAATCAAATTTCTGACTAAAAATATTAGTAATTATTATATTAATTAGGAAAAATAAAATATTTTTTAATTTTAATTTTTTTTTAATATTTTTTCAATTTATATTTTAAATACTTTTTAAATCGTTTAATTATTAATTTGATTAATTTCTTATTTTTTTAATTAATTTTTTTTTTAATTTCTACTAACTTTTGTCTATATCAAGCACAGTTTAAATTCAATTTTTTTTATTTTTCTCGCTATAACATTTTTAATTCGAAAATATTGAAATAAAATAAAATTATTAAATTAATTACGAAAAAACATATAGTATATTTTTTACTCTTAATTTTTTGCTCAATTCAAATTTTTATTTGTTTTTAATTACTTAGTTTTTTATTAATATTTTTTTTAATTTTTACTAATTTATAATTAAAAGAATTAAGAAAATTTAATGGAATTAGATCAAAAACTGCTAAAAACGCTAATCAGATGCTAAAACTAATAAAAAAATAAAAAAAATCACTACACTACCGCTTTGTTCTGTTCGCTAATTGCCGCCAGCGAATTCTGTAAATAAAAGATGTTAATCAATTAATTGTTTAGACTATTGTATTGGCCGCCTAGCAACGCTTCGGGGAATTCCTTGTTTGCTTCCAAGCACACACAACGGGAAATGCTAATAAAAAGTTGCTGCAAAATAGCAGACAGCTTCATAAATTTTCAGTTTTTCTTTAGGGGAAATATTTTTTCTAAGCCTTTTCAGCCAGTTGCCATGTGCGAGCCGCGTAATCGAGCAATAACTTGCAACAGATTATTATCGGCTGTACATAAAGTGATTTTTTTTTATTTTACACATTTAAAAATGAACCATGAACCCTCTGTGCAAGGAAGCGCTTTCAACGTTTGAAGCATTTTTGGGAAAAAAACTTTTCAATCACACGAATTTTCACACACACACAAACGCACATAAGCACAGATACTCCAGCGCAATTAAAAATTTCCGGCAAATTCATGCTTTTATTACCTATTTGTTTAGCCAAACACAATGCTTGGCAGCTCAGCGGCCACGCGTTACGCTATATTGAGCTGCTAATGGTAACAACTCATAGGCGCACTCAGCAGACTTGGCGCATCGTGGCGCTATTTGTGGTATTTCGCGGAATTTTTCAATTTTATAAGCGTTTTCGCTCAAATAAAAATCTAAAATTTTGAGTAGTGCTGTGTTGATTAATTTATTGAAAATAAATTAACATGCACACCTACATATGTACATACTTGTATATATGGTATTTATAGTTATACTGTAGTTAGGTAAATCACATTCATTGATCCTTCTGGGAAATTATTTTAGTTGAAAATTTATTCTCTTGTCGAGAAGATTCAGCAGAAAAACGTCTTTCCCATGAATTACAGATAATTTTAAAGCAATAATTTTAAATAAACGTTATACTCTTATATTTAGATTTATTGTTGAGTGTAAGCTTTGAATTGATGAAGCTGCAAATTTCGTTGGTAATTCGAAATACGAAGAAAATAATAAAAATTTCAAAATAAATATAATGAATTAAAAATGAAGATAGACTTATTATTGCATAGTAAATTTGTAATATATGTTTTTTAATAAAATCACACATTCTTCTTATATTAATATAAGAGAAAAGATTTTAAAATTAAAGAAAGCATTACAGAAATTAAAAATATGAGAAGAAAATTTTTCTTCAGAATTGAGATTTTAACAAAAACAAAAATTAATATACATAAATTAAAAATTTAAAAATTAAAAAAATTTAAGAAATTAACACAATTAATAAAAAATTAATAAGTAAAACAATTTTTTTTTTGCGAATTATTAAATCAATAAATAAAATATAATATAAATAAAAAGAAGTAAAAACTAAAACATATTGACAATATTAAAAAGTTAGTAATCAGATAAAATTATGGAACATAACGGGGTACAAATTGCACAAAAAATATTTTTTTCGATATAAATTAATATAACTTAAAAAAACTTACAAAAATATTTAAGAAAACTTAAAAAAAAAAATTTAATTAACAAAATTAAGAAAAATTAAATAAATTAAAAAAAAAACGAAAGCAAATTTTTTCTGCATATTTTTTAATAAAAACTTTAGAAACTTAATTTTAAATAATAAAAAAAATAAATATTACAAGAGTTAAAAACAGCAATAAAAGAATAGAAACTAGAACAGATTATGTGTTTGAAGCAGCCCCATGCCAGTTTTATAGTAAGAAAATTAATAATTATTTTTTTTTTGTATTTATTGCTTGTTGTTTTAGTAATAGCTTTTGAAATTATTTTTCTATTTATATGTAGATACTTTTTTTAATTGTAATTAAATTTTTAATTTTTTTAATTAATTTATTTTTAATTTTCAAATTATAAAATTAATTTATAATATCCAAAAGCAAAATATTTTTAAAAATGAGTTTTTTAATTATAAATTCTTATTGTTTAAAAAAATTTTAATTTTTAATAATAAATTATTTAATTTAAATTAATTAAATTTAATTTTTAATAAATTTTAATTTTTAATACATTTTTTAAATGTTAAATTTTTTTGTAACAATATTTTTAAATGTACTGAATTTTTATCTAATTTTTTTAATATGAATTTTTATATATTTTTTTTATATTTACATATGATTTTTTAATTGTAAATAGTTTTTCTAAATTTTAATTTCTGAAATTCAAATTTTAAAAATTAATTTATTATATCAAAATGCAAAATTTTATTAAAAATAAATTTTTTTAATTATAAATTTTTAATGTTTGGAAAAAATAAATTTTGAATAATATTTGTTAATGTTAATTTTTTTGTAAAATAATATAAATTTTTTTAATTGTAATTAATTTTTTTCTAAATTTTAATTTCAGTAATTACAATTAAAGAAATTTAATATAAACATAAAAAAAATCAAAAATTAAATTAAACAAAGGAATTTCTTTTATGTATTACAAGTACTAAATTTTTAAAAAATTGGATTTCAAAAAATTTAAAAAAAATTAATCATGATTAAAAAAATTATATATGTATAAATGTGAAATAAAATTAAAAATTAAAAAAATTTTATAAAAAAAAAATTAATCTAATACAAAGAAAATTAGTTTTATAAAATTTTGCTATTGGGTATAAAAATTATTTAGGAAAAAATTAATAAAAAAACAAATCTTTTTTAATTTGACAAAATTTCAAGTTATTTTAACATTATTTAATTTAAATTTTTAATTTAATTTTATTTTTAATTTCAATAATTAATTTTTTTATTTAGTTTTGTTTTATAATTATATTACAATTTTTCAATCTTAATTTTTTAGAACATTTTTAATTTTTAATTTTTTTATTTTTTTTTACATTTTTTAAATTTTTTAATTTTTTAATTTTTTTAATTTTTTTATATTAATTTTTTTATTCTGTGTTAAGTTAGATAAATGCAAAATTGTTCGTTTTTCGTATATTTAGAATATGTTTTAATTAAATTTGAACTCGCATTCAAAGTTTTTTGTATCGACAAAGCTTTTGTAAGCAAAATATTGCGTTAATTGACTTTTTCGAAAAAAAAATCCAACAACCCTAAGGCACACATGAACAGCATTGCCAACACACAAAAAGCATACCACAACCGCTATGTGAAGAACAGAACTAACGCCTTGAATTTGCAGCACTTCCACTAAATTTATTAAAAATTCACAAAATTCCACTCAAGCCAGGCACAGGCACAGGCGAAAAAGGAAAGCCAACAAATATAAATGTGTGGCTTTCAAACTTTATGGCAAAATACACTTTTCAGCTTACGCAAAGCTAAATGTATGCTAGAATATATGTTCCTGTGTGTGTATGTGTGTAATAACTCCCGCAAATACCCAGCGCACGCCACATCACTGACAAACTGAATGAATTTTAAAATTTAATCAACCACACCTCCGAAAGGAAGCACAAAGCAAAAACAAAAAAATAACCGCAAATCCACCAAAAACGCAAAAAAAAGTCTAAAACCAAATCAAAAATGCAGAATTGTTAAGCTTCAGCTTGTATGTACATATGTGTGACTCCATTGGATTATACAGCCAACTAGTGAGCTGCGGCCTTTTGAGGCACTTAGTAACCGAAATACGCTCCACCATCACCACCACACATGCAGAGCCGCTGCTTGACTGTGTAGTAATCGCCTTGTGTGGCTTTGCAGCGCAATCGTATGCGCCAGCGTTGGCATTATAAAGTCGCTGGCCAAACAAGTATGACATGACGCTCCAGGGATTATGCAACTTCCTGTTAATCCTGTCACTTGGGCGAACTCGGGACAGATTCGCCAGCACTGCGACTGGTGTGACTGTGCGCCTGTGTGTGTTTGTCTGTGCTTGTAGTTCTACACACCTAAATCCTAGTGTCGAGCCGAGTGTAGTCGAGTGGCGCGCACACACAAAAGGCAACTTTCATGAAAGCGAGCGGCAAGTGGAAAAATGAACCCAATGTGAATTGATAAAAGCAGCAGGATAAAAGGGAAGCGCCGCAAGGCTCAGCAAACCAGCTGAGTGCTGGCGACAGCACACAGACACAGGCAAGTGGAGCGCGCAGTGAAGGTGTAGCAACAAAAAACAAGCTGTTGGCAATTGAAATCCACACCGAGTGGAGAAGAGTGAAAAGTTTGCATGATGGCGAAGGTGCAGGTGGTGCGCGGAGTGGCGTGCTGGCTATACAGGGGCGCACAGGCCATGCAGAGACGCGCTAGCTTCAACTGACTCTGGCAGGCATGCTAACGGCACAGCGCGCAGTCAACACAAGCTGTGCTGCGGCGCTGTGTCCGTCGCGGTGCGAGGCGGCTGTGTCAATTGTGGCGCTTTAACCCGAGTGCGCGTCGGAGGGCGCGTCTAAGTGTCGCTTTGCTGGTCTAACCGCCGGTATGTGCCCGCGCGTCCAGTCGTCGCCAACAAATTGTGGTTCAACATCGCAATTGCCGGGCTTCGTTGGCAACAACTGATCGCCGCTCTTTCAATTGGTATGAAAAAAGAATTATCAATGCAGCGTGCGCGGGCTTGGAGGCTTCACTATTGCCAAGTTGGCCACGGCGCGCTGCTCGTGTCTACTTTAGCGCGCTAACAGCTGACTGACTGCCGGCTTCAACTTCACTACAAACAGTTACTTTACATGTTTGTATGTATGTGCCTGTTTTGCTGCCCCTTGCGCCTCATCAGCTCACACCCGGCTTCGCGCTATCGTCCGGTTTTTGTGGTTTTGAAAATTGCAGTCAATTTAATTTCATGTCTGACTGCGTCCACGCCAACTGCTTACCCACTCCCCCTACCGCGCGCACACGTACGCTCTGAAGTCGCTACTCTGTTTTTTCCTGTAACTTTTATTTTAGCAGAATTTTTTACTTGCAACCACACACACATACATATGTATGACAGTCGTACATGCTGTTGCCCGCATAAATTACACACTTTATTGCCGAGTGTACGCATTCGCCGAAAACCAAAAAAAAAGGATGTGTCGTCTGAAGGACATTTGCATACAAACGCTTCTACGCGCACACTTACATGCCTGTCAGCTGCCTCCGCGCCGCTGCTGTGTTTTGCGTCATCGCGCTTGTCGTTGTCCTTTCAATCCTTTGGATTCGCTTCGTTGGCGAGAGGCGCGCGTCAGTGCAGCTGTATGTGTCGACCCACTGCATTGTTGTGCCGCGCAGCTGCTGCCGCCTGCCAGCCCATGCCCTTCAGCGCGCCCGCCAGCCCAATTAACTATTGAGTTTTTGTCAAACTTTTCTTGTTCGGCACACATTCACGCGCATTTCAAATTGCAGACGCTTTTTTTTTGGTTTCATACGTTGCTTTGTTTTACTTGTTGTTGTTGTAGCATTATTTTTTTATTTTTTGCTTTGTTGCTTGTTGTTGGCAACTTTCGCGTTGTTGAATTAGCTTTGGAAATTTTGTAATTAAGCTCGCAAGCAAGCGCTTTGAACGCCGCCTACCAGTCACACACACCACCACACACACACATACACAAAAAAAAAGTCGGCAGTCGCCACGGCCAACTCTGTTGCGTTGTGTGCCAAAAAGTATGGCAAAAATTGCACAAAAACAAGCAAACTGTCTATGTATATGCAAATCGACAAGCACACCCACGCGTCACACACACACACACACACACACTAACAAAGCTTTGGGTTGACTAACAAACCGACTCGCTCTTAGCGCAATTTGTTGTTATTTTTGTACTGTTTCTTGTTTTTTTTTTTTTTTGGGTTTTGGTATTTTGAGTGTTCGCGTGCCTCACTCGCTGGTTGTTTGAAGTGCTTGTTGCGATGCGCACGACGGAACTTCCAGTGTTGCGACACTGTGAAAAAAGCTGCCGAAAAATTCAAATGAAAAATTGGAAAAAAAAAAATTTTTAACATCTATGTAACGTTACCTTTGTGCCGTCCCAACAATGGCTGAAGTCTACATAAACTTGAATCTAGCGAAACCTGGCTTTACTCACAACTCGAACTGCCCACAACCCATACAATTTGCTCAAACTACTGCGGGTGGCTCCACAAGCTACCTTGGTGCTTACTAAGCTGCCGCTAAAAGATCATATCAAGACTAGCACTGGAGCAAGAAATGAAATAAAATAATAAACCGAATCTTTATGAAAGCCTTGTTTCAGTTCTTTAAGGCTTGATGGCTGCTTCTTTGAAAATTTCTGAACGATAGGGTACGAAGCATTACTGGCTGATTATGGCTGAGTTTTGATCCCACTTCTAACAAAGCATGCAATTTTTGCGAATTATTACATTCGGTTTGCCTGGAAGTTTTCCACACGACAGGAAACGCTGAAACCCTTATAAAGCATTTATCGAGTTGCAACGATTTAGCCATGAACTATCCCCTCAGAGTTTGAGGAAGCGATCTGAAATTTTGCACACGCCCTTTTCTCACCAAGAGTCTGCTCATTTGTACGAACCATTGATATCGGGCCACTATAGCTTATAGTTGCCATACAAGCTGAACGATCAAAATTATGTCTTTGTATGGCAAACTTTTTTATTTGTCGAGATATTTTCACGAAATTCGGCTCGCATTATTTTCTACATCGGATAACTATAACATATAGCTGCGATACAAACTGAACGATCAAAATCATGTATGACTAAATATTTTATATATAGAGATATCTTCACGAAATTTGGTGCAGATTATTTTCTAAAACATTGCTATAATTCGCGAAGAATTTTTTTTAGATCGCACAACTATAGCATATAGCTGCCATACTAACTGAACTATAAAAATTATATCCTTGTATGGAAAACTTTTTTACATATCGAGATATCTTCAAAAAATTTGGTATGAATTATTTTCTAAAATAATGCTCAAATATCTGAAGAAAATTTTTAAAATGGGACCACTATAGCTTATAGTTGCCATACAAACTGAACGATCAAAATTGTGTCTTTGTATGGCAAACTTTTTTATTTGTCGAGATATTTTCACGAAATTTGGCTCGCATTATTTTCTGAAATAATGCTAAAATATCTGAAAAAAAATTCTAAATCGGATTACTATAACATATAGCTGCCATACAAACTGAACGATCAAAATCATGTCCTTGTATGACTAAATATTTTATATATAGAGATATCTTCACGAAATTTGGCGCAGATTATTTTCTAAGACATTGCTATAATCTGCGAAGAATTTTTTTTAGATCGGACAACTATAGCATATAGCTGCCATACAAACTCAACTTTCAAAATCAGGTTCTTTTGTGGCAACTTTTCTATTTGTCAATGTTACTATAGCTTGGGAAAAAAAATTTATAATTTTTTCTTATTATTCATAAAGTTTTTTTTTATGTATTTATTTATATTCTCTTTTATTCAGCTATTCCAACCTTCTATAAAAGCGCCACAAAAATTCAAAAAATTTCCACACAAAAATGCACCACTGTATGTCGCGCGTGTAGGCGCGCCATGATGCAATAATCATTTACATATTTTTCTGTTTAATGCGAGCTGTTTGCTATTTTTATTGTTGCTTATTTAATTATTTTTTGTCTTTGTTTTGTTGTTGCTGCGCCATTCTTGCTGACATATCATCATTGCGCTCCCACTGACATTTTATATTATATTTGTCTAAGGCTTTTTTATGTACACATATGAATGTGTATGTGTGTGTGTCGCAGTCATGTGCAATTTTGCTTTTGTCAAGCGTATACAACAATAATGACAACAAAAAAGCGCGCTTGTGTCACATTGTTGGCGCACACAGCTGTGGCTAGTCTGGCTCTTGCCAAGTCTTGCGCCACCACCCGCTGACATTTATGTATGTACATATGTAAAAGCATTGACTACTAGATATATATGTATAATACACATCTATATAGACATCGATGTACCTATATGTCTTCATTATTTCATTCTTCTTTTGCACTGAACGTGTGTTGGCAATTAAAACAGGAAAAATAACAAAATATGGCACACAAAAGAAATTTGCTGTAAAAACAGCGGCAACAACAACAAGAACAACAACAACGCGAACACAAAGCGCACCGCCGCTGTGTCTAATGAAATTTCACCTTCGCCTTGTGGAACCGCACAGAATGTATTATATTATAAATCTCGCCGTGTGTGCGCCAACCCGCTTAGCCGCCCGCTTGTCAGCTTGTCTGCTCGACATGTTGTTGCTTATTGTTTGCACTTTTGTTGCTATTGTCGCCCATAAAAGCCCATTGCCACAAAGCGCTGCATGAAATCATACAGCTTTACATGCATATGAACTAGCTGTTCCTAATACGGTGCAAATTGTTTGTTGTTGTTTTCGTTGTTGCTGCTGCTGCTGCTGCTTCTTCTGCTTTTCAACATTAGCGTAATTTTTCAACGACTGTTGCCAACGAAACCGCCATTGCTTTTGAAACACTCGCTAATGTGGTTGCTGTGACACGTTGCTTTGTAGTTGTTGTTGTTGTTGTCGCTGTCGTTTTAAATAGTTGCTTAGGCTTATTGCCAATACAAGTGAACGAACTGCAATGAGCTAAACTGCATTTAAGCGCATATGAAGAAATATCGCAAACATGCACATACATACATACCTTTTACATATATGTATGTATGTAGATACATATGCAGATATGTATGTATGCAAAACAAAGCAAACATTACAAAGCTGCAAGTTTCAGCCGGATCAGAATACTCCTGTTTAATATGAAAAAGATCAAGTATGGATGCGCTTATAAGAGGCGTGCCTGTGGCAGGAGCCGCTGAATAAACGGTATATAGTATAATAGTCAACGCACATACATACATACATACATACATACACACATACATTTACCAAGCGAACCAGCGGCTATTAATACCCGTAATTAACGCAGTTAAACGAAAAGTATACCAAAGAAAAGAAGACAGGTTATGAAAATAAATTACAACAACAACACATACTATACATGCTTATTTGCAAGCGAATATGACAAGTAAAGTTTCTCGTATCTTCACAAAATTTCGCATTAATTATTATCTAAAGCAATGCTACAACAACCGAAGAAATTATGCAGATCGAACCACTATAACATATAGCTACCATACAAACTGAACGATCAAAATTATGTCCTTGTGTGGAAAACTTTTTTATTTATCGAGATATTCTCCCAAAATCTGGCACCGATTATTTTCTAAGGCAGCCCTAGCTTATCTGCAGAAATTTTTAAGATCGAACCACTATATCATATAGCTGCCATACAAACTGAACGTTCAAAATCAAATGCATGCATAGAAAACTTTTTTATTTGACAAGATATCTTCACGAAATTTTGTACTAATTATTTCCTAAAACAGTGCTATAACCTGCGAAGAAATTTTTTTAATCGGGTCAATATCGCATATAGCTACCGTACAAACTGAATGATCAGAATTATGTCTTTGTATGGAAAACTTTTTTATTTGAAGAGATATTCTCACGAATTTTGGCATAACGCTACAATATTCTGAAAAATTGTTTAGATCCGACCACTATAGCATATAGCTGCCATACAAACTGAACGATCAAAATCAAGTTTTTGTATGGAAAACCATTTTATTTGACCATCTATTCATCCATTAGAAATAAATTCTTTCTATGTATATACATACATAAATGTATATGCAATAGTTGAAATACAAGTACAACAATAAAGCTGACGATTGCTTATTTGTTGCT
The DNA here is from genome assembly GCF_016617805.1 of Bactrocera tryoni. Lineage (NCBI taxonomy): Eukaryota > Metazoa > Arthropoda > Insecta > Diptera > Tephritidae > Bactrocera > Bactrocera tryoni. The sequence goes on from NC_052503.1 coordinate 75,872,000, forward strand.
GTACATATCAAATAACATAGCGCAATGAAGCTTACGGGCCTGGTTTTTGATTGCTGCAGTTTACCTTTTATTCATTCGATATTTGACAAAGTTTTCCGTCACTACAATTTTTCCAATGCAGCAAGACTTGACGCTGTTGCCAACTGCCCAATAAGTACTTACATACATACATACATATGGTACATACATAAATATGTACATATCTATATACTCAGCTGCTTTTGTATTTTGTACGTGTTCAGCAGAGTAATTTCTTGCATTGTTCACATTTCTATTGCAAACAATATTTGTTTCAATAAATCGCTTTTATAGCAAAAAATTCAAATTTTCGCCATAAATATTACCTAATTAACTAAAAACATAATTTTTTCATAATTGATTTAATTTTTTTCATTAAATTTTCATACATTTACTATAGGTTATATAGTAGGTTCAATATGTGAATATAAATATAACCAATATATAACCATTTTATAACCAAAACTCAAATTTTGTTTCAATATGAGTGGTTTCTATTATAACGTTTTTCCTTCGCCTGTAAACTTATGAAAAGTGAAGTTACGTTATTTTGTATTTAAAGTGACGTTATATAATAATTCTATGAATTTGAGGCTTTTTAATAAGCACTACATATTTTTTAAATTTTTTAAATAATTATATTTCACTTATTCATACTTAATTTCTTCACCAACTAGTACTCTCCTAAAATAACCAACATCTGCACTAGTTTGCAAATCACCCACCCTCAGCCCTGTGCGTGCAACAGTCACTCTGTCACTATGCACAAGTTACCTAACCCTCAAACTTAAATAACACGTACGCTGACATACATACCTACATACGTATGTAAAATGCATTCACTACATGTGTCTGAGTGTGCGTGCGAGCGAATGTGAGTTAGCATGTAATGTAAGTGCTCGCTCATCTTCACTTTCAATATTTACACAAGCACACTTACATAGCTATGTTATTGCACATACACTACACACTCAACCACTTACATGGCGCTGAGTATGTGCAGCTACAAGTAAATGTTGGAACGAGCGAGTCTATAAATGTTAAAGCAAACGAGCAAATGTCACGCAAGCACGTCGGCGACACGCCAACCAAGAAAGAACGGCTGATTTCCAGCTGAGTTGCCAGGTGATTTCGTCTCATGTCCGCTGTTGTAGCGTACGCATATATAATATATTTGACGTGCATACCCAACTCACACTGACGCATTGAACTTGTACAAACAGAAAAGTCAGCTGTTTTATGTAAACAGCTGTTAGCCTGCACTGACTGTAGCGACGTTTGCTTTTGCTCACGGTTTTGTATGTATGTGTGCATGTGTGTAATTGCAGCGCCTGCGCTTGGTAAGCTGTTACTGTGAATGCGCTCTCATCAGAGCAGGTTAACAGCATTGGTCGCTGCAAATGTGATTGGTTTACAGCAAGCTGTTGAACGGTGTTGGAGGCTGTTAAGCACTACTGAAAGCTGTTAAACGCTGTTAAGGGAGTTATATGCTGCTAATGGCTGTTAGCACTGTTTACGTCTGTTAAATGCTGTTGACGGCTGTTGAGGGTTTTATATGCTAACGACTGTTAAGCATTGTTGACTGCTGCTAACAGCTGTTCGGCTGCAAGTGTGCTATGTGCAGGTGTTGTTGTCGTGTGTGCCTGCTGCGCTTTTCACTTTCGCTGATTGTCAGCTGTTGTCTGCCCGGTTTTTTACTTTATTTCTAACAGCTGTTATGCGCTGCTGTACATAATTAGGTGATTGTGTATGATTACAGCGGCGTAGTTTATTTTGCGGCATGTAAATAAAAGCGCTGTTACTGCGACCTTAGCACACTCCTCTGCTGTGCGGTAACAGTATGTTGGAGTATGGGTTGTGTGTTGGCGCACAGCTGTTTCTTATTTACATACCAGCTATATATACAGCGGTATGTATAGGCTATGTAAGTGAGAAAGTAGCCGGCCGGTATAATGTGCGCATGCTGACTTCGAAGTACCGTGGAAAATTTATCAAGTGAATTTGGTAGCGAAAAGGACGAGAATATTGACATTTTGAAGAAAACTTTTGCAGAAATTATAGGATTGTGGCTAAGTGATTAGTAAATTAGTGTTTTGTGACGGATTTTAGAAAATCATATTTTAAAAAATCGGTGTACTGCGGTTCGGCTGCGGGAATCGAAAGGAGTTCCGATGACAAATTTCTTAGCAACGCCACATTTCCCAGCGCATACGCCTCTAGCGACAATTATGCCTTGTCGACAGCGCTGTATGTATATGTCATGTATTTGTTTGTGTGTGTGTTTGTAGTAGCAGTAGCTGCCAGCTGAAATCGTTTCCTCCATTAATTTGTAACGCAAGTTTTTCTCACCACACACGTTCGGCTTTAAGCATGCCGCCTACTAGCTACCGATAATGTTTTCATTTTAATTTTAATTTATACATATTTCGAATAATAAACAAAGCAACTTGTCAATTGCCAGAAAAAGAAAATCTAATGAATTGTTCTGTTCTCCGCTTTCAATCGATAGACTGGGCGAGTCCGCTAACGCCACCACCACCAACAACCACACAGTTACCAACCGGCAATCATACGACCAGCGACAACGTTGTGCACAATCAAAGCAACAACAGCAACAACCATAGCTTAAGCTATAAACAACAGGCGATCAGAGAGGAGCAGCAGGACGAAGCGTTGCAGCCAGCGCTGCAGCTGTACGCTGAGGACGCCATAGCGGGCGGTGACGTAGTGGACGGCGGCAATTGGTCGGCGCCACAGCAGGCACACCACAAACAAGCACATCATCACGAGCAGCGACATTTCTACTATAACAATCACCATTACGGTGGCGCGCAACACAATAATCACCACCAATATCACCAACAACATCACCACCACCAACCACACTACAATCACTTGGCACATCACGACAACAATTATCAGCATTATCAAGCGGCACAGCAACAACAAGGAAAATACTATAGTGAAGGACAAAAACGCGCCACACAAGCGTATCAAAAGCAAAAAACAGCGCCCTTGCCGACCAACAACAAACAAGCGGCCATGGAGGCCACTTACAACAACAATTTGTTCTACTATGAACCACCAGTAGCGGCCGGCATCACACCGACAGGCTCACCCACAACGGGCAGTTGTTTCGGCAGCGCCACTACCGATGTGGACATAGCCGCGGTCAATGAGCTGGCGCAGCGCGTGCAGACGGAGTTGCGGGACGCGAAGAAGCGCCACCTGGACTGCACCGAAGTCTCGCTGCCATTTGATCTCATGCCGCGCATAGCGGCCGAAATAATTAAGGCTTCGGAGCGGGAACCGTGTGGCGTGCGCGGCTGCTCGCTGTACATCGATTTCGAATGCGAGCCGAGCAATGTGCGGTGAGTGTTGGCAATCAAATTTTTCTTATAATATTCTTAATGTAACCTAAGCTTAATGTGGTTGAAACAGCACGGTAATCTTACCAGCGGCGAAGCAGTAGAGCTGGCCGAAACTAATGTTCGAAACTGTAATACGCTGTAGTGAGCTTATGAGCCAGTTTTTAGATGTTTATAAGCATCATAACGGACCGCCGCTTTAAGCTGTCCAAGTGAGAACCCACTCCATAGGAGATCCCACTTAGCATCGATCTGCTAACCTAACCTAACCTAAAAAACAAAAAACATTATATTAAGTTTATATTTATGCCATACTCACTCACTGTTTTAACTGCTTTCTTCAACAGACGCATTGCCTCTTTCAAAGTGGACGACTGCACTGTCTCCACCTTCGAGCTGTATCTCACGCTGAAGCAGGACAAGAGCGGCTGGACTTCGCTGTTGCCACAGTTTATCAAGTATGTATACCTTTTCAGCAATATTTTCAATATTGCTGCTTCTTCTTACTCTTCCTTATTCTTATTCTGGCTTCCTTAATTGTTATTCAACTTTTATAAAAGTTTTCACACAAATCTTTTGCTTCCATTGCAGGAACCTAACACGCAGCAATACCATTTTGATAAGCCCCGATTTCACGTTGACCAAGAACAAGCTCTACTCCTGCGATTAGTGCGCGTAAGCGTGCTTGCGCTAGCTTGTTCCAGCTTATTCCAGCTGCGTTTGTTTGCGAGAGGAGAGTTCTATTCTTTTTTTTTAAACACATGTATGCATACATAACCCAACCAGAGATCTCATTTATTCTCCTACGCGCAAACACACGTCAAAATGTACAACAAGAATGTGGCGAAAAATACACAACAACAACATGGAAGGACCTTGAACGAAGGGCAACCGAAATTGGTCAATTGCGTGTAATTAGCAAATTTATGTGCTATACATACATACATACACACATACAAAAATGTTTTTGTTTTTTAATAATTAAATGGGCGTGGCTTTAACTACAACTACAAAGAAGAAGAAGAAGAAGAAGTAAACAACAAACAATTACTACAACAAAACCAGGAACAACGCATAACGAGAATACTTTACTTTCTCAACAATCCCTCCGAATTTCATTATTTTAACTGAACACCAAGAAAACCACGAAACAAGCAGTCGTAAGAGGCAAAAAATAACAAAAGCAAAATGCTAAAACGTTTACATAACGGCTAGTATGCGGATGAGGCGAGCAAGCAGTGATTGAGAAAGTGCGTGAGCAAAGTAAAATTTGCACAATTCGCGAAAAGTTTTCACAACAAATCCCAAAAAATGCAATAAACTTGGAATACACACGATTTTCTTTGCGCTAAACAGTAAATAAAGCAAAAATTTCGCAATAATAGCAACAAGAACAAAACATACAAACTAAACTACAATAAAACTGGAATAAAAAGAAGACGAAATACAAATCAAAATCCCATAAAAGAAATACAATAATAGCAGCAACAACCTTAAACAATAGAACTAACAGCAGCAACAACAAAAAACAACAACAGCACACTGCATATGCAGTTATCAGGCACTTAATTTGGACTGAAAAGTGGCGAAAAGCGCAGCAGCGGCAAGCAGACAGCGGAGTTAATGGAGTCGAAAGAGCAGACGCTGCCGACAAATTTCATATATGCAGGCGTACATACAAACATACAACCATAAAAAACAACAAACAACAAAAAAAGGCAAACAAGCATGTGCATAAACGGTGCACAGGCGCCGACAAAGTAAGCCGAGCAGCAGTGAAATTAGTGGCTACTATTTTTGGAAGACTGCATACGTTTAGGGGAAGCAAGCTAATATTTGTAATTTATAAAAAATTAAGAAAAAAAACAAAAAATTACAACAAAAACAAAAATTTAAATAACAAAAACAAAAAATTACAACAAAAACAAGAGCAAAAACGAAAGCATAACAAAGCAACGGACGCCACTGGCAGCGTCCAACACTGTATTTATGGTAGTATTACGTGAACAACAACAAAAAACAACAAACATACAGCCTGCAATAAAGCAGGCTGCTTAACAAACTGTTCTACTTATTTCCTTTTTCTATGCAATGAAAACATTTAATGGCGATTTTTTCAAGAAAAAAAAAAAACACTAAAAACAAAACAAAAATTTTGAAAAAAATCAAAAAGCAAATAAGAAACTCTTAAAACTTTAAGCAAATGCGATGCAAAAACGCAAAAACAAACAAAGTCGATGTGATATTAATTAATGATAACTAATTCGTAGTAAGAGAGAAACAAATTAATATTAAATTAAATTAAAGAAAAAAACACATAAAAAGCATTGGTATAAACACAATTTAAAATTTTTTGTTATTATTGTAATATTTTTTTTAATTTGGCCAACAGCAAACATTTTAGCAGTAAAGCAAAAGTCTATAAAACAACAATAACGAAACAGTGTGAGTGCTGGAAGTGTTGCAGCTGCGCTGCGGCGTAGGCGGACAGCAAGCACCAACAACGGGGTAGTGGAAACAGCAGCAGTGCAGGAAAGTAGTAGTTGCTGAAATTGAAGTTGAAAGTTTATCACCAAGATGTCAAGGCAACAAAACATGCTTTTAGTGAGTTGATAGACTAAAGTATATGCTTAGTGTATGTTCAGTATTTGCCTCAGTGGTGATTTGAATATTTTGTGAAGCGGTTGGTTGTTGAGTTACTGTGTGTTAAAATAATATTTACAATTTTTGGTTTAATTTTATGATTATCTTTACAAGTTTTTTCCAAAAAAAAAGTTTAAAACATATATGTAATTAAAATCAAAATTTTTTTAAATTAATTAATTAATTTAATAAATTTAAATAATTAATTTTTTAACGGGTTTCTTAAAAATATTTTTTTATTTTCGTTTTTTTTAATGTGGAATTCTTTTTTTTAATTAAAAATTTTTTTTCAAATTTAAATTTTTTATGAATAAATTTTTTTTTAAATTTTTAAAGTGGATTTTTTTCCTTTCTGCGTTTTTAAATTTTGGAAACAAATTTTTTGAAAATTAAAAAATTATTTCATTAAATGTATTTAATTATTGGCACATAATTTTCTATGATTCTTTAAATTCTCAAGCAAACAAAATTTTTCAAAAAATTTAATTTGGAGAAAAAATTGACACATGCATTAAAATAATTTCATTATAGAATATTTGTAAAGTTATAGGAGCATAATTTGTGACGATTTATTAAATTCCGTAAACACCTACACTAGTTTTAAATGCAATTTCACAAAAGTTTTAAATTGGAAAAAATGCAAAAAAAAATTTTAATTGGAAAAAATTAAAATAAATGCATTATAGTTTTTTATTATTCATTAAATTTCAAAAAGTTAAAAAAAAATGGAAAAAAATCACAAAAAAAATTTCATTAAAAAAATTAATTAAAAAATTTAATTAAACAATTTTTTTAATTAAATTAATTAGGATTTTTTTAAATTAAGTAAATTCCAAGAAAGTTAATAAAATTTCAATAAAAAAAAATTTGAAAAAAATAATAATCAAATTAATTTAAATTAATTATGATTTTTTAAGTCTAATTAAATTCTCAAAAAAAAATAAAAAGTTTTAAATTATGCTTAAATTTTGAGAAAAATGTATGTTTATTTGAAAAAAATTATTAATTATATTAAGCCAATTATCATTTTTTATGACCAATTCATTTTCAAAAAAAATTTTTTTTTTTAATTTTGAAACAAATTTTATGTTAATTGGTTAAGAATTTTGATACATTTTTTTATTTAATTTTATAATATAATTTTTTTAATTTAAAATTTGGTCGTAATTTTTTTATCTTCTTTTATTATTCTTAATTTTATTGCCATACATAACCTAAAATTTTGCGAACTGAACTTCAACACCAACCGCATTCCAAAAATTTGCTTACTCAGAAATGACCAAAATTGTTACTGCGCACGATCAGTGCTGGCAAGCAAATACTTACCAGTTGTCGCTTATTTATTTAATTAATGAAATAGTTGCTGGAACATTTGTAATGCAAAAAAAATCTAAATTTTTAAAAAATATTTTTTAAATGGTTTTAAATTTCTTTTTATTTTTTTCAATTCTTTTAAAATTTTTTTCCAATATGTTTTCAAATTTTCTTGCTAATATTCAAAATTTTTTTTTTATATTTTTTTATTGTTATTCACATTTAGAGTAACTTTTAATTTATTAAAATTTCAAATAAAAAAAATAATATTAGAAAAAAAATTAAAAAGAAAAATTTCAAGAACAAAATATTCAAATTTTTCATTTTAAATTTTTTTCTAATATTTTTTTATTATTGGAATTTACATTTATTAAAATTCTAAAGAAAGAAAAAAATTATAAAAAATATTACAAAAAATATTGAACAAGAATATTCAAAACAAAAAGAAAAAAAAAAGATTTCAAAAAAATATTAAAATTTTATTTAAATTTTTTTCTACAATTTTCATATTTTTTTATTATTTAGAATTTTAGTAGATTAAGAATTACTCTAAATGTGAAAAACAATTAAAAAATTATAATAAATATTAGAAAAAAATCTTCCGATCTAAAAATAATTTTAAAAAATATGAAAAATATTATAAGAAATTAAATTTATTTTTCTTTACAAGTGACTAATATTCCAATTTTACTTTTTAAATTTTTTTCTAATACTTTTTATATTTGTTTTTTCTAAATTTGGATTTTTACTCAACTTTGATTACTCTACATTCAAACAATATTTTTGGTTAAAAATGCGTTAGTAACGGTAATTTTTTGTGAATTATTAATTTATACCTAATTTCGGTATATTTTATGGCAAGACTGAAATGTATTGTATTAAAGATTTCGGCAAAATATTTAACTAACTGTTATACATCGGATAACTAAACGTTAAAGTAAGCACACAAAAAAGATTTTAGGCTATTTAGCTCCTGAAATATTAAAATTTTTAACTTTTGACTCTACAAAAGCGCTTTAGTTCAATAATAAATTATTTTTTAGCCATTCTGTTTGCAAATTTTTGACACACTTTTATAACATAATCTCACTTTCTTAATAGTAGGTAACAGAAACCCACAAATCCACTTTTAATTTACGCTTTTTTATAAATTTCAGCGTGTCAAAAAAAAATAGTATACTTTTTCTTAATTTATTCAAATTTTTCCTATCACACATTACTCACCTAGTACCGTTAGTTTGCGTTTAGCTAACTACAAAACTAATTTCGGCCTAATTATCTCAAATTATTTCACAGTTATGTTGTTATACACACACACTTATGCCAATCATTCAACAATATATGTATGGAAAATTAAAATTAAAAACAAAAACAATAAATTCAATCAATCTAAATGCGTGTATGTTGTAGTATAGCGCAAGTAGTGTAGCGTAGCTGTTAGCCTTTATAGTTAAGTATATGTATGTATATGTAAGCAAACGAGGAATATGAGGTTGGGGAAAGCAGCAAATATTCAGCAAACTGCAATTCAGCAGCTCAAACTATTACAAAAACAATAGCCACATTAATAATCAAAATTTGCAAAAACAATAGCAACAGCAAAACTAACACACGCTTAACTGAAAATTATCACTACGCAACAATAACAAAAAAAATCAACTCTAAACCACTCACTAGCAAAACTATAGAGATTTCCAATAGGCTCAGCAGAAATAGCAACAATGTAAGCACACAAACACACACACACACATACATACATACATGTAAGCAAATGAGAAGCGAATCAAACTTTTTTATAAGCCGCAAACAAATACTGCAAACAAAAACAAAATCTAAAATTAAAAACTAAAACTTAAAGTTATATTTGTAAGCACGCTGTTGGTGTAACCACGCATCAGCACAAAAACAAAAACAAAAAAGAAAAAGCAAAAGCAAACAAATCGTCAAAATGAAGTGAAAACAAACATAGCAGGACAGGACCAAACAAATTACAAGTAAGGTAGTATATGTGCAGGTCCGAAAACCGAAATCAATAAAGAAAGCAAAAACGAAGGCAAAGGTTGTTAAAAACGGCACGGGAGCAGTCTTTATTTATGGGGTAAAGTGAGAAAGTGTAAAAATATGCATATATAAGTAATATGTCTAACAAAAACAAAAACAAAAACAAAAAAAAAAAAGGGAACGAAATTCGAGAGCGGGCAAGGCGTGTAAGAAATGCAAGCAAAAGATAAAGTCATCTGTGTTATATAGTAATATATTAATAATTAATGTATATAGTAATAAGGGCAATACACAAGCATACACATAAGAATAGAAACAAACATACAAATAAGTAAATACAGACATATTAACAAAAACTTATAGAAACACAAACAAATGCATACAGAATTACTGACCCAAACAGAAATATACGAACACATTATAGATACACAAATACAGATACATAAAAACAAACACACTCATATATATGTATGTATGATATTAACATTAGTTAGTGTAAAGTGTGGTAAAGTTAGTTTGTAAAATCTCTTAATTATAAGTAAATAAGCTTAGTAAAACAAACACACAAGCATTATTAACATATTTCATATGAAAAATTACACACTGACGGCGTTACCAGCGAGTTGAAAAAATTAGGCGTTTTATTAGAAGGGTAGATGAGGGGGACCAATAATTCAATCAGTAAATGCAAGCAAAATTAATAACAGCTGCGAAGTTTATTTAATTAAAAAAAAAATACTTTTTTCAAAACAAATTTATATATTTAAAAAAAATGTTAAATGTAAATTAAATCATAATTTTTATTTTTTTTATCAAATCTAAGTTAAAATTAAAAAAAAAAATATATATAATTAAAACCAACAAAAAATTATAAAAAATAGTTTTTTTTTAAAAAGCCAAGAAAATAATTTATTAATTTTTTATAATTCAAAACTTATAAAATTAAAAGAAAATCAATTTATAAACATTTTTTCCTAATAGCAAAGCCAAGTAAACAATTTTTAACAGTTTCGTAGTTTATAAATTAAAAAAACTTAATTATAAATTTAAAAATTAATTTATAAATTTTTATAATTTGCTAATATCAAAGTTAACTAAAAAAACGTATAACAGCTTCAAATTTCTTTAATATATATATTATTTACAAAATAATTAATTCAAATACTTTATATATTTGTTCTAATATCAAAGTCAACTAAAAATTTTATAACAGCTTCAAAATTTCTTTATTTTATATTTAGAAAAAGTGTTCTTAATTTAATTAATATAATTAATTATTATATTTGAAACAAAAAAATTTGAATAATTAAATATAAAATTTTTAATTTTGGAGCTGTTATAAAATTATGTACTTGGCCTTGACGTTGGAAGAAAAATTATAAATTGAATTAATTATAAAATTAGATCGGAAGAGCACATTAATTTACTTTATATAATTAATCCAAAATTAAAAATTTTATATTTAATTATTCAAATTTTTCTTGAATAAATTTAAATTAAATTAAATTACTTGGAAAGTTTTTAATAAGTGAATTTAATTAAGTTAAAAAATTTGAAAATAAATTATTTCAAAATCACATTTCAGCAGCAATTTCTTTTTACCGTTAGCAGTATTAATATCAAAAAATGTCTTAAAAAAATTAAATTAAAAATAAATTACACTAATTATTTCTTTTTACCGTTAGCAGTATTGATCTCATAACCTTTTTTAGAAAAAGAAGTTGAAAAATACTTTCTTAAAAATTTAAATTTAAAAAAAAAAATTAAGTTAAAAAATAAATTTATTAAAAAAAAATCAAATTAAAAAGGAAATTGCTTAAGAATTAATTTAAAAAAACTAAACTAAAAAATTAATTTATTTGAAAAAAAAATAAATGAAGCAGTTTTGATCTCATAAAGTTTTTTTTTTACTAAATTGAAAAATAAATTTTCTTAAAAATTATAATTAAAAAAAAAAAAAATAATAATTTAAAAAATATTAATCAATAATTAAAAATAATAATAATTTAAAAAATAATTTTTTTTAAATAATTAAATTACAAGTTAATTGGCTCCAAAAAAAATTAAATAATAAAAAATTCTTAAAAGAATAGATAAATTTCTTAAAAAAATAAATTTAAAAAATGTTTTTTAACTTAATTTAGAAAACTAAGTTAAAATTTAAATTAAGCTAATTTTTTTTTTAATAATTAAATTAATAAATTAAATAAATAAAAAAATTAAAAGAGTTAAACTAAAAATAAATTTCTTAAAAATTAAATAAAATAACATTTTTTTAAGAATAAAATGCAAATTAATTGACTTAAAAAATTTAAAATTAAAAAAATTATATTAAAAAATAATTTTCTTGAGAAGGATCAATTAAAAAAAATGTCTTTAAATAATTAAATAAAAATTAGTTTTCTCATTCAATTCAATAATTTATTAAAAGCTTTCCCGGTAAACCGATTCATACAGAACTGAGCTTTCACCAAACTTTTTTCGCGTTAACCTTGAAGCTTGTGAATTGAAGGCTCACTTAACTTCGCTAAAACTTAAGCTTGCATATGCTAGTGGCTACCCCCTTAAACCCCCCAAAATTAAAAAAAAAAATTGTGTACCCTAAAGTTCACTGAAATCATATTTTTTATACTAACACACACATTGTTTAGCAAAAGATCTCCAATTTGAATTAGAACTAAGCATTGAAGTGATTTCAAATATAGTTTTGAAGGATTTTAATTACAAAGTATATTTAGATTTTAGGTGTTTATTATTTTAGTTGTTTGCAACTATTTTCCATTTTTTATGAAAATACGCATTTGAGCCAGCAAAAACAACTTGACATTACAGCAACAAACACAGCATACAATCATCAATAAAGAAACTCTCATACATATGTAGTATATAGCTCATACAAAAACACCACAAACAACAACAACTCATCTGCACGCATACAGACATAACTAAGTAATAACTAAAACAAAAACAAAAATTATGTGAATTAAGTAAAGAAATGCGAAAAATAGAACCATGAATGTGATCTATTTATTAATTAAAAAAAATAATAATAATAATAAACCTAAATATATTAGGCCTAGTGTTGGTGGTAATTTAAAAACAAAAATAAGAAATTAAACACACAAAAAAGCTTTTAAATAATAATTTGCAAATCGAAGCAGCGAAAATTTTAAAGTAGTGAAGGCTACAAAGATTTTTTTGAGGTGAAAGCTGCAAAGCTTTTTTTTTAAGTGAAAGTTGCAAAGTTTTTTTTTGAAGTGAATGCTACAAAGCGTGTGAAAGCTTCGACAATGAAAGCTTTCATGCGACAATTGTACTAAAATGTTAGTGAGCTGTGTAAGGTTTTGGCATGCTTGGTAGTTTTCATAAGCTTTTTTAAGTGAAATCTTTAAGGCGCAATTGTGTGAAATAAAAATGTTTGCTTCCGAACATGAATTAAACATAAAAGGGTTAACTAATTCTCATCATCCGATCACTTTATAGTGAAAGCTGCAAAGAATGCGAAAGCTTCGACAATGTAAGCTTTCATGCAGCAATAGCACGAAAGCGCTATTTTGTAAATTTTATTTGCAGTTGCGCAAATTTTAAAGACCTGAAAACTGCGCAGCTTTTCTTTAAATGAAAGCTTCGACAATGTAAGATTTCACGCAGCAATTGCACGAAAGCGCCATTTTGTAAATTTTATTTGCAACGAAAATTCCAAAACGATGAAGGCTGCGCCCCTTTTTTAAAGTGAAAGCTGCTAAGTTTGCGAAAGCTTTGACAATTCATGCGGCAATTGTACGAAAGCGCTATTTTGTAAATTTTAATTGCAGCTGCTACACTTTAATGTGGTGAAAACTGCAAAGCGGTCGAAAGCTTTGACAATTCAAGCATTCATACGACAATTGTACGAAAGCGCTGGTAAGCTGAGCAAGGTTTTGACATGCTTTGTAGCTTTCATGTGCTTGTTTAGGCGAAAGCTTCGTGGCACATTTGTTTCAAAAATAAAATTTTTTGCTTTTGAAAATTAATTTAATATAATAAAATTGTTGTTAATGCTTTATGTGTTGCAAAACAAATTATTGCAGTTTTTAATATAAAATAAATATGAAAATGCGCTTGCAGTGTGTTTTTGTTGCTTTGAATGTTTGCTTTAATTAAAATAACACATAATTTGCCGTATTACATAGTTTTTACTCAGTAATTTACAAAAAAAAATTAAATAGAAAATTAAGTATAAATTCAAAAGTATTTCATAAGTGAAAACATTCTCATATTTTAATCAAAGCAAAAATTCTCATTTTACGCATTTTTAGCTTATAAAAATTTTTTAACAAACTTTATTAAAACAAAGTAGGCTTAAACAAAAACAAAAACTATCACGTCCAGTGCTCCTCAAAGTATTTTGTAAAACAATAAGACAAACAACAACAACAAATTCAGCATCAAACGCCGCAAAAGCGTTGAAATGCGAACAAGTTAAGGAAAATATTAAGCAAGTGTGTTATAGCAGCAAGCGGAAAATAACTGTAAAAAAATTACAAAAAATATTTAACTAAAAAGCGACAAGCAGAAACCTAAAATTTACATTTAAATTTATAATTAAACAGTAAATGGCTGACAACTAAGCAGTAGTATTTTACAATATTCCGAACTTATCTATGTCTATATATGAATAGTATGTGTGTTTTTAAAGTTTCGATGCAAAACGAAAGTGTTTATTAAGCGCCATCTAAGCTAATTAAAACGTTAGATATACAAAGAAAAAATTTGTCAACAAAAATATGCCGAAAATAGCCAGCAAAATGCAGTAAAAAACTAATTTTAAATGTACACGCACGCTTTCACAGTTAAACCACAAGCAAAAAATTACAATTACAACAAAAATAAAACAAACAATAAACTAACAGCAACAACTAGTAGCGAAAATATTTCTATATACATACGTGCATACATAGACGGCAACTACAAAAACAATAGCCTAATAGTAGTAAACGCTTTAAACAGCAAACCATATTTATTATTATTCAATGTATAACTTAAAAATAAAACATTAAATTAAATTATAGCAGTACACAGCACAGCAAAAGCAAAGCAAAAATAAACGAAAATCAAAAAACAAAACAAAACTTAACAGTATAGCAAATAACAGCATGTATGTAATACAATAAAACAACTAAACACAAACAGAAACAGGAACAGAAATAGAAACGGAAAATTAAATAGAAATGGAAACGGAAACAAAAAAAGAAACGGATACGGAAAAAAATAGACGTGGACACAGCAACAGAAATAGAAACAAAAATAGAAACGGAAACAGAAACAGAAATTAAAACAGAATTACAATTACAAACAAAAATAGAAATTCAAACAAAAAATAGAAATAGAAGCAAAAATAGCAACCGCAACAAAAATAGCAACAGAAACAGAAAAAAAATTAGAAACAAAAATAGCACCAGAAACCGCAGACAGCAGCAACAATAAAATTCAATTAAGAAATTTCTTTACTTTGTAAAAGCCTATAGAAAACAACAAATTTTCACATATTATATCAATAGCTAAAGAAAACAGCTAACAAATATATATTATATATAACTGTAAATGTATAGCAATTAACTTATAATTATAGAAACAAAAACAAAAACAAAAAAAATCAATTGTTAAAAAGCTATTTAACGATTATCCCACCATGTGATTGAATAACAATTATTCAAATTAATTTATTAAAGCTTAGAATATGAAATTACAACAAATTAAATGCATACCTACACTTATAAATATATACATATATATAGCTAAATAAGCAACCTTATTAAACTACTTGTATAGATTGTTAGTGAAGCAAAAAAATGTTTAAACTTGAAAATACGAAAAACTCAAAACAAAAAACATTTAGACCTTTAGTGGCAAGCAAGCAGTGTGTGTGCGGTGTTTTGTAAGCGTTGAAGCATATGCGCAGGCGCTGTAAATGATAAAGTAGGCGTAGAAAGTGTGAAGGCAGCCGTTAGTGCAGACAAAAAATAATGGCAAATAACAGTTAATAGCAAAACACTAAATGTGCTAAAACCTATTTCAATATATTTAAAGATAAATGTGTTTTTAAAACGTAGAAAGTCAAAGATAATGCGCAAAGCAAACAAGCTAAAAGCTTTCTAGTTAAATAGGCTACAAATTTCGAGTTGAATTGCAGGCTGCATAACAGCAAAAAATTATAACAACATGTTGATAGACTTAGCGCGGAACTAACTCATGAATACAAGAGTTTCGGTTAGAGCTTCTGTTACGCTGTTGGGTAGTTAATTGGTTATTTAGCTGATATGACGGTTAGCGCTGTTGGGTAACTAACCGTTTATTTAACTAATATTTACAACACTTTGAGCTCTGATATGCGGCTAACACAGACACAAGAGTTTCGATTAGCAATGCTAGTTGCGATGTCAGATAACTAACCGGTTATCTAACCGTTATGTGGCTTGCAGTTATACTTTTCTAACACATTTTCGGCCACACTTTGCGCACTACTGTGCCAAACATTTTGCCTGCTTTTAGCGCCAGTCTTCACAACTCTGCCACCCAGTGTGCTGGACTATGCCAAGCAACACACATACATGCCTTACAGCGTATTTGTATGTGTGGCTTGCGCAATTATTCTGCGCTACAACGCAGCTACAACTCCACTGCTTTAGACACCAAAACGCAAACACACATAACTAAACAATACACACATACACATACACAACACAAACAAATATACTATAAATATTTTATATATACATATAATTTATGTATATGTGAACAGAGCAAGAAGTAAAAATTATAAACAAATATTATCTAACACACACATATGCATATATGGCATAAACAAAAACAAAAAAATGCAACTACATATATGCATATATATATTTATATCTAATAATATATAACACAAATGTTTCTCTCACTTAGCGTTTAACAAATTTTCACTTTACTACATGCATAGTAATAGTTATATATATATATGGCATTGTATGTATTAGTTGTTGGTTTTATAAATATTTATAAATATGTATGTAATATTGTAATGTAGTAGGTATATATATGAAGAAAATCAATCAATTGTATTTGTATGTGAGTGCGCGTGCGCGTGATTATGTAGGCATTTTTCCAATTCAAATTAATTACTATTAACAATTTAACTTAGTTATTGTATTACAACAACAAAATATTATAATTATTATGTATTAATAAATTTTTTCAAATTTTCATTGTCGTTGTGTGTGTGCGTCAAACAGACAAATACATATATTTATGGCATAAAGCAGATGAAAAACAACAACAACTACAAAACTGGCCGCACACAACACAAAACTAGGCTTCAACAACTAATTTTCATTACAAATTATAAAAAAAAAAAACAAAAACAAATTGTGAAAACAGCAAAAAAATCATATATAAACAAAAATTACAAAAAACCAAATTACAACACAAAAAAAATTAATAAAACAAAAAAACATATTATGTTGCAAAAAAAATCACTTTGTGTTTTTTCTTTATGTTTTTCGATTTTCGCTATTCGATATTCGACTTATGTGTTACTTTCAGCGCTCATCTTTCGCCACATTCTCCTACATACTCACATAGTTTTGTTGCTTTACAAAAACAATTTCGAATTGAAAGAAAATGGAAATTCAGCTTTTTGTTGTTAAAAACAATTGCGAATTGAAAGAAGTTGGAATTTATTTTTTTTGTTTTTAAAATTTCGAAAATTTCAAATTCAAAACAGTCGGAAACTATTTTTTTGTTTGAAAATAAAATTTCTAAAATTTCGAATAGTAATAAATTCAAAATTCCTTTCAAACATACAAAAAAAAAAAAAACGGAAAATATTTTGCTATAAAAATTGGTGCGACAGGAAAAACCAGAAGATTGCGACAACGTCATAAAATGAGAAAGTTCTCATAAAATTTTTGAAAGTTTTGGATAATATACAATTGATATTTGATGTCTACAGTAATATCGAAGTTTGGCAAAATTTAAATAAGACGCCTAAAGATATACTAATATTTTGTGACAGAAAAATTTTAAGAATAAATGAAGGCACATAAGGGTATGCTAAAATAGACTAACACAATATATCCGCGAAATATGGTGAAAATGTTAATAAAACATGAACGCCTAAAATTATGCTAATATATTGTTACCAAGAAATGTTTCATATAAAGGAAGAGAGTCTAAGGGATCTCCTAGTGAGACCTGGAAAAAGTAGGACATTTTTGAAATCAAATTCGTAAACAGAAGGCTTCAAAACCCACAACCTCTTAAGCACATCAGTCCCACATTTTTTCTTCAGATTTGTTGAGTAGTGTAATTTGAAAATATAATACAAAATAATTTTTGAAAATATAACACGATTGATATTTCAAGTCCACGGTAATATCAAAATTTGCAAATATGTAAATAAGGCGCCTAAAGATATGCTAATACATTGTGACAAAGCAATGTTATGCAAAAATAAGGGCGCCTAAAGGGATGCCAATATATTGTAACAAAGCAATGTTGGTTAAAAAGCGTAAAGCTTTCGTAAATTTGTGTGTTTCCATTCAATAGTGAAAGCTCAGAGGAAAAAGCTTTCAAAATCACATATTTTTGGCGCTCAATAAAATTTCATAAATTTTCGCTGACATACTAATACAAAAAAGCATTAATGTACACTACTTTTTGCCAGCCGCCAAATAAATTGAATACAAAACACTAAACGAAATTTTCACCGCAGTAAAAGCTTAAATGAAATAAGCTTTCACTACATACAAATTTTTTATGACAAAACATGCAACTCAAAAGCGAGAACACCTAAAGTTATGCTAATAAATTCTTACAGAGCAAAGTTACGCTGAAACAAGCGAAGCTTTCGTAAATATATTTCAATTTAATAGTGAAAGCTCAACGCAAAAAGGAAGAAAACACATAAATTAGCCAATTAAACTAATTTTCTTTGACATTCTAATACAAAAAACCATTAATGTTAAACTGCATACTTAATACCGACAACCAAATGAATTTCATACGAAACTCTAAAAGAAGCTTTCACCTTGTTAAAGCTTAATTTTGAAAACTTTTCAGTATAAAAATATTTTTGATGAAAAATTTTTGGATGAAGTTTCAAAGCTAATTTAGCTCGATAACACCGCCAATAAAGCTTTTTTAATGAAAGCTTTCAAAATATATATTACCACGGCCAAGTGTATGCTGCCAACTTTCACCGATCAAAAAAGCGTACAAGTCGCAAAGCTAGCCAACAGCCCACGACAAGCTGCCATTATTGTAGCGAACAGGCTGTAATAAATACAAAATCACGACCATTTACGTTCGCTCAATAAAAATGACATGAACCGCTATTCCAAAAGTGTTCTATGAAGTAAAGTGTTCTATAAAGTATTGCGCGATATTCGTCAAACATAGAGTGTGTAACATTCTTTTCTAGTATTATTGGATCTCTGCTATTTTAATCAGATTCGCATGCTAAGGAGCTTTCGAAAACTTATTAAATTTTCCAGCAAATGCAGAATAATAACAAATATTTAAGCCATTTCTAATATTAATTTATTCACACATCAGAGAACTCTGAAATTTTTCTTATTTTTCTTTTGCTGAGAAGCTTTCGAAAGCTCACCAAATACCTACATCCCCTACACGACGAGATAATTACAAATATTTAAGTCATTTCTAACATAAACTATACACAAAAATACAAAATTAAAGAACCCTGACCAAAAACAAAATCGAAAAATATTAGCTTTTTGTTTTGCTTAGAAGCTTTCGAAAGTTGGTCAAATATTACAACAAATGGGGATAATAAATATTTAAGCCATTTCCAATATCAATTATATGTATACAAAATTACACAATAAAAAAATTGTAAGCTTTAAAAAGCTTTTTCTAACCTATTGAGCTTTTTTTTAACTTTTAGCTAAAAAAATGTAATTATTTTAGGAATTTTTTTTTTTAGTTTTTAAAACTTTTGTATGCTTTGAGCTTATTTTATGATACATAATATCTTTTATATATTTTTTATTGAAAAAAGCTCTACTAGCATTAAGGCAACACTCATAAAACAAACACCTGCAAATAGACACATATGAATAGGCATATTATAAAATATTCTAGTTAGTTAGGTTTTTTTTAGATATTGGCAGATAATGCACATTATAGTAAAAACAAAATATTATTAAACTTTAAAATATATATATAAGATAATAACCAACAAGTTCAACAAACATTTCTCGGTGTGTCTTTAGAATTTTAAATTTAATCTGTGTGTACATTGAAAATATTAACAGATAATAATTAAAAGTAAATGTTTAATATATGCATAAGTGTAAACGAAAGTGTAAGTAGTAGCAGAAATTATAGATAAACAGACAAATAAGACAAATATTTAATGAAAAAATAAGTGAAAATAAAATAATAAACAAAAAAAAAGTTGTGCCATTATAAATATGAAAAGAAATGTTTAATTATAATAATCGGCTGGTGTTTTAAGCGCTCATTAAATTTCTACGCGTTTTGTTGCCTGTGAGCTTAAAGCTTTTATTTGTGAATATGCCTTTTAGACTTCAGGCTTACAAACTAGCTTTCATGTTAACTTTTATAACCTAAGGTAGAATTTTCACGACTTTAGTAGTCGTGTAAACATATATGCTTTCACTTAATTTTTTATTATTTACGATTGAACTTTCTGAGCTTCGAGCTTTGAAATTTCCTTTGAACTAAGTTCAAACTTTTACATCTTATTCATGCTCTCACAATACCAATCGCAGTTTTCTATTCTTCCAACGAGTAAAAATTCTTATCTTTAGACTTCAAGCTTACATATACTCCTTCATGTTAATTATTTTTATAAATTTAAATCGAACTTTCACAACTTTAGTTGTCAAGCTTACATTTTCTTTTCAATTTAAGTTCAAACTTTCACAACTTATGCATTCTCTTACAAATCAATGACAGTTTTCTATTTAAAACTAACTAAACTTGCAAAAATTGTTTCAGCTTTCATTCAAAATTAGGTCTTAATAAATTTTATGCACTTGAAATGCATGTGGTAGCTTTTTTAGTGAAAGCTCTGCAACAAATGTAACCGTAAGTGAAAGCTCTTCAAACTAACGTTACGGTAGGTGAAAGCTCTTCACCAAATTTGAACGTGAGTGAAAGCTCTGCACTAACAATGTGACCGTCGCAACTCAACGAAATTGCAAAAACATAATATTGATATTAATATTTCGTAAAATTTATTTTAAACGCAAAAAAATATTACTACGGTAATACTTACAAACAAAAAAAGACTAAACGTGTTAAACGTAAAGCATGCAAATTATATATAGTTATTAATAATAAGTGTAGATATGTATGTATGAAATTTGGTTTATTAAATGTATTTATGTAAATAATTTCATGCGAAAGTGAAAGCTCTTGCGAATTTTTGCCTTTTCTAAAACAACAAACAAAAAAAACCAAAAACAAATACTCAGCAAAAATGCAAACTACAAATCATAATAACCAATTTAATAGTATTTAAATAAAATATATATACATACTGACATATATAGTATATGTATGAGTAATTAAAATTTAAGCAGTGGTGTGTTGAAGAAGACAAAATAATGTTAAAGCCAGCAAAGAAACAAGGAAGAAAACACGAACAAATATTATAACTATACATGTGCATATTTAGGTAGTTTTGGGTAGCCAAAAGCAAAGCTCACTAACTGAATGAACATTTTTAACTTTTTAAGCAACAATAAATGGCAAGCAAAAACAAATTAACAAATTTCTCACTCTCTCAGTGTCCGTAGCAAGCAGTAGATGTCATACACAAGTATAATAATAAATATTTATTGCAATATACATATAAACATATATATATATACATATACATATATTCATATTTACTATACATGCGTATAAAATTGAAGAAAACAAATTGAAAGAGCAAACTGTAAACCAAAAGCAAAAAACACAAACAAGATTTAAGCAACACATTATGAAAGGCTAATCAACGAAAACTCTTAAGGCAAATCAGGTGATGACAGTAAAAAAAAATAACTAACTTTTTTTATTTATTTATAATTTTTTTTTTTATTATATATTTTTTAATTTTGGTTTTTTCGTAATTTTTTATAATTTCATTTAAAACTTCTCTCGCGTGAATGAAATGAAATCTTTTTAATTTTTAATTTCTTTTTTATTTTATTTTATTTTTTTTTTTTATGACAAAAAAAATATAAAGTTTTATTTATTATAATTTTTTTTTATAATATATGTAAAGCTTCCCTCGCGTAAACGCGTGAAAATTGTAGAACAAACAGCTTTAACGGCGCGCTTTCGCAGAAAATCACTGACATTTAAACTGGCAAGCAAATTGCGCCTGAAAGGCTGCTTCCTTTACAGTTGTAGCGATCATAAATCGCAGCTTTCTTTTGTAGTTAAGCTTTTGAAACTACAAAAAGCCTTTTTCTTTTGTAGTAAAGCCTTTGGAACTTTGTTTGTAGTTAAGCTTTCGAAATTTCAAAAAACTTTGTTAGAAGCTTTCATTTATAGTTAAGCTTTTGGAACTACAAAGACCTTTGTTAGCAACTTTCATTTGTAGTTAAGCTTTTGAAACTACTAAAAGGTTTTTAGAAGCTTTCTTTTTTGGAGTTATGTTTTTGAAACTACCAAAACCTTTGTTAGCAGCTTTCATTTGTAGTTAAGCTTTTAAATCTACCAAAACTTTGGCTATAGGTTTTCGTCTGGACTTATGCTTTTGAAACCACAAAAAACTTTGTTTGAAGCTTTCTTTTATAGTTAAGTTCCTGAAACTACGAAAAACTTTGTTAGAAGCTTTCTTTCGGAGTAATGTTTTGGAAACTACAAAAAAACTTTGTCAGAAGCTTTTTTTGTAGTTAAGCTTTTCAATCTAGAAAAACTTTTTTTGAAGCTTCGAAGTTTTGTATTTAAGCTTTTGAAACTACATAAAAATTTACTAGAAGCTTTTTTTCAGTTAAGTTTTTCAAACCACAAAAAGCTTCAAAAACCTAGTGAGCTTTCCGTGTCTTGTTTTTATTGTTTAAATCATGCAATTAAGCAAAAATTACAATTTGGAAAACAACTGTCATACTGAAATGCACAATCTCGTCCATATCAAAATCTAAAAATTATAAAAAACTGAATAATGGTAAAAAATTATATATATTTACTGAAATAGCATAGTAAATGTTATACGCATTATAGTGGAGCAAAATTAAAAAAAAAAACAGACAAAACAAAAAATATGAAAAATCTCAAAAAATCTCAAAAATTTAAAAAATCTCAAACATCCGAAAAATCTCAAAAATGACAAGAACACATGAGATTTTGAACTGCAAAGCGAAAGAACATTAACGAAAATAGTAATGAGCAACCAATGCATTGAGAAAAGAAAAAGATTGAGAAACAATGCGTGTTTATACAAAGCAAAAGTAAAATGTCAATTGTCAGGCACTTGCAGGAACAGTTTAGGAAAATCTGATATAAGCAGAATACTTATTACTTCATTAAAATTAACTCAATATTATATTTTTTAATTCTAAAAACAATAATAAAGGCATTACAGGCAGCGCTTTAAGTGAAGCAATCAGCAAACACTTGATCATATTAAAGTCGACTATTTACTAATTGACTCAATTAAGACGTTGTCTGAAGTGCTTAATGAGACCAGCTTCTACTTACGGGCAGAATTTTTACTTACTTTACTCACGAATTGTTCCAAGTAGTATTTGTTTTAAAAATTATAAAAATAAAAGTATCAACTGAACCCTTATTTCGCAGAAAATATCACACTCTCCCTTAATGAACAATAAAAAATAGTATAAAAGCCATATAACTTGTCATCATTACCACCAAAAACATCTCAAAACACACAACTCAAATCAAAAATATTACTAAAACTCAAACAAATTAGTAAAAAGCTATTAAAAATATACTACAAAACTTAGTTATGCGTATACATACTTACAAAAACAAAAGAAAAACAAAAACAAATAAATATAAGTAGTGCTAAACAGATAATAATAAAAAATTAAACAACAATAAGGGAAGCAAAGAACTGTACTGTGAACCAAATAGTAAAAAAAAAAAAAACACTGAGAGTAACAAACAAACGAAAAAGAAAACAAAAAAACTCTTGGTAAAAACATTTTAAATTAAAATGAAATTTGAACTAAGTTGTTTCAAAAATCATAACTCAAGAAATTAAAAAAACAAAGTTGCTACACCGAAAAAAATTAGCGTACACAATTTATGTACATGTTAAAGGAAAAACATTATAAAAACAAGTAATAAAAAAAACAAATTGAATTCAATTAAGAAGCACTGAAAATTAAGCTATTTAATATAGAGTTTACCTTTACCACTTTAGTATGATTATTTTTTTCCTAAAGCAGGCAGCAAATAAACGAAAGACAGACTGGTTATGTGAAGCAACAACGACTAAAATTTCGATAAAACAACAAGCCTTTAAGCTAATTAGTTAGTTGAGACTTAATAAAATTTAATAAATTAAAAAAAAATTATTCAAATTATATTTTTTTGGAAACTATAATTCTGTTTTCAACATCAAAAAAAAATAATTAAAAAGACTTTAAATGTACAACAAAAATTTTAAATGTTAAAAAAAATTTTTTATTTATATTTTTTCAGAAAACATGAATTGTTTTTTTTATAAATAACCACAAATGAGAACTGCAAAACGAGATTACTGAAAAATTAAACTAAATTTTTTTAATAAAATTAAAATTTTTTTTAAATTAAATTAAAATTAATTTGTTTAATTATATTTTTTTTGGGAAAGACAATTTTTTTTCACAAAAAACACAAATGATAACTGAAAAACTTAAAAATTAAACTAAGTCTTTTTAATTAAATTGAAATTTTTTTAACATAATTTTTTTAATAACTAAAAAATAAAATTAAAAATTTTAAATTTAACTGAAACTGAACTTTAAAAAATTTAAATTAAATGAACTTTTTTTTGAACAAAAAACATTAAAACCCTGTAAACAATAAGAATCTTTAAGAATTAAAAAAAAATATTTTTTTATAATATTTCAAATTTTAATTAAAATATAATAATTTTTTAAATAAAAAAACACATTTCGAAATTTTTGTTTTAATTTTTTTTCTACAAAAACGAAAAAATTTCTTAAAATTACAAAAAATATTTTTTAAAATGAACATAAACAAATAAAAATTTTCATAATTTTTCAATAAAATTTTTTTTCTCTACAAAAAGAATAAAAACGCTTTAAATATACAACAAGAATTCTTAAAAATAAGAAACAAAATTTTTATCTCCACAAAAATATTAAAAACGTTTTATTTGAACCATAAAAATTCTTAAATGACCAAAAAAAAAAAATATTTTTAAAATTAAAACCAAATTTAATTTTTAAAATTAAAATTAATTATTAAAATTATAAAATATATTTTTTTTAATACAGAAGAAAAATGTTTCATAATTTTTTAATCAATTTCTTTTCCATAAAAAACCATAAACGATTAAATAAACAACAAGAATATCTACAAATTTAAGAATAAAAAAAAATAGTTTTAAAATTAAAAACAATATTTTTAAAATTAAAAAAGTATTTTTAAATTAAGAAAAGAAAAAACTTTAATGACATTTTTTAATCAAAAATTGTTTTCCCCAAAAAATTATAATCTCTGTAAATGAACAACAATGATTCTTATAAATTAAAAAACTATATACTATATATTTTTTAAAATAAAATTAAAATATTTTTGAAATAAAAAAGAAAATATGTTAATCATTTTCTTGTAATAAAAATTTCTAAAAAAAATTATAAACGCTTTAAATGAATCTCGATTTTCAGTTCCAATTTGTTGTTGTTTGTGGAAAAAAATTATGCTTTACAAAACATAGAATTTTTAAAATAGCTTTTAGTTATTTTATTATGGAAAACACATTTTTGTTAAATTAATGTTTTTTGGAAAACAAATTTTTTTAATTTAATTTTTTTGGAAACTATAATTTTTTTCCACAATTAAACAAAATTAAAACCGCTTTAAACGAACAACAAAAATTTTTAAAAATTAAGAAAAAAGTTTTAAATTAAATTTTTTTCCTCCAAAAAAGCAACAAAGAATGTAAAAATCCGTAATATGGACTAAATATATTTTTTGTTTTCTTAGTATTTAACCTAAAAATTATTAAGTCCGAAATTAACGATATTATAAGAAACGAATCAGTAATATATTGAATATTGTGGACACCTAACCTAAAAACTTTCAATTCAATAAGTCTCAACGAGGCAGCACTATGAAACTTTTGATAAGTAGAAGTATTTATGTTAATTGTGAAAAAAAAATAATAAAAACAATAATGGAAAATAAAAATAAAGAAAAATATATTAAAAAATATAAAAAGATGAATGAAACGGAACAAAGAGGAATAAAAAAAACAAATAATTGGAAACAATAAAAATAAATAAAAAAATATATACATATACATACATATAATAAATTTAAAAAAAAATAAAATTATTAAAAACAAATTTAAAATAAATTTTGCAGCTTGAAAAACAGAACAATAAGAGGTTGACAAAATTTATTAAGAAAGACAAGCAAAAAGAAGAAAGGAAGAAAATTAGCAAAATCAAAATTCACGGCAAATTCTAGCTAAAAAAATAAAAAACACAAATACAAATACAAAATAAAAAATAAAAAATTACAACATAAATACAATATAAAGAAACACAAACACAAATACAAAATAAAAATAACAAAAAAAAACATAAATGACAGAAATTGCAATTCGAAAATATGCAAAATAAAAACCGTGATACGAATGAGTATTGAAAACAAATAAGAAAAAAACAAAAATAATAACAAATGCATGCTGAACTGACTGGAAGAAGAAATTTGCGAAGAATTGCAATAACAATAATGTAAACCGAAATGTAATGAATGAACAGAAAAAAAACCAAAAAACATTACCTATAACTAAACAAAAAAGCCCAGAAAAAATTACTGAACGAAGAATAACTAGATATATATATATATACTTAAAACACACACACACACAAATAAAACTAAAATACCAAAAATCAAGTAAAAATAAAAATTTAATGGAAGCAAATGAAATGACTTTTTATTAGCAATACGAAAGAGTTTTGGCGATGTAAGTACTCAAATATTGTTTTCGGATGGCTTCTTACAGCTACGGAGGCAATATTCCAAACCCAAGCATGGACAACAAACCCCATTCGTCGAACTGTGAAATAGCAATATGAGAAGAATGCCACGTACTAAAGTTAGTCAAAATGGGTCGATGGGGTCCCGAGATATGTGATTTTACCAAAAAGTGAGCTTCCATAAAGCCCTCTCATACCATTTCGGAGGTAAAATTTAAGTCTCTAGCATAATTAGTTATTGATTTATTGCGTTTTTAGTAGTTTTGAACAGTACATATCGTTACATTAAGTGTGAGTAGGTTTATCTTCCGATTTCACTCATTTTCACACCGTAGGAGTTCTCACATTACATGCGCTAGCTAAATTTGGTAGTTGTTGCTTTAATGGTTCAGGATATACATACATATATACATTAAACCATTTTTTAAATTTTTTCCCACAGGTGTCGCTTGCTACTGCATTCTTCTGTGCCAAATTACAGTTGATATTTTAATTTTGTTCTTATTTACGATACTTTAAACGTTTTCGGCTAATGGCGTTATACACCCATCTACTAACACGATCTTATTTTTTTGCCAAAGAATACATATACAAAATTTCATCAAGATATCTAATTTTTACTCAAGTTACAGCTTGTATGGACGGACAGACACACAATCACCGGGATATCAACACGAATCGTCATCCTGATCATTTCTATAGATAAACCCTATACTTAGATATCTCGATTAGCTTTAGGTGATACATACAAATTTTAGGTGCACAAAACTGTTATATAATTAGTGCTCTGTAGCGACATGTTGCAAGAATATAAGAAGCACCTACATAAATATTAAATTTCATTCGGATACTTCAATAACTAACGAAGTAATTATTATAATACTTAAAAAACTTCACCTTATAAACCACTGGCAC
Organism: Bactrocera tryoni; assembly: GCF_016617805.1. Lineage (NCBI taxonomy): Eukaryota > Metazoa > Arthropoda > Insecta > Diptera > Tephritidae > Bactrocera > Bactrocera tryoni. Next base: position 75,899,445 of record NC_052503.1, read on the forward strand.
TAATACGATTTTAAATCCATAGTCTCTTAGGCGAAGTTGTTCAGAATGACCCGTACAAAAATTCCTACATTTTTTTAATAAAAAAATATCGATCCGTTGTCATGTACATACATCATATACATACATATGTATATACAGACAGAAATGTATTATAAATAAATATAAATTATACTGCAAATCTAAATTTATGTATATAAATTTCAAATAATTTGGTTACAAACTCACCCTTTTAATAAACTTGCCAATATTGCACCTCTATTTTTTATAACAACACTATCATACTTAATACCCGACACACGCGACGTAAGCCAACCGAGAAACGCATGAAGCTAGTTACATGCATACATACACGCATATAAACACCCACGAACTAACCCGAAGAAGCACTTAATGCACAATATAGACACTCGAAATTTCGATTAATTTAACGCACTACGGCTTTCACGACACTACTTTTACGCATTTACTAACGATTTTAACTTTAAACTAAATAAAAACACAATTTAACACTTTAAACAAATACTTTTCAGCAATTTTAACAAATATTTGCGACATCAGTCAAGAATTACGTCTGTTCACTCTCATTACCACTTGCAACTACATATTTTTACAGTTACAATGCATTCCTCAATTGGAATAATTCAGCTGATTTCCCCTTAATTTTGCATTCCACGACTCTAAAAACACAAATTTCGAAATTCGAAACTCTTCTAAAATCTCTCAGGACTCTTGATTAGCTATTATTATTTGCATAATATTTGAAGGTCAACTGCGAACATTAAAAATTTGCAACAACAATACAAACAATAAAAGCGCATCTCATTACCATTTCTCCAATCATTAGCACGCAGCTACTTCCCCTGCTGAGCACACAGCATATGTCACACACATAGGATAGCATGAGCGTATGTGTGCGAGCCCTCTGCGCAACATTGTTTCGCATGTGTAACTGATGTAAGAGCGCATAACTGATGAAGAGAGCTTTGAAAGCGAAAATGGACTAGTGTAAACGCAAGGGTGCTGGAAGTTTTGGTGAGAGGGCGGATTTTGAATGACGAAGTGTTAAGAGGTTAAAATTGTAGAGAAGTACTTGTAAGAGTGAGGTGGCAAGTTTACATGAGTATTATGCATAAATACTGTAAATTAGAGTTCTAATCATTTTAGTATTATTTGAAGCAAAATAGCCGAGACTTTGTGTCGTATAGTATCGTAAATCTGCAATAACCAAAATGACACGAAAACCTTCAAATACTGCTGCTCAATTGGCAAAAATAATGGGTAAAATAAAAACTACTGCCAGTATAGTTTCTCTCTTGATAATCTCTTCAGGTAAAATATTTTTCCTAAAAAATATATTTTTTCTGTTGCACGATCCTGTTCTCGATATAAAAAATTACTTAACAGGTCAATTGAAAAGTTCTCGGCCTGATACATATGTATATGGCGCTAGTAGAATTAAATCCTTATCTTTGTAAGTTAGTCCAGACCCTTATATACATACACATATTAGGTGTTCTTTCAGTACTTAAGTACATAAGTAAGACTCATTATGTTTATTTACGTCTCTACTACTTTAGAAAATAAATAAATTCATTTTCCTTTTATGTAATACTATTTTACTTGAAATAATACTAAAATGATTAAAACTCTCATGTGAACTTTCCACCTCATTCTTCCTCGTTACAATTTTAATCTCTTAACACTTCTAGGATGAGTTCGTCCTCTCAATCAAACTTCCAGCATCCTTCCATTTATATACGTTCATTTTCGCTTTTACAGCTCTCTTCATTAGTTATGCGCTCTTACATCAGTTACACCTGGACATCAATGCTGCGCAAAGTGCTCGCACACACACGCTCATGCGTTCCTATATGTGTGACATATGCTGCGTGCACGTCTTTGGAGAAATTCCAATGAGTGAGGCTGTTATTGTTTGCATTGTTGTTGCAAAATTTTTAATGTTCGCAGTTGACCTTCAAAATATTGTGCATGTAATATTAATAGTTAAAGAAGACTCCTGAGAGATTTTCGAAGCGTATCGAATTTGCTAGAATAGTGGAATGCGATATTAAGGAGAACTCAGCTGAATTATTCCAATTAGAATATTTAGTTGAAAGTGATAATGAGTGTGAGCACACATGATTCTTGACTGTTGGTGCAAATATTTGTTAAAATTAGTGAAAAGTATTTGTTTAAAGTGTTAAATTGTGTTTTTACGTAATTTAAAGTTAAAATCGTTAATAAGTGCAAGAAAATAAAGTCGTGAAAGTCGTAGTGCGTTAAATTTCTCGAAATTTCGAGTGTCTATATTGTGCAAATTCCTTAAGTGCGTTTCGGGATCGTTCGAGGGTGTGCATATAGTGTATGTATGTATGAATGTAATAAGCTTCATGCGTTTCGCGGTTGGTTTACGTCGCGTGTGTCGGGTATTAAGTGCGATAGTGTTGTTATAAAAAATAGAGGTGCAATATTGGCAAGTTTATTAAAAGGGTGAGTTTGTAACAAACTTATTTGAACTGTATGTATGTATATAATTTATAATTGAATTATAATTTATTTATATAATTATTTGTTTATAATACATTTTTGTCTGTATATGTATATATGTACATGAAATGTAGGAAATTTTCTGTGGGTCATTCTGAACAACTTCGCCTAAGAGACTATGGATTTAAAACCGTATTCGTGCCAGTGGTTTATAAGGCGAAGTTTTTTAGTTATTATAATAATTTATTCGTCAGTTTTCGAGGTATCCGCATGAAAATTAAAACTTAGGTGTTCTTTGTGCTCTTGGAACATGTTGCTATACGGTACCAACTATATAATAGTTTTGTTCGCCTAAAGATTGTATATATCACCTAAAACTTAACGAGATAGGTATAGAGAAATATTTATGTATGTACATATATAAATGATCAGGATGACGAGGTGCGTGCGTTGATATCCGGGTGACTGTCTGTAACTTGAGTAAAAATTAGATGATTTATGAAATTTTGTTTACGCGTTCCTTGGCAAAAAAGTAAGGACGAGCCATGCCCACAAAATGCCATTAAACAAGTAGGTAGCATAACTAAGAACAAAATTAAGATATAAAACTGTAATTTGGAACAGAAGATCGCAGTAACAAGCGACACATGTGGAAAAAATTTATAAAAGCGGGTGCGGCCCTGCCCACTAATAAATTTAATTCATGTACATATATATCTCCTAAACCATTAAAGCAACAAGTACCAAATTTACCTAGCGCAAGTATTGTGAGCTCCTCTGCTTCTAACCGGCCTTATCTAGAACTTGACTTAAATATCTATGAGATTCGCAGTTCAACGAACTACATGAAGTATGGAAATTAGATATCAAGTCTTTATTAAACTTCGCAAAAAGACGTAAACTTCATTATATATGTATATGATGAATCGCCATCATTGCAAAGGACCTGTATTTATATGTATGTATGGCGTTAAGCCTGCCAGTGTAACCTTAACTAACCTAACCTTTGATGGCACCAACCAATGAAGGCATTAACTAACAAACGGAAATTAAATATAAATAAATTTTTTACTAATACTTTTCTCGTTCTTGCTGAAGCTGTTTGAAACAACTCAGAGTAAGACACTTTTGAAAGAATTTGCTCATAAAATCGCTCACCTAACACTTGTCAAGCCATTTTCTTTTGGGTCGCCTTGGTACCAAAAGCATTTGCCAACAAATGCCGCTATTTGGTATGCCGTGCGCGCCTTACATTATGCCTCAAATCCACATTTAAGTTCCTTACCTCAGCAACGCTTGAATTGAAAATGCAATGCTGTGTTGTTTTTATGCCATTGTGTTTTAATAATTCATCGAATTTTCGGAATAATAACATTTCTTCATATTATTTAACTTATAATTGTGTGTGTTTACATTTTATTTGCGTTTTCTAAAGCATTTTTTATTTCTATTAATTTTTTAATATTATATTTTTTACATTTCATTATTTTTATAATTTTTTCTTTTTTAATTTTCTTTATTTCACATTTTCATTATTAAGTTTTTGCTTTGTTTTATATCTTTCTCTCTTTGTAGTGTTTTTGTATTTTATACCATTCTAAAATGTGTGGGTGTATATGTATAATATATACATATATTACACAAAAAGCGCATTCGTTAATATATGTATATATTTTTTTAAATACATATGCATATATATTTTTTAATATATGTTTTATATATTTTTTAATAAATATTTTTGTAACACATATTTTTTATATGCGTTCTCTCTTGATAATTTTCTCTGCCATTAGTTGACGTTTTATTAGCTTTAGTGATATTTTATTATATTATTTTTTTTTATTTTCACTTTTTATTTTATTTTTTTATTAATTTTTTTAAATTTAATTTTTATTTTTTTCATATTTTGTTTTCTTTTATTATGTTTTTTAGTTTGTTTATTTTTTTCTTTATCATATTTTTTAAATTTTTTGTTTTAGTTTTTTATTAATTTTTTTTTATTTTGTTTTGTTTTTTACTTTAAATATTTTTCATATTTTATTATATGTTTCCTTAACACCTTATTTATTTCTTATCATATAACATTTCAGCAATTAATCATTTATTTGGTATTGTTGTATTTCAATTTAAATGATCTCTCAGCTTTAAACTAATAGGGGAGTTTTAACACTTTATTGGGTAGTTGTTGTATTTCTGTGCTAACGGTACACATAACATTTTTTAATAATGATTATAATTACTTTTTGGTTTAAAATTTATTTTTTATATTCATATTAGTAACAATGCTGTTGTTTCGATCTTCGCTTTTGTTGTTGTTGTAATTTATATTTTTTTCTTTATAGTATTGTTGAAACATTTTTGCCATTTTTAGTTTCGGTAGACAAACTAGGTTAGGTTTCATGTGCTGTGTATTACAGATCAGCCTAAAATTATTATATTATTGTATTCTATTTTTTAGTTTTTATTGGTTGTTGTTTGTTCTGGTTTTTCTGTGAAACAGTAAGAAAACAATAAAATATTATAAACAAATTTAAATGTTTTTAGTTTTTACTGTTTTTTTTACTGTACACGTCAGCCTAAAAGCATGCTATGAAATTATTTAATTCTATTTTTTTAGTTTTACTGGTTGTTGCTGGTTTTGAATTTTATGTGAAACAATTAGAAAACAAAAAAGTATTTTTTTAATTTCGGAATTTTTTATTAATTTTAGTTTTTTTTTTTTTTAATTTTAGTTTTTTCTTTAATTTTAAATTTTTATTTAATTATCGTATTTTTTGGTGGATCCCAATCAACCGTTTTTATTTTTGTTGCCGTTTTCTTTTAGACTCAAACATTATTCGTCTGCCTCTTTTAAACTAATTCGGTACATTAAATTTGAAGTTCTTAAGGGGGGTCCACGGCTTTAATTATAATTATTTAAAAAAAATCCCGGAAAAGTTGGTTGGAATAACGCTTTTTCATAATAATTATTATAGGTATTTTTTTTTAATATTTTATAACTATGATTTCAAGAATTCAAGATCTGAGTTTGTGCAATAAAGGCTGTATAATATTATTATATGGATGAACTAGATGAGAATTTCGAAATATGCTTTAAAGGTTGATAGATGCTGTGAATGAGCATGAAACAAAAAAAAACTATGTATTGTTGTTGACAGAGTGAAAGAGAGAGAGTTAGAGAGAATGCATGTTTGTGGTGACGTCATAATAGCGTGGTTGAGAGCCTAACTGTGTGGTTGAGAGCGCAACTGTCAAATTGACATCGTGTTCAATGAAACTCTGCAGTTGAAATTTACTTTTTAGGTGAAATTTAATTTTTTAGTTGAAATTCAACTCAGCGAGCATAAGTGGTGACAAGAGTGTGGAGATTATTTTATATTTCTTTCAAGTTTAGAATTTCATTTGAAATTTAATATTTTTTTAGCGTGAAATTTAGCTGTTTTTTCTCTTATTGGGTTTAGAAATATGAAAAATTTGCGCTTCTACTTGTATTTAGCTTGTTGTCTTTATTGTTTAAGGTTTTTAGGTTAGTAGTGGGTATTAAGTGTAGTAATTTTAGTGGTTTTACCGTTAATTGCATAGCTGCAATTGCATAATAATTTTACTTCTCAACATTTTTAGTAACTACATATGTTTTTAATAGGTTAAAATATTAGTATTGGCTTTAGTTTTGTTGTACATTTTAGTAGCTAAATTTATTGAGTGATTTTCTTGAATTTAGAGGCCGCAGCTTAAAACCTTAAAACGCATATTTTATATATATTTTTTCATATACTTTGTTAAGTTTCTGTCTGCTACTTATTGTATTCGATTTCTGCTTTCATTTATTTAATTTGTATGCGACTAGAACAGGTCTAAGAACAGTTTTTTTATTTACGTCTATGCTCTTTTTTTCCATTTTTGTTTGCCTTGTATTTTTTTAGAAAAATATTTAATTTTTTCATCAAACTTTCTTGCTACATTTATTTATTTTACTCAAATAATATTCAATTTGGTTTTTTAATATTTGTTTAAATAATTTTTTAATATAATTTTATTTTTTTAATTTTCTTTTTTTCAATATTATTTTATTTTCAATATTAGTTCTTTGTAGTATTAATATTTTTTAATATTATTAATTTTCTGTGTCATGTTTGCCAGGTGCAGGTGAAGGGTGTTCGTGTGGGGACTTATGCCGTATAGTCGTGTGCTGAAGGTGTTAGTGTGTACTAACAGCTAAATAGCTAAGCTAATTTTAAAATAAAAAAAAAAATATATTAAAAAAAACGATATTGCCAAATAATTTTAAGTGTAGATTTATAAAATTTACTAAAAAAAAATGTCATAATTTCAGCAAATATTATTGTTTTCCTTCCAATTACTAGTATTTGGCCTTTGAAACCAAATAAAATATTTTGAAATGAAACATAGATAATTTTGAAAATTTATTGCCTACTTTGCGGCGTATTTTCTGAATTTGAATTTCAAGAAATAATATTTGCCCCCAAATTTTTGGTATTTGGTGTTCGAATAAGCACTTTGGAAAGTATAAATGATAATTTATTGCCTACTTTTAGGCGAATTTCCTGAAATTTAACTTCAAGAAATAATTTTTGGCTCAAAACTTTTAGTATTTGATATTCGACGCTTTGGAAAGTATATATATGAAATTTTCAATATTTATTGCCTACTTTCGGGCGTATATTCTACAGGATTTACCACATTTGTTTGTTTAACATGCACCTGATTTTCCAAAGCCCATAAAAAGTGATTCGAGGAGATCTACTGATGTTTGAACGAACGCTTTAGAAAATATATAAACGTAGTTTTTAAAATTTATTGCCTACATTCAGGTGTATTTTTTCACGTACTCAAGAAATAATTATTGCCTCTAAATTTTTAGCATTTGGTCTACCAACAAACGCTTTGGAAAGTATATATAAGAAATTTTAAAAATTTATTGCATACTTCAGGCATATTTTATGAAGGTGAAATTCAAGAAATAATATTTCCTTCCAAATTGTTAATACATATTTAGTGTTTTGGAAAGTATATACATATATGCAATTTTCAAAATTTATTGCCTGCTTTCGGGCGTATTTTCTGAAATTGAATTGTAAGAAATAGCATTTTAGTGTTTGGTGTTCCGAACAAATGTTTTGGACAGTATACACATGAAATTTTCAAAATTCATTGCCTACTTTCTGGCGCATTTTCTTCAGATTTACTGCATTTGTTCGTGTTCGTGTTAGGTTTTTATGGATTAGAATTTGTAGTAAATTCCAGAATTTCGTTAAAAAATTTAAAAATTTTAACATGTAGCATACTTTTGAGCACAAATTATTATGATAAACATACCCTTAGGCGTTTAATATGAAATTTAAGAATAGTTGCTAACCAGAGCATGTACACATACATATGTACATACTTGTTAGAAGTTCGCTGACTAAACTATATGTTTTTCAAAGGATTGAGGGTGTTTCATGTTCATGGGAAAGTTTTAAACCGTAGATCAGCACTCTTAGAAATATTTGTGAGATTGAAATCATCTAGGAGTGTTTGCTCTCGACAACCAGCTTTGCACGTTATAAGTAGCAACTTATAGGAAGTAACGGTTTATTTCTTAATAATTGCTATTTGATAATGTTAAGATAACATACAGACATTCAGACATGCGCCAAAACTTGAAAGGTTTCCTAAAACATTTATTCCACACGTTTTCCTAAATATTAGGTAAAGTAAACATTAACACCATACTTTGTCTAACACCACGGTTTCCTAAACTGTAAGATTATAAAAAAAGTAAAACACAAGTTGATTTATATTTGCTCATTGCAGGAAATAGTGAAACATTAGAATTTATTTACACACAAAACTAATCTCGTACACGTTTTTTGCATTATTTTACTTTTGTTGTTTTTTATTTCATTTTTAATTTTTATTTCTCACTAAACTAAATCAACTTTTCACTTTTCGTTAAATACTAATAAAAACTGCATATGGATATAGTATATTAGCGCATTTGCTTGCTTGCTTAACTAACACCACTACATAACTAATGCATTAAATTTCAATTTTTTATGTTTTTGTGATTAAATCAACTTTTTTAATTAAATACTTTTGCTTAATTAAATAAATTTTATAATTAAATTATCTTTTTTTAATTAAACGATTTTTATAAATTAAATTAATTTTTTTAATTAAATGATTTTTATAATTAAATTAATTTTTTAATTATATAAAATTAAATATTTTAATTAAATTATTATTTTTAATTAAAAAATTTTTATAATTAAATTAATTTTTTTAATTACATTAAATTAAATTATTATTTTTTAATTACATTCAATTATTCTTTGAATTAAATTAAGTTAATTTTTTTTTAATTAAATCAAGTTAATAATAAGAGAACATATTTGAGGTGCGAGTTATGCTTGAAAATGGTTTAAAGTACTATTTATTATTTGCTTTAATTGCGTAGTTACATATGTACATACATACATATGTACATACATATCAGTAGAACATACTTGCTTTTCAGTGTAATAACAATAACATACATCTTTTTTTAATAATTTTTTTTCCACTTCCAACTAAACACAAAAAATTTAACATATTTTTAGTTTACGTTTTTAATTAAAATTAACATAATTTTGTTTACCATTTTCAAATATATAACATTTTTTCACGTTTTTTCATACACAAAAAAAAATTTTAAATATATATTTTTACTTTTTTCAATTATAAATTATATATAATATTAGTTTTTTTGCTTCCAATAATACACAAAAGTAAAATTTAATATAATGTTCTACCTTTTTCAATTATAATACAATTTTTTTCATTACCAATTATACAGAAAAGTACTAATTTTTGAGATTTTTCAATTATATATTATATAACATATTTTTTTATCACTACGCATTATTCAATAAACCACAAAGCGCGGAAAATAAACTGCATTTTGTGTAACACAGTTTAAGATGAAACGTTTACTTACTGCTAGTAAGTTTCTAATAAAGCAAATTGCAAGAAGAATGTTTAAAAAAAATTTAAAAAAAAAATATATAAAAGAAAAAAAAAAAAATATTTAAAAAAAATATTTTGAAAATAATATAAAAGAAAATAAAAAAAAAACTAAAAAAAAATTGAAAAAAAATAAACTTAAAAAATGTTTTTTAAAAGAAAACCTATTAAAAAAATTGTTTGACAAAAAATATTTTGAAAAAAATATATTGAAAAAAAATATTTCGGAAGAAAAATTAAAAGAAATAATTTCAAAGCTGAAAAATCTGCACAAATAAGGAACTTTTCTAACGCAAGCGTAAAAGTAAAGAGGTTAACTAAATATTATATATACATACATACATATGTATATTTAAAGCATAATTTGTGAGCGTGGTTGAAATTGTAAATGTTTTACTTTGAAAGTTTAAAGCATGCTTGTCTGAGCAATTAAATTATTATTTATTTTTGTATTTTAAATATAAGAATTTACAGAACTATTAACTGCTAGGTATGGTGTACCGTACCGTGTCAACTGTACTGCGTCAACTTTAAGTGCGTTGAACAAGCTACATGCACATAATATACAGTAACGGCGCTTATTTATATATAAATATAATTATACATGTGAAACCTGAGTCCGATGCAACGTACAGCGCAGAGAAGTGCCTATGAACAACGATTAACATTTTGGTTAGAGTGTGGCGTAAAAGGTGCGTAGGTGAAGGCAAGGTAAAGCGCCTTGAGATGATACTAAAATAAAAAAGATTGCAAACATAAATTTAAATGTGCTTACTACGCGGTTGGAAGTAGGCAGAATTTTCAAATAAAATTTAGTTGAAACTTTAAGTATTAATAATAGTTACTGCAAACAGCTTCATTATTATATATAATTTTTTTTTTAATTTCTGTCAAGTCGCAACCTTTATTAACGTTGCTATGTTTTTACTTTCATAAAATAACATATTTATTCGAATTTTTGTATTGTTGAACTTCATCAGCACAGGGTGGTTTAGAGCTGGTAAAGTAGAGTGAGTGAGTGCCTACCTACGTATTGACAAACCAAATTATTTAGAATTGCTAACCTCTTATTAAACAATTTTGGGTGCGTCCACATTTTTATAAACCGAAAATGACAAACAGAAATCTGTTTCCTAAGCACAATATAAACTTAGTAAAGAAGCCATAGCGCAATTTTGCTTAGAAAGCATTTTTTATGCATGCAAGACAGCTTACATAACATTTACGTTAAAAACTATGAACGTCAATGCAGTAGAGTGGTGTCGGCTCCTTATACTAAAGACACAAATAAGCCATAAATCATACTTAAACTTGTCAAGCTAAACTTGAGAAAGTTGTAGAGAATACATACCATCTTACATATTTTAATTTGCTCTGATTGGGCCCTTGAGCTTGGCCTTAGCAGAGTACAAAACTATTTTCAATTAATCAGTTTTTTTGAATTGGTTTTTTTTTCAGTAAAAGAAAAATATTAAAATAAAAAATAATAATGAAAATAAAAGAAAATAATATTAAAAATAAAAAATAAAATAAAAATTTTAAAAAATTAAAAAAATAAAAACCAATTAAAAAAATTATAAAAAAATAAAATTAAAAAATAAATAAATAAAATAAAAATTAAATTTAAAGTGAAATAAAAAAATATACAAAAAATGTTCGAAAAAATTTTTGGCTTTGAACAAAAAATAGATACAAAAGACATTAAAATAAAAAAATAAAGTAAAAACATAATAGAATGAAAAAAAAATAAATAATATTAAAAATATAACTAAAAAAATAAAAAAAGTAAAAAACAACCAAACAAATAAGATCCGAATTTTTTTTAGATTTAAAATTTCAGAAAAAAAAATTATTTGGTTTGGGCCGCCTTCTCCTCACAAACTGCGTTTATGTTATTGTATTTTGAAGTATTTTATAAATTACGGCTGAAACGTTTTTCTGTTTTTTCATGTAGCAAGAAGTAAGAAAGAATCCTACAGTTCGTAAAAATTAAAAAAAAAACTTAAAAGAGAATATAATAAAATATAGCAAAAAAATATATTTAAAAATGAATAAAAAATATAGAAAAAATAACTAAAATATCTAAAACAGTGATAGATAAAATACTAAAAAAAAATAAAATAAAATAAAAAAGCTAAAAAATATAAAAAACTAAAAAAGAAAATTTTTAAATAAAAAAATATTTTCAAGTAAATTAAAAAAAAGTTATATGTATATAAAAAACATATTTACAAACAAAATAAACAAAATATATAAAAACTAAACATATTATATATATGAAATACTAAATAAAAAAAGAATTAAATTAAATAAAAAAGTTAAAAAATAATTATATGCATATAAATAAAAAAAAAATATGTTAAAAAAATAAATAAAAAATAACCAAAATATATAAACAAAAAGCTAAAACAAAATATATAAAAAATGTAAAATTAATTCCAATTAATTTAGAGAACTCTCAACTTGCCAAAAAGCATACATTTTTTTTTGTTTAAAAAAATTGTTTACATACAAAAATGTGTTATGTTATCAATTCGTTATAACCTATAACTTTATCAGACTATTTGAAATCTCTAAAGGATATTGAAAATTTCGTAAATAAGGAGGCAAAAGCAAGAAGTACTTAAGGGCCCTATAGTTTGTAAAAAGAAATAATATTAAAAAGTATGTATAAAAGAAAAATATAAAAAAAAAAAATCAAAAAACATAAAAAAATATTAAAAAAAAAACCAAAAAAAAATATACATATATAAATATTTAAACTTCATTCCAAACCGCGCTAGTTTTCATCGATATTGAAAATTTCGTAAATATGAAAATAATAGAAAGAAATATAAAAAAGAAATAAAATAGAATATGTATATGTATATTAAAAAAATTCCAACCTTATTCCAAATCTCACTACATCCATTCTCAGATTTTAAAAATTTGTAATAAGAAAAAAGGCCACCCACCTTGCAAATCATGACATTTAACAACAAAATGAATTTTGTGATTGTTTTATAGTACTCTTTCGTAAACTTGCGGCGCGTGTCCTTGTGGCTAGTTAAAATGTGCTGGGGGTGTGTGTGAGTGACTGGCTGGTGAAAGTTTTGCATACTTTAATGTTTATTCAATATGCTTGCATTGTATTTTTGTCAATTAGTTAATTTTATTTATTCAACTTTATTTTCGCTTGCACAGTGCATAATGCTAGCTTATTACTCAGCACTTTATTTCATAACATAATCTAGAATTACTTGGGTTTACTTTTCGTTTTGTTTGCTAATATGTTTGTGAGTTGCATTTAGGTGTTTATTTATCTGTTTGCTAAATTAAGTTTTATTTGTATTTTGTTTGTTGGTGTAACACCAGATACAGACACAATTACAATCAATCAATATAGTTCTCTGCTATTTTGTTTTTGTTTTGCATTTTGTTATACATATATTTATATTTTCATATTCTCAGCTTTACTCTTTTTCTTTAAATTATTCATATTTGTTTGTTTGTTTTTTTTGTTTTCTTTTTGTAATCTTACTTTTTAGATAACACTACTCTATATATTGTAAATATAAAGCAATAAGCGTCATACATCCTTTGCGGCCGCAACGGCAACACTTTTAACATCGTTATCATTATCATCTTTGTTTTTGTATTTAGCTTTGTCTTCAATTTCAACTTCAACACCGACTACAACAACGTCAACATCATCATACTTGCGACCAACAACAGGATCGCTTCCTACGCTAGGGGCAACAGCAGTGGCAATGGGTGCGGCAACAACGGCGTTGGTGGTGGTGTTGGTGTTGGTGTTGGCGTTCGCAGCGACGGCAGCATTAACAATAGCACTTGCGTTAGCACTTTCGACAGTTTCGACAGCAACAACAGCAGCTGTCGCTGCACTAGGATATCTAACAACATACAAATCAACACTTGCAACGCGTCCAACTAAAGCATCAACATCAACGGTATCATCAATACAAGCTTTGGAAACTAAGTGTATACTTCTTGGGGGAGCGCACGGTGTTGCCAACTATGCTGTTGTTGTTGTTGCTGCGGCGCTGGCATTCGTTGCGGTCGTGGCTGCGGCGTTCGTGACGGTGTTCGCGTTCGGCGCGTTGCTGGCATTGCACTGTATGAGGCCGCTGTGCTGCTGGTGTTGCTGTTGTTGTTGTGTGAAATGATGATGCGCCGCCGGCTGGTGCGCATGCGCGTGCTGATGATGGTGATGGTGATGATGATGATGGTGATTATTGTTGAAATTCAAGTGCAAAGCGCCCGCGCCGCCATTGTTGCAATTCACCGCCACCTCAGCGTTCTGAGCTTGTTGTTGGTGTTGCGGCAGGGCCGAGGTGCAATAGCGTGTCGCCGTCTCGCCGAACTCACCGCTACTCAGATCGCCCAATATGCCGCCAATAAGGCCACCACCGCCGCCAAAGACCGCCGCTGCTGTCGACGCGTGCGCATTGTTCGGCTGCTTCGTCTGCGCCTCGGGCTGCGTGCAAATGGGCGGCGCAGCCGCGTCGCCATCGATGAGCGTTGTGCCCGCTGACTGTTGCTGTTGCAATAAATTGACATCGTCTGCTCCCGCCTGTTGCTGCTGCTGTGAGTGGTGAGCGTGTGCTGCCGCGCCGCCGCCACTGCTGTAGCTGCTGCCGCTATTCGCGATACCACTGTCAGTTGTAGTGCCACTGCTCGCGCCTCCGCCGCTGCCGCTGCCGCCACCGCCGCAGCTACTGCTGCCACCATCCGTTGTGGCCGTAATTGTGGACGAGGCGAGCGAGCTTTGGCCGTCGTCGGTGAGGCGCAGCGCCACCTCCAGATCGCGCAGCACGTCCGTTTCCTTCTCGTCGATCAGCGTGAAGCGGCGATGCAGTGCGGTCAGGTGCGCAAAGGTCAAATTTAAGTGGGTGTGCAGTCCCAGTAGCGCGATTTCTCGGAAATGCGCCGCATAGAGATGAGCTATCACATGAAATTGCAAGCGTAGTATTTTGCGGGCAATCGATTCGAACGAACTCGGAAATTCGTTGGCATATTTGGTTGGGAATATCGACTCGTCGCTGACTGTCTTCTGCGTGAAGGTCATCACATAGTCGATGTATTGTGGTGCGGCGACGCGCGTCTTCTTGCCTTTCTCATCGAACCATAAGTACGTTCTATGCAAGGGGGGAAAAACGAAAACATGAATAGGGAAAATGAAAGTTGTAGGAATGTATTGTTGCATACCTGTTGCCAGGTCCGGTCATGTCGGCACAACCAGAGGGCGTACAAAATTCACTAATAGTTCCATAAACCAGGTTTACGTGCTCAAATAGAGCCAGTGCTGCAAAGATAAAGAAGTGACAATATGTTTTTGTTAAAACGAAGTGTTTGTTGTAATAAATATATGCATATCCTGTCAAACAAAAAGTTTTTCATACAAGAACTCGATTTTCATCAATCAGTTTGCATGACAGCTATACGCTATAGTGCTCCGATTTGAACAATTTCTTCGGAGATGGTACCGTTGTTTTGGGGAATAAACTGTGCTAATTTTCGAGAAGATATCCTGTCAAATAAAAAAATTTTCCATACAAGGACCTGATTTTGATCGGTCAGTTTGTATGACAGCTATATGCTATAGTGCTCCAATATTGTCGATTACGACAAAAGAGCAGCCTCTTGGTGAGAAAATGGCAAAATTTCAGGGCGATATCTAAAAAATTCAAGTATATACTGACAGACAGATAGATATAGCAATAGAGAAGTCCGCTCTTCATACTGCTCCTTTATACTTGAACATGTATATTTTTTATAGCGTTTCCGACGTTGTGGGTGTTACAAAATTCGTAACAAACTTAATACACGCTGTTCAGGGTATACATACATATAAGTATGTGAGCACTATGTATTAATAGCTTTTGAACTAACTATTGCAGATCTAGACACGCTAATGACATCATACGCGTAAGTTAAACACTTGTTGCTTATTTTTCAGTTAAAAACACATTTCCGCTAAGAGCTTATGATAATATTTAATAATGGGCCATCATCAGCAGCACGCATACTGTACATATGCATATGTGTTTGTACGAATATGCGTGCCTGTATGAGATTGTAAGAGTCGATAATGAGTGATGGTTAAAAATATAAACAATGTGATTCTTTATATGGGGTGATGTAACCAAAAAGTCAGGCCACATTACCAACTGTTTACAGCAATCATATAATTCGCGGAGAGCTTATAATTTTTTGATGATGTTTACGTATATTTTTATTTTATTTTAAAATTTGCTGAGTAAACCAAAATGTTGACAAAACGCTTAAAGAGCCAGCCATAACAAAGTATGAAATTAGATATTATAAATAAAGTGATTAAAAATTTATCATATGAATGGCTTCTCTTAAAATAGCTGACAAGGAAGAGACATGTTGATCATTTAAGTCAATATTGAAAGCAAATAGGTTGAGGACTCAATTTAGCGAATGCAAAAGGACGTAAGGTCCACTTTTTCCTCATAACAACTGACCATTGGCTGTAAGTGGATTACTGTGGAAGACAACGATGTAATTTCCGCAGAAACTGCTCAGATCCGACCCCAATAGCTTACAGCTGCCATACAAACTGCACGATCATCAAAAACCAAGCCCTTGTATGGAATCTTCTGTGTTTGTGTAGGTTATTATAGAGTCGGTGCAGCCGAAGTTAACGTTTTTTCTTATTTCTTACGATATTTGAACCATATGACGCTATTTATAGAACCAGTTGCACGCCATTTAGCTAATCTTGATTTGTCGTGTTTCAAAAGCAAACAAACAAAATCCGCTGATAAAGTTTAACAATAAATAACCTAATCTTTGTAGTCTGCGCTTTCTACAAGTATATTTTTAGATTTACTTTA
Source organism: Bactrocera tryoni (assembly GCF_016617805.1). Classification (NCBI taxonomy): domain Eukaryota; kingdom Metazoa; phylum Arthropoda; class Insecta; order Diptera; family Tephritidae; genus Bactrocera; species Bactrocera tryoni. Next base: position 75,915,800 of record NC_052503.1, read on the forward strand.
ATTGGCTTCTTTATTTTATTATTTAATATTTTCTTGTTTTTAATTTTCATTTATTTATTATTTTTCTTAATTTTTATTCATTTAATTTTTTTTTCTAATTATTTAATTTTATTTAATTTTTTTATTAGTTTTTATATGTTTAGTTTTTTATTAAATGTTTTGATTATTAATTTTTTTTTTTTATTAGTTTTTTTATTAAATTTTTATTGATTTAATTTAAAATTTTTTTTTATTAATTTTCATCTATGTAGTTTTTATTAAATTTTTTATTTATTTGGTTTTTGTTAAATTTTTTTTTATTTATTATTTGTTTTAATTCATATTTATTTAATTTTGTAGCTTTGTTTGTTTTATTTTTTTTTTTAATTTTAATTTAAAAATTTGGTTATATTAATTTTCATTCATTTAATTTTTTTACTTTTTAATTTTTTCTTAATTTTTATTAAGTTTTTTTTCATTTTTATATATTTAATAATTTACCGATCTTTTTATTTATTTAATTTATTTCTTAATTTTTATTAATTTAATGTTTTTACTTTTTAATCTTTTTTCAATTTTAATTGTTATTTAATTTTTGTTTTTAATTCTTATTTATTTAAATTTTTCTTAATTTTTATTCATTTAATTTTTTAATTATTAATTTGTTTATATATTTAGTTTTTTATTTATTTTTTGTTACATTTTTTTATTTAATTGTGTAGTTTTATTTATTTAGATTTTTTCTTAATTATTATTAGTTTAATTTTTTTTTAATTTTTTAAATTATTGTATAATTATAATTTACTTGATTTTATTTTGAATTTTATATATTTATTTAGTTTTTTTTTTAATTTTACTTATTTATTTAATTTTTTTTATAAATGTTTTAAATTTAGATTTTTATTAAAGTATTTAGTTATTTTAATTTTATTTAATTTATTTTAAATTTTTTTTAATTATTTAATTTTGTTATCAATTTTTATTTATTTCTTCTTCTTCTTAATTGGCGTAGACACTGCTTACGCGATTTATTTAGGTTTTTATATTTTTTTATTTTCATTTACTTTACTTTTTAATTTTATAATTCTGTTATGTAAACTTACTGTGTGAGGCCAGCCATTCATTATAGTCCAAGCCAGCTGGAAGATCCACTAAGGCTTTGAGATCGGCTTCAGGTAGCTTACGTTCTAGAACGCTCTCCTCCAAATATAATTTGGTATCTGTTGAATTTTGATCGCCATCGCGCTCTTTACGACGCGCTTTTCTGTAATTAGACAAACAGGAAAAGGAAACATGTGATTAGTAAGCAAATCGATAAGGGAGTAATAAAGATAATCAATTACATAAAATACCAGTATACATACATACGTATATATAAATGTATAAATACATTCAGTAATACAGGCTACAATCAGAAAGGTGCGAATTTCAAAGTAACAGGTGTCAACTACTGCGCCAACACTTTTGTGTAAAGTTGCAACACGTGTGCACATATAGGAATACATATGTACACATGTACTTTTTTCATATACCTATATATTTGTATTTGTAAGTATATATAATACATACATACTACTACATCTGTAAGTGCATGCATGTGGATTAAAATTGATAAGTAACCGCTGGAGGACAAAGAATTTCACTGTGTAAAACAGAAGTTGGTCAATGGCCATAAATCTTTTCGTCACTTTTATTAGCAGCTACAAAAATTACAAAAAAAAAAATCACACAAATAAAAAAAAACAGCGATTTTGCTCAGATAAAATATTAAAATTTATATGCATTGCGCAATTTTATTGATTTACTAAGAATGCATTAATTATTGAGTGGCAGAGAATGGGCGAAAGCGCAGCGCGCTTCATGGAGCCACGTAAAGCTGGCACACCTGTTCGCTTTCCAGCGTCAAACAGTCGACAAGTGTTATATTTACATAGTTATAATTTTTGCGAAATTATTTTAATGAACATTACGTCGGCTTTGGTGCATTAATAGAAAGGTCACGCCTATAAAGACAGGTGTTGCCTCGCCAGAATGTTTGTGAAATATTTTTGATGCCACAAGCAGGGTTTATAATATACGCGAGCGTAGTTCGTTAGTTTTTGCGTTATCGTACTGAAATTTTGCACGCGTTCTTTTCTCCTTAAAAAGCTGCTTATTTATCGAAGCGACCGATATCGGATCACTATAGCATATAGCTGCCATACAAACCGAACGGCCAAATTCCGATCATTATATGGAAAACTTTTTTATTTGACGAGATATCTTCATGAAAATTTATAAGCACTATTATCCAAGATAACTGTTTAATCTCTGAAGAAATTGTTTAGAACGAACTACTATATTATATAGCTGTCATACAAATTGAACGTTTGAAATTAACTTTTTGTGTGGAAAACTTTTTTATTTGAAGAGATATCCTAACGAAATTTTGCACGAATTATTTACCAAAGCAACGCTACAATCTGTGTAGAAATTGTTCAGCTCGGATCACCATAGCATATGGCTGCCATACAAACTGACCGATCAAAATCAAGTTTTTGTTTTGCAATTTTTTTATTTGTAAAGGGTATTTCGTTTACTGAAAATCATTTATCGGTCGGGCCTGCACACACCCATTTACACGCTCCGGACACACACAGTTAGGTAAACAAACAACTGATCTTATCAATTATGGGGATTTGAAGGCTGATAAGTCATGCCATTTCGCAAATCCATAACAAGTGTTTATATGTGTAACCAACAGGAAGCGCGCTCAGCGGTCTATTTGAGTAAATATTTAGTTGAGTGAAATGACTGGTCTGTCAACCGTGGCATAAGTAGCAAATAATGTTGGCGGCTATTGACAAAAATTAGTATTTAGAATATTAAATAAATAAATTTCAGGATTGCATATGGTCACCTAAAAAGCAAAATAATGTATTATCAAAAAATCGTTATTGCGTTTTTTATTGCTTACAATTTACTACATAATATTACATACATATATGTAGCATAACATTTTCAGTTTCCTTTGTCATATATAACCGATATATAACCAATATATAACCATTTGATAACCAAAACTAAAATCTTGCTTCAATATGTGTGTATGATAACCGATATATAACCATTTTATCACCAAAACTAAAATTTTGTTTCAATATGTGTGTGTGATAACCAGTATATAACCATTTTATCACCAAAACTCAAATTTTGTTTCAATAAATGTGTATGACAACCGATATATAACCGTTTTATAACCAAAACTGATGATTTGTTTCAATATATGTGTATAATAACCAGTATATAACCAATATATAACCAATATATAACCAATATATAACCATTTTATAATCAAAACTCAAGTTTTGTTTTGTTGTTTGGTGGCTATCACATCGTTTTTCCATCGCCTGTAAATTTCAGAAAAGTGAGCTACGTTATTTTGCATTTTAGGTGATTATATAAGGTATAAGGAAGACAAGGGTTAAGGATAAGCATCCTTATTATATTAAGAAATCAAAGATAGCGCGAGTGCACTCTTTATAAGTCAGTCATACCTAAAATTTGCTCAGTAAATGTAAGGCTAAGCACACAGTGGTTGGTTAGATAGAGTGATAGCAACCAGACTTTTTTTATGTTTTATTAGAAACAGCTATGCTTTGGGATATTTATCGCCCATTCTCACAAATTTCTAAATTTACAATTTTTTTTATATTATTGTAGTTTCTAGCTGACACCGCTATGCTCATAGCCTAAGTGTATGACATAAAATGGTGTTCGAGGCAAGGGTTCTGAGTATTAAAATTTATATTAAATTGCTTTGAATATGATCACTTTGCTTCGGCGCGAGACAACCACTTTACTGTGTTTAGGTTCAAAACAAGCAAAGAATATATACAATTTAGGATAAGGAATATTTTCCAGTCTCCAGCATTAGTCGTCTACTTCACAAAGATTTAAAGCTACAAATGAATTTTTCAAGTACCGAACGCCCCAAAGAGTGGAGCGAAGCAAGGCCAAACATTCGTCAATGTTGTACACAGCGCTGACGCATTTCGCAATAGCTTGCAATTTGCAAATAGTTGAGTAAATGAAGTCAGCTGTTAGAGGTGCAAATGAACTTGTTAGGCGTTCGAACGCAGGCAATATCGCTAGAATGCTTTGCCATTATTAACAACGTATGATATTCAAATGGCAACATTATTTTATCAAAGTACACAAAAAAGCCATAAAAACAACGTATTGTTGCGAGAAACAAAAAGATTACGACGCTAACGTCGCTGGAATAAACGTTTATATTTACAACTGCTACTAAATTCATAAAACTACAAAAAACAACAAGCCTAGAGATAAGCATTTTGTCGATAATCATAAATATATGTTTCATAAAAGTATATTTCGAGCACACATTACGCGAATGAACACCCGCGGCACTCACCCGGCTACGCAGAGTATTGTCTCGACCGAGTCCTGCGCATATCTGTAGATGCTGCCGATTGTCTCACCGATTTTCGTCGGTATCTCCGTAACCTGCCACATAAAACGCACCGTTTTCAACAGACATTTAACCACAAACGAACCGGGACCGTGGGCGGGACTCTTATTTGTCGCAACACGCTTGCGCGGCGGTGGGCGTGCGGTTGGCGGAGACGCTTTGGCAGCAAAAACTGAACGTTCAGTAAATGCGTCGTTTGTTGTTGTTGTTGTTGGCGCTGCTGTTTCCGTTGCTGGCTCAGCTGAAATGACCGCCGAAGCCGCCGAGTGCGCTGATGAGTAGGTTGAGTTGGAAAATGAGGACTTGGCGCTGCTGCTGCTGCTTTCGCTGCTCGAATTGTGCGTCCAACGTGCGGTAAATGTGGTGACTTCGGGATTGAATGTTACCGTTGCAGCAGTCGCGGCGGAGTGGTCGGCGGGCGCAGACACGGCGTACGTGTGTGTGTGCGACGTGTGTTGTGTGGCAATTGAAGCGCTTGGCGTGGCTGGTGTTGTTGTTGATGATGGCGTTGATGTTGTATGTGCTGCCGCTGTTGTTGTTGTTGTTGGCGTTGAATGTGTTGCCGCTGAGTTGTTGCCGAAATTTGTGTATGTGTTGCGGCTTGTTGCAGTATCAGCGGCGTTGTTGCGCGGTGTGTCGATTTCATCGGTGGTTTTACTGTCGGCCGAGGCGTAGCTCATCGGGAATTTGGTGTAAGTGTTTGTTGCTTTGGTTTGATTTGGCACTGTTTTTTTTCTCAATTGATTTTCAAGCTTGTATTGTCGCTTTTGTTGATTTTTTTAAATTCTTTTTAATTATTTTAATTTTATATATTTTTGCTTTTTTCAAATATTTTAATTTTTTTAATTATTCTTAATTTTTTGTAATTTTCTAAATTATTTTTAATTTTTTGTAATTTTTTAAAATATTTTTATTTTTTATGACTTCTTAAATTGCTTTTATTCCTTTTTAATATTTAAATTATTTTTTATTGTATTTTTAACTATTCCCAAGTAATTTGCAAACTTGTGTTGGCGCTTTTGTTGATTATTTTTTTTAAATTATTTTTAATTACTTTTTTAATTCTTGTAAATTTTTTAAATTATTTTAATTACTTTTTTTTTAGTTATTTTTAATTATTTTTAATTATTAAAATTATTTTTTATTACTTCTTAAATTGCTTTTATTCCTTTTTAATTTTTCAATTATTTCTTTTTTTTGTATTTTTAACTATTCTCAAGTAATTTGCAAGCTTGTGTGACGCTTTTGTTGGTTATTTTTTAAATTATTTTTAATTACTCTTTTAATTCTTGTTATTTTTTTAAATTATTTTAATTACTTTTGTAATTGTTTTAATTATTTTTTATTACTTAAATTATTTTTATTATTTCTTAAATTCCTTTTTAATTTTTTTTTATCTTTTTAACTATTCTTAAGTAATTTGCAAGCTTGTGTGAGCGCTTTTGTTGATTATTTTTGTTTAATTATAACTTTTAATTATTTTTTTTTTAAATTTAAATACTCAAGTGATTTTCAAGCTTTTTTGGCGCTTTTGTAGATTATATTTTTTTAATTATGTTTAATTTTTTAAATTACTTTTAATTTTTTAAAATTATTTTTGAATATTAAAAATAATATTGTTATTTTTAATTATTTTTCACTAGTTTTTTAAAATAATTGCTTATAATTTTTTTAAATTATTTTATGTGTTTAATACTGTTGGGTTTTACACATCAAGTGAATTTCCTCATATTTTTGGCATTTGTGACGCTTTTAGTATATAAATAAATTTTATTATTTCTTAAAAATGTTTTTTGTTTACACAATTTCACAAATTGTTGGCAACCTTTGGTATTTGTTGTGTTTTTACAGTCCAGCTGTGACGCAATAAATTTTCTTTCGATAAAATGTATAACTTTTGCAAAATTAACACACCATTTCTAGAAATCTGAATTCTTTGCTTGAGCACACCTGCTTTGGCAGTTTACGCTAAGCGCTGTACACATCTAAATCTAAATTAATGCAGATTAAATTGTTGTATTACTGATTTTCGTTATTTATTTTTTATTTTGTACTTGTTGTTCGTATTTCGTTTAAGTGCCAACGCGAATTTACTTAATCGTGTCTCTTTGCACTGACGCCGTGAACTAAACCGCCGCGCATATGATTCAAGCAGCAAAGTGGTATTGTAAAACAAAGTGCAAAAAAGAACACAATAACTAAAACAAGCAAAACACAGTTTCTTATCTCAAGCACAGTCATAAAAAAAGCTCCGCCGCGTGTTGTCGTTACCAAAGCATTGAGTGACGAGCGACACGGGCCGAGGGCCGTTATTGTTTCCTTAGGGGCCGCTTGTTTCACACTAACTCCGCACAGGTTGGTTGACAATCCATTTGTGTATTGAGACATATGCACACTGAGTGTCAAACGGCGAGCAATCAAAGAGCGCGCTACAACCCTACGTCGCAGTCAGCGCCGCTGTCGAAGGCAGAGTGTGCTTGTAGATTGAGTAGCAGTTCGCAGACAAACACAAACACACAGCAATAAACATAACTATGCGCGGTAAGGGTCGAAGGTGTTTGCGGGCATGTCAGATACCGCTGTCTAAGAGCACAGAGCAAATACATACATTCTGACATACACACACACTCAAAGCTTGAAGTTAATTGCAAGTCATTTAGTTAGTTGTCTACATATATGTAGCTTATAGGTGCTACACTGCGTATGTGTAATCTTTTTTGCAATTGACAGCACCACCTACACCCTCGCTTGCTTTTGGATTTCACTGCCTTCCAGCAGGGTCAGTCAGAGTCGGCTTCGAAGAATTAAAAAACATAATCAATTCTTCCGAATGTTGTGTTTATGTCTGTATGTATGTATGCTAATAGATGGATGTGTTATTGACACAGCATAAACATTAGTACACACATGCAAACAAACATACATACACGCATACTCACATATATGTATATGTGGACATTTAAACGACAAAAGTGCTACAATTAAGCGAAAAAAGCCCAAAAGAGAAGCGAAGCGTGCTTATAGAGCCATTTAAACTCACATAAACAAACAAACAAATACATGTACATACATATGTAATTTTTATACCCCGAACAGCTTATATTAAGTTTGCGACAAAGTTTGTAATAATAATACCCAGAAGGAAACGTACGGAGACCGTATAAAGCAAATACATATACTTATGTATATAAATTTTCAGAGTGCCGAGTTAGGATCATTTTAGCCAGGCCCTCCGTTTTCTCTCTCTATAAATATGCCAACTAGTGTAATAGTTTATGAGTTATAGATCTAAAATTTCGTACACAGACATATCTCCCCAAGACGCTACTCTTTTGTCGAAATTTTCGATATGGCAACACCATAGCATATAGCTGTCATACAAACTGAACGATCCAAATCAAGTTCCAGTATGGAAAATTTTTTATTTGAGGAAGTATCGACACGAAATTTGACACAATTGATTATCTAACACAACGCTACCATATCTGGAGAGATTTTCCAGATCGAGGCACTATATCATATAGCTGTCATACAAACTCAACGATTCAGAGCTAGTTATTGTATGGAAATCTTTCTTATTTGACGAGATATCTACATGAAATTTGGCAGACATTTTTATCCAAAACCACGCTACCATATCTGGAGAGATTTTCCAGATCGAGGCACTATATCATATATCTGTCATACAAACTGACTGATCAAAATCGATTGCTTATATGAAAAGCTTTCTTATTTTCAGAGATATCTACACGAAATTTGGCAGACATTTTTATCCATAGCAACACTATATTATTCGAAGAAATTGTTCAGATCGGACTACTATAGTATATAACTGCCTTACAAACTGACTAATACAAATCAAGATATTGACCCAAGCTATAATAAATGCAGCTGTGAAGGGTATTTTAGCTTCGGCCGCAGCTAACTTTTCTTCTAGGTGTTTTTGTTGTTTTATTTAATTTTTTTTTCTCAAACAAAGTAAAATTAAAAAGCAAAAGCAATCATCATATGGGCATTGTTTTCGCCCTGTCGTAATTATTACTTTCTTACGATAATTTCTACTGCTTGCTTATCATATCAGCACAACAGCCTTTACTGGCTCATTGTGTTGCTGCTCTTATTTTATTTCTCTCATTATAATTTTTTTGTTTGGTTTATTTCGGTTTTTTGCAGATAAACGCACGATATAAATCGCGTGGCACTTACATACAATCAATTATGGCCTAAGCACATCGTACACAAAAACAACAAATAACGTATGTTCAACGAAAATGTCGAATAATTAAGGTAATTAGCTGATAAAGTAAAACTACAATTATATTAAATAGGAAAGTTGATGTTTGCGGTTAACTGAAACTGAAGTTAACTGAAATAACTATTATCAATAACCAAAAACTAACTATTACATACGTAAAACTTAACTGAAACGTACCTTAAACGTACCTATATACTAAAAAAGATACTAAGTATGCATTTACATACGTTATATAGAGCATAAATACATTAATTAATATCATTAGCCAAAACCTAACTAAAATATACCCAAAACCTACCTAAAAGCCAGCTAAAAAAATTACTAAGTATGCATTTTCATATGTTATATGGAGCGCAAATAGTAAAATCGCTTCAAAATTACTTAAAGCATATAAAAATATGTTTATTTCTTCCCATTTTTATTGTTGTTGTGGTTCATGTAATTTATTTACCTTAAAAAGCTGTCAATATTTGCCAAAATAAATCAGTCCAACACTAATTTTACTATTTTCATTGTATTTTTCTTGAACTCAGCAAATAAGAAATTAAATAAACATTATACACACACACATTACTAAACAATTGCATATACATATTCATCTACTGTAAGTGTGTGTTGGTGTCTGCTCCACATTTAAAAGCATTTGATTTTCAATTAACAATCCAGCGTTCATGTTGCACCAAAAATCATTGTTTCAATCAAAAAAGCCAACTGTCAGCGAAAATCTAAATAAACAACGCGCAACAACAATGCGTGTAAACAAATGCAGAGCTTGCAGATCTTCATTGACCGCAAAGAGGAAAACAAACAAAAAATAGAGAAATCAAAAGCGATTTTAGCATAAATGTTTATATTTACTTTTACCTGCGGAATTATGTATATATTTGTAGGTGTATGTGCCTATCTGTGTGTGTGTATTTGCAAATGGCAAGATGTCAATTCACAGCGATGCGCTAAATGGCCAAATGTTTTCCAGCTTCATATAAATACTTATGTACATATGAATTAATAACAACTTCTTTTAATGCGAAATAGTTATGACAGCAAAAATTGAAAGAAACTGCGAAAAGAATTTGATAAAAAGTAGGACGCATGTGTGCATACATACATATGTATGTATGTACATTGGTGGCCGGAAAATTAGAAACAATCCAGTCTTAGTATGGGAACATTTTTTATTTGAAGAGATATCCGTACGAAATTTGGGATGGATTATTATCGAAGGCTTCGCTACAATCCCCGAAAAATTGTTCATATCAGACAACTATAGAATACATAAGTATAGCTGTCATACTTACTGAACGTTCGGAAACAAGTGTTTGTATGGAAAACTTTTTTATTTAAGGAGATATGTTCACGAAATTTGGCTCGAATCATTGCTCGAAGCAATGCTATAATCTCTGAGGAAATTGTTCAGATCGGGCTACTGTAGCATATAGCTGTCATACAAATTCAACTCACATTCTCCGCAACTATTCATATTTGATTACTATTGCACGTTTTGTAATATTTTTAATTCATAATCGACGTCACTTAGTTATAATTTTTTAGAATAATTGTGTTTTTTAATATACCGAATATTTTTTGCACATACTGTATGGGCTTTTATTATATAATGTATGCGTTCTGGCAAAAAAATATATTTTTTTTACACAAGCATGCAAATCACCCAGTTGAAATGTTCAATTTATACATTTTCACAGGCAAATAATAGAAAATGGAAAATAAATAATGAGTTTACGTCGAGCTTTATTGAAATTCCTGTTTATGCAATGAACAAGGGCAATTAAGGGCAAGAAAAAAACAAGAACAAAAATATATACAGTGCGAACGTATAATAGCAAAATGAAAAGTTTGAGAAGGAATAATGAATATGTGAATATTTATTGCATATAAACATAAGTTTACAATGCAAAATAAAAAAAAATAATAATAAAAAATTTATTATTTAATAAAAATTTAATTTATTAATTTAATAAAAAAATTAAATTGTATAAAAAGATACAAAATAAAATTATAAATAAATATCATTATATTGAAAAAAAATTTTTTTGAATAATGTAATAGAAAAAATACAAAAGAATAAATACATTATATTTAACAAAAAATATTATTTATAGCGCAAAAATATAAAAATAAAATAAATCAATGTCATTATCGTCAACAAAAAAAATTAATTCATATAATAAAAAAATATAAAAAATAAGTAAATCATGATACTCAACAAAAAACTTAATTGATATAATAAAAAATAAAAAAACAAAAAAAATATATCATTATATTCTATAAAAAATTAATTTTTGTAATAAAAGATAAAAAAACAAAGAAATACATATCATTATATTCCATAAAAAAGTAATTTGGGTAATAAAAAAAAAATAAATAAATATTTTTATACTCAACAAAAAAAATTAATTTATACAATAAAGAATAAAAAACAAATAAATAAATATCATTATATTCCACAAAAAATTAATTTATATAACTATATTAGATCGGAAAAATCATTTATTTTTATAAAAATATATAAATAATAATGATTATTTTCAACAAAAATTTTATTCGCATAATAAAGAATTAAAAAAAAATATTATTACATTTAATAAACATTTTTATTTATACAAAAACATAAAGAAATGTCATTATATTCAATAAAAAATTTTATTTATAAAATAAAAAAAATGTCATATATTCAACAAAAAATTTATTTTCATAATAATGAAATAAAAATAACAAAATAAATATGATAATATTACATAAAAACAATAAATCATATTCTACAAAACATTTAATTCTATAAACAAAAACATATATAAATAATAACAAAAAATTTAATTTACATAATAAAAAATTTTTTTTAAATCATAAATATTATTATATTCAATAAAAACTTTAAATATAAAAAAATATCATTATATTCAACAAAAAAAAAAAATTATATAATAAAAAACAAAAATAAAAAATATAGGAAAAAAAAAATAAATATAATTATATACAACAAAAATTTAATATATATCATGGAAAAATTAACAAAAGCAAATTTTTTTTAAATAAAAAATATGTGCATATATTAAACATAAATAACTAATAGAATTCAATAAGCAAGAAAAGCACTTTACAGCGGCAGCAACCATTGCCGCAACCAAGCAAACAACAGCAAGCGCAACAGTTATTGCAATCGCACCACGCAGTTACTTAGTATGTACATATGTATGTATTTCAATAAAATGTAGATCTGCGCACTTCTGCCGCCTGCTTCACTTTGGGTATTACAGCGATGACGACATAATTAACACAGGCCTACGCGCAGCTGAATGGAAATTCACAGCAACAGCAACAACAAGCAGAAAAACAGTGAATGCCAAAGTTGGTACACCAAAATTTCGACAATGTTGATTTGCCACACAGCGTCGCCAGTAAAAATGTTTGCACAGACGCACACATACAGAAAAACATACATATACGAGCACACATACATACATATACGCGCATACATATGTATGTATAACCAACGAGTGCTTTTGTATTTAATCTTTAGTCCAATTGGGCCATGAATATTTATTAAGCATTTGTTGTTATTTACGATAGAATTCCCTTAACGGTTGTTGGCAATATTAATAGCGGTAAATACAATGGTGTCGCACTAGCAACAGCACCAGCACCAGCAAGAAAGAGAAGAAGAAGTAGTAGGAGTACACAAACAACAGTTGCAACAATACTCGTTACAAGTCAACAAAAACAACAGCAGTCGGTGGAAAGGTGCTTTTAGTGGAGCTGCGTCTGTTATTATACAGTTGTGGATGGGCATAGGCTGCGGTGCGAGAACCTTAAATGCAGCGGCCGCAGAGCAGACCAGCGCAATTATTACAATACACAGCAAATATGTATGTAAATGTTGAATTTGTTGAAAGCCAGCAGCGAGCTGGAAGGCAAGGAGTTGTAAGGGGGTTGCAGCCTTTTCGCGGGCTATATATAAGTAAATATCTGTGTATGTACATATACATTTGTACAGTTAATCAGTCAATATGTAATGAGTGTACATAAATTGTAAACGTTGTTCACTGCTGCCTAGGAAAATATGAATTGGGTTCAAGTGGAAAAATTTGACTGAGCTACAATAGTGGAAAGCTCTTAACTAGTTTTATAAAAGAATAATAAGCATATTGCAATGTCTGGTAAATTTCCTGCGCTGATAAGCATACATAGTTGATGTTTGCGTGTATATTTTGGTGAGATTTTACAAACTTTTAGACTTGTTGAGTAAATAATTAACTTGAAATTTTTCAATACATCGCTTAATGATGTCATATTAAGGCACTGCGTACGTTAATAGTCGCTTTACTTGCAAAAAGCTACTGTTTCTGCTTAACTTACACGCTCAACTCGCTGCTAAAATGACGTCACTTTAGCCATTACTATCTGGCCTTTACTACTATGGGCGAATTAGCACCTAAGTTTTTGAGTTATCGATTTGAAATTTTGTACTCGTTCTTTTCTCCTCAAGGAGCTGTTTGTTTGTTGGAACGGCCGATGTAGGACCACTATAGCATATAGCTGCCATACAAACTGAACGTTCAAAATCAAGTGCTTGTATGGGAAACTTTTTTATTTGATAAGGTATCTGCACCGAATTTGGCATAGATTCCTCTCCAAGAACATACTACAATCTCTGAAAAACTTATTCCGATCGGAACACTATATCATATAGTTGCCATACAAACTGAACGTTCAAAATCAATTTCTTGTATGGAAAAATGTTTTATTTTAAAAGATATTTTCATGAAATTTGGCATGGATTATTCTCTAAGGACAGATTACCATCCCCGAAAAAATCACACAGATTGGACCACTACAGCATATAGCTGCCATAGAAACTGAACTTTCAAAAACAAGTTTTTGTATGAAAAACATTTTTATTTGACAAGTTATCTACACAAAATTCGGCATGGATAATTATTCAAGGGCAGCGTACAATATCCGGAAAAATTATACCGATTGGACCACTATAGCATATAGCTGTCATACAAACTGAACGTTCAAAATCACGTTCTTGTAAGAAAACGTGTACCTCAGAAGGGTATTATAGCTTAAAAATCACAAAAATAATTTACACTTACATAAACGCTTGTAGCGTTTGAGATAATGTCGCACATTTCAACCTTTCTGCAAACCCGCCTGAACAGCGTTAATCACAAGCTAACCAACTGCATGTATTAAGTAACATTTAAGCGCTGAAATAATTACTGTCTCGCCTTCACTCTCACTCGTAATCACATTTGTCACAAAATGAAAGCAGTAGCAACTACAACAACAAACACAACAAAAGTCATTTAATGCTTATTACGTCAAGGAAAATTAATTATTTCCAGCTGGCAACAAGATATGCCTGCTAACCCCTTTTCGCCAGCTGCTACAGCCATCCCCCCTACGGCGGTTTTGCATGCCGCCATTTTGCGCGCTTGCCTTAGTGTGTGACAGCATGGCTTATCAGCGAACATATGGCAACGCAATACAGCTGCTATTGCCACATCGCTGCTGGCGTGACACACTAAATAGGTAAATAATTCACATTACAAATGAGTTCAAACGCAAGCGACTATGTGCATAAGAATGTATGTGTATATATGCATATGCGCGAGTGTGTGTTTATGCAGCGCGAATATGCAATATGTGGAGCGACTACAGACCATTCTTATCGCGACGCGCATGCAACACAAAGTCAAGAAATATTTGTGCGTGTGTGTGAGTGGGTGGTGGATGGGGTACAAGTGGCTACGTTCCACTGTGGAGACGCAACAGCTTGACAGCACATTGATTGGCATTTCAAGGTCTCGTTAAACACGCAATGCATGTTACAAATATGAATACGATTACCGTTACACATGTACAATACCGTGTATATGTATACGTAAGTGTGTATGTTTGCATGAATTAAGTCATTTGTGTGAAAATTCGAAGTGCAGGCAAGCGTTGTGGCCCTACTGCGAGCTAGTTAGTCCATATGCTACGGTTGATAAGCAATTAATGACAACAACAAAGCAGGTATACAAATATACATACAACAAAGTATAAAAGTTTACTTTGGTTGCAACGCAGCCATCATACATTTCATTAATGTAAGAGTTTTTATGTAGCACTTAATTTTGAACGATCCGTTTGTATGGCAGCTATATGCTATAGTGGTTCGATTTGTACAATTTTCTCGAATATTTTACTTTTGCCATAAATAATAATCTGTGCCAAATTTCGTGAGGATATCTCTTCAAATGAAAAAGTTTTCCATTGAAGGACTCCGACGTTTTCTTCTTCTTTTTCGATTTTAAAAAACTGTCAGAAATACAATTGCAAGAAAGCGCACACCCTACCACTGCGTCGAAATCATTAAATATAAGTAAGTGAAATTGCATTAGGTGCAAGGCTTACGGTCTCGTCAAGTGAAAATTAGTGAAATTAAGCGCAGAGCCGTCAAAATTTCTTTTTAAAGTTTGCTTCGTTCCTTTCGTTTAATTGAAATTTGGTGCGAAAACCTGTTGCTCCACTGTCAGATCAATGCGCGTGCTAAATTTAAGTAACTGCAAAAATTAAAATTTAACTTAACACGCCTGTTTTAATTACATGCACTCGGTTGCACGCGCAACTATTTTCTGAAATTCGTGTTTTCTTTTATTTTTTGTTTTTTTTTTGTTTTGCCGTCGTCAACTGACGCATGCAAATGAGCAAAAGCAATAAAAATCACTTAATCGCCGATTTTGTTGATTTTGCGATGAGGTAATGTAGGGAAAAGTTAATGTTTATCGCATGAAGAGACCAGCAGGGCGTATGAGTGACGTCATTCAGGTTAATTGCGAAGTTCGACATTAAATCGAGATAAATGCCAAAAAAAAGTATTGATAAGGATGCGGACAGAACATGTGAAAGCTAATTGATGCGGAAGAAAGCATTTAGGGTATAAAAACCTAACGGAGGATCGAGGGTGTCCAGCACGAAAGTGACGAAATGTGAGCACCAAAGGTTCACAGCGTGAAAAAGGCAAAATGTAATATTACAGAAATGTTTTTTAACTGTCGCGGAAAACAACAACAAAACTACTACTTTTTGTTGATGGAAACAGCTAGTTTAGCAATGAATCTGAGTAAAGCTAACGAGTTGATAAAGAAAGGCACTCTAGCTACGCTATCAGTAGAATGGTAAGGGGTGGGTGCTCCACTCTACTCATTTGTGCTACTATTGGATAGCATAACTTCGCAGAAGCTTGGTCAGCGCTGGGCTGTCGCAAGCTCTTTTTGGCTTAATTTCGTTAGTAAGAGATCTAGTGAGCTCGTTGCCCTCAGTAAGGCTAGCCACTCCCTAGTTGTGCGGCTTCTAATAGGCCATTGTACTATTGGCGTAAGGTTGAGTATCTTTCTGTATATCGTTCGTAAGAGAGATTTGTGAGTTTGCTGCCGAAAAGAAGGAAGAAACCAAAAAAGAGAGATCTCTGCTAATAAACAATTTAACACTAAAATTGATATAATTCAAGAATATTACCCTCTTTGCAGTACCTAGCGCGTAATTAGTCGCCTACACTTGAGCTCAGCGCTTCCCACCACTCGCCATACCCTTACCCACTAAGCATATTAAAAAAAAAATATTTTCCAACAATTGCTTTGAAAATTGCTATAAATCGATGACAAATTGCTTGATGTGGAAATGAGCAGCAATAAAAAATAGCAATTCAAATGGAATCATAAATAATGACTACAAGCAAGTCAGCTGCACACATGTTGGCAATAACTTTGTAAGTGTAAAGGAATTAGTAATTCATAAAGGGGAAGTGTTTTTCAGCACGCGCTGTAAAATAGCAATTACTGAAAATCATTTTCGAGCAGAAATATGCAAAATTGTCGTGTGTCTTTATACAACAAAGTAAGCAATATTAGAAATTGCTGAGCACAAAATCAATGCCACGCCACCGTGACAATGACAAGTAGCGAAGAAATGATTCTTTCACAAAACAGCGCGCGGTGAAATGAAATGGATGTATGTATGTATATAGAGACAAACATGTGGGCCATGCTAGCGAACAAACATTTTTCAAATACCAACACCAAATTAGAAAAAGAAAACATGAGCAGTTATTGCTTTGATACTTATATCGGCGCAAAATAATCACATTTTTCCGATACGAAAATTAGCCTTCAGGCTATAAGCGGCCTCACTTACATATGTATGCATATATACTTACATAAATACATACATATGTGCATACCTTATATTCGAAGTGATAAGCTATCTAAACGAAATGGTAGGGCACACAACAACACCAACAAGAGTAGAGAACAAAGAATATGACTTACAGCGCTAAATATGCCATTTAAGCGAAATTAATAGATAAAACTTGTAAAGTGATGGGTGAGTATAGGCAAAGTGTTTGTTATGGTCATGCATACATATGTATATGTGCTTAATGTGGGAAAATTACCAAAATGTTTATGCAGTAACAAAAATTTGCGTTCTAGATAAGTCATAAAAAAGCGATTATGGTCGATATTGAAAAAAAAACTAATAATATATAATCAATCGAAAATTAAAATAATTGATAACAAAAAATAATCGATATTCAAAATAATCGATAACAAAAATAATCGATGACAAAAACAATTGATAACAAAACAATCAAAAAATTCGAAAAAAATACATCGAAAATGTGTGTTATATAATAGAGAAAAACGAAAAACACTGCTCTTCGTAATGGCGGAAGAAACATTTTCGGGGTCTATTGATACTACAAATTTTTAAGCGAAAACAATTTAGTTTGCTAATAAATGAAGAATATTGAGGAAAAGTTATAGAATCGAAAGAAATAACGATATTTGATAAAAAAATATCGCGAAGTTTATCGATAATAAAACATTCGATAACATAACTAATCGATAACATAATCGAATTAAGAAAATTAGAAATATGATACATCGAAAATTTTTGTTATATAATAGACAAGTACGAAATCCACTGATTTGCCTGGCGGCGATTTTTTTTCTATTGATTATGTATAGGGAATTTCTAATTTTTAAACGAAAATTTTAATTGGTTTATAAAAGAAGAATATGGAGGAAAGGTTATAGAATGAAACGAAATATCGATATTCGATAAAAAAATATCGATAAATTGTGTTACTTATTAAACAAGTTGCCTTCAAAGTTTTACGTATGGGCTTAGAACTACTTCCATTGATTATTTTACTAATTTTTTTTATCGATAAAAAAGCATTTTGCTAATCATGGGAGCATATTTGGAGTAAGTTAGAGAAATAATTGAAATGACAATATTCATTACTAAAATATAACCATATTTTTTTTTATAATAGAAACCCAGGAAAACCATTACTTTGAGCAGAGGTGGAGCACTAGTGTAGAAACACATGGGACCTTATTATTTGATTTAATATTTTTTTATCGACAAAAATAAAATTAGCTAATAATGCAAGAGTATTGCGAAAATATTGTAGAAACTATCGATAAATCGATATATGATAAGAAAACAAATCGATAATCTTTATTACATATTAAAAAAGTAGTACTCTACTACTTTATGTACAGTTGTAGCACCACTGCATAAACACCTTAAGCATTAATCGATAGTTTTACTGATTTTTACCGAGCAAAAATAAAATTAATGCGATAATTTTGAATTATCAATCGATTATTTCAATAATTTTTATTCTGAAAATAATAACTGAAAGTATCGTAGCACCTTTAGCAGTAATTTTTTTTAGATTCATAGATTATTTTTATTATGCAATTAGTTTGATAATTTTTATTATTATAAAAAATAATTTAAAGTATTGTAATAATTTTGTCTGAAATGTTTCTCAGATTTATCGATTATATAGTATTGAAAACTTATCGATTAATTCGATATTTTTTTCTACCGAAAATATTAAATGAAAGCAACGTTTTACCAGTTTTTAGCAGTGTTTTTTTAAATTTAACGATTATTTTTTAATTATTATTCAATTAGTTCGATAATTTTTATTACTATAAATAGCAATTCAAAGTATTGTAATTTTTTCTCTGAAACATTTCACAGATTTATCGACTATACAATATTGAAAAAATATCGATAATTAATCGATAGCAAATCGATAAATTCTACAATTTTTGCTAACGAGAATATTAGTAGATAGTAACGTATTACCTTTTCCAGTATTTATTAATTATAAAATATTTGAAATATATCGATTAATACGATAATTTTACTCAAAAATATATTTTCACTTTATACCTGTATATACAAACCATACAAGCCTGCTATGTGTGCAATATAATGTAACACAATATAGAATTTTTAATATGGGTGCCCACCATTAGTGCCATACAGTAATGACTTAATTTTCAAGAGTCACGCCATAATACTAAAAATGTGATTAAGCAAGGTGCGGTAGTAATATAAAGTGAACTGCAATGTTTTTATTACAAGTTCAATATTTTTGGTTCGATAAATGGAGATGACGAAGTGATATTGATTTTTTTTTACAAAAATTATGATTAAATACTTAACATTTTTTTTTTGTACTTAAAGTAGTTTAAGAGTATAGAAACTACCACTGTGACTGAGTGCCCCTGACTTTCCATTGCACAAACATCAACAATAATAAGAACGTTGGAATGAGGGTCCAACTTTAAGCTTTCTTTCTGCTGCTTACGGCAGACTGCAGCTGCAAATACGCTAAGCTCGTAAGACTCATTCATCATGTGTTTAGTTTCACAATAAAGCCAAATGGCTGCTTTTTTCTCAAACAACAGACGTCTGCGATTGACGTAGGTAAACATTTGCATGCAACAATAAATATGAGAGAACACCTATAGACCAACAATAGATATGAACAAGCCAGTGTTTAGGTGAATGAAAAGTGCAACAAAAAAATCATGGGTGAGAAAAAAAAAGTTGAACATATTTAAATATTAATACTTTAGATTGACACGAACATGAAAATGCGCGTTGGCAGTAGAACATCGCGGGCAACAACAGCAAACCAGGAAGAATCACTTTATCGAGTCAATACAAAGACTGCAGACAATGGCGCATAGGTAGGAAAGCGGGCGCATGTAGGCAAATATAAATTTTAATAGAAAATTGTTAACATTTCAATTGCAAAACAGCTGAGCGCCAGCGAACGGCATGACGTGAGCAAAGCCTGAGCAAATCGCAATTGCGTGGTGTCGCAAAGAAGGCAGAGCCCAACGGAGAGCGCTGAGCAATTGATTGAATGCAAGCGCCACGAAGAACGCCAGAGACCCAGAGCGCACAAGTGTTCAGGTCAGTGGCGGAGCCAAGGGGGGTAAAGTTTTGGGTGCCAAACCCACTGCTCACAAAATCGGAGATTTTAATACAAATTCAGCTGAGTATAAGAAGCAATATTTAAAATATGTTGAAAACAAAAAAAACCCCTGCCTCCCCTTGAAAAAAAACTGGATCCGCCACTGTTACAAGTAAATTGTAAAATTGTAAATTAAGCGCATCGAATTCAGCTAATCAGCCAGTTGAAAGTTTAATTAAAACGACAATTGCTTGCGTACAAATGCGACAAGACCAACAACAAAGCGAAGACCAAGGAAGAAAATTACATTAGTAACGCGTAATGCAGACTAAAACGAAGAAAAGAGCAAAGCAAGCAGAACAACAACACACAATCAAGCAAAAAAGACACAAAGAGCCCGTTTCTTGGCAAAAGAGGCCCCACAAAGCGCTGAAAAGCTCAAAGTTTATAGCGAGTAGATATTTATATTTTTAGGGCTTTTCAAGTTTAGCCAAATGCCGAAGACGGCCAAAACAAATGAGCGACAACGTCGATATGTAATTTGCGACAAGCATATTATGGTCAACGAATTATTGTCAAACAATAATGCGTCAGACAAGCACTGCGAAAAAAATAAAATAAAATAAAAAAATAAAAAAATAAAAAATAAAATAAAAAAATATAAAAATTAAAATAAAAAAAAATAAAAAAAATATAAAATTAAATAAATAAAAAAATATAAAAATTAATAAAATAATAAAAAAAGAAATAAATAAAATAAGTAATTTCAAAGACAAAAAAAAAAAAAAAAAAAATAATTATAATAAAAATATATATAACAAATAATATTAAAATAATATATAAAAAAAAATAAAAAAAAAAAAAACAAAACAATTTATTAAAAATAACATAAAAAAGATAAAAAACAAAATTAAAGAAACATAATTTAAAATAATTAATATACATATACTATGTATAATTAAAAAAACTTAAAATAAATGAAATGAAAAGATAAAATTATCATAACATAAAAAAAAATTAAAAAAAGAAAACAAAATAAAAAAATAAATTTAAACAAATAAAATACAATAAATACAGCGTAATTAAAAAAATCACATAAAAACAACGAAATAAACAAAGAAATAAATAAAATAAATTTAAACAAATAAAATAAAAAAATTAAAAAATAAAAGAAATAACATAATAAAATAAAAAAAATTAATAAAAGAAAAAAAAATAAAAATAATCTAAAGAAATAAAATACAATAACAAAAAAAATAAAATATTTTATAAATCAAATCAAATTAATTTAAATATATAAAATTAAAAAATAAAATAAAATAAATACAGCGTAATCAAAAAAATCAGATACAATACAACCAACAAGAATTAAACTTAATGAAAAATATAAAAACAATAATAACTACAATTAAAAAAAGAATAAAATAAAAAAATATAACAAAATAAATTAAAAAAACATACTGCAATAAAAAAACAAGAAACATTAAATTGAAAATAAAAAAGAAAAATAATAAAATTAAATACAATAAAAAATATATAAAAATTAAAAAATAAAATTAAAAATAGCAAAAATAAAAAATGTTTATAAAAACAAAATATATTAAAAAATTGTCTCTAAAAAAATTAAAAAAAAAAAGAAACTATAATTAAAAAAACGCAAAAAGATAAAATTCAAATAATATAAAAAAATTAAATATAATAACAAAACAAAGAATCAAAAATATTTTATAAGCGTAAACGAAATATTAACAGCTTATGTTGACTGTATGTATGTAGACAGCATAATTAACATAGCGGCGCGCACCGACGCGAAATGAGTAATGTCACATGCCGCCATGTTCGCATACGCTATATAATGCCACTACGCTGGCTTGACGAATGCCACACATTTGGGAACCTTACAAAATCCGTCCCGAATTTGTCGGCGGCAATGACGTGCATGCGACCAATGCGGAAGAGACACGTTAAGTTTCATAATTTATTAGCAAGTGTGTAAGGAAGCGAGTTTGAAAAAAAAAATTTAAAATTAAAAAAAATTTGAATGCAAAATACACAAAATATGCAGCGAGCAAGTGCTTTTGTTTCAACACGGTTATTGGCAATAAAATTTTGGGTGACTTTTATTAGGTTAAAATACTTATGGATGGCCACTTGGACATGGAATTGAAAATATTCTTTACGAAAATCGCTAATTTGTGTGGAGAGTGGTGATTTCAACATTTAAGCGCATAATTTTAGTGCATATGTTTATATTAAACACAGTACTGACGATCAGTCTTAATGATCAGTCAACACTACACAAAATCATTTTTTGTTTGTTAAATCACAGCGTTGCTTAAATTAGATAGTATAAAATGATATTATGTAAAAAAAACTGAAACAACGATCACTTTTTTGTTTTAAAATGAAGTTTACTTTTTCTCGATCAGTCGAATCGAAGATCACTATTTCACTAACTGAAGATCACTTTTGTGTCAAACCACTTGTTCGTCCGTATAGCACCGATTTTCTACCTGCGCACGCACTTTACTTGCTCTTCAGCTGTGTAGATCACTTTTACTCCGCACACTTCAAAGCATTTTCATTCACTAATTCTTTGTATTTTCAAGTACAGGAAATTTTGTGTGCTACCATATTAAATGCTGACCTGTGAAATCGTATAACAATTAAGCGGCATTATTGTTGTCATTACTAGAGTGAACTCGCACTTAATTGAGTCACGTGATCAAGCGGTCTAGACAGCTGCTAATGATTGATATAAATTTTCCATCATTAATAATTTATGTTTAGATTTTGCGAGAATTGAAATAATTTCAACTAAGTGCTACACAAACTGCGAGCTTATCTTAAGTTTGAAGTGCGATCATGGCGATCAACGATCTTAACAGCGAAAAAAAGGTGGTTTATTTTCGATATTTTGTGATAAAAGATAAAGATAATATATGATTCCTGCAAAAGTAATAGCGATCAGTGATCTTTATCGGGTTGAGCTACGCGTAAGTCTTTGTATGGATAACTTTTTTATTTGAAGAGGTATCCTGATGAAATTTGGTATAAATTTTTTCCAAAGCAGCGCTATAATATCTCAAGAAATTTTTCCGATCGGATCACTATAGCATATAGCTGCCATACAAACTGTCCAATCAAGCTCAAATACTTGTATATACAACTTTTTTATTTGACGAGATATCCTGATAAAATTTGGCACAACTTATGGTCTATAGTAAAGCTACAATATCTCAAGAAATTTTTCAGATCGAGCAACTATAGCATATAGCTGCCATACAACCGGAGCAAGCAAACTCAAGTCCTTGTATAGAAAACTTTCGTATTTCAAAAGTTATCCTGATGAAATTTGGCATGAACTTTTTTCCAAGTCAACGCTACAACATCACGACATATTTTATAGATTGAACCACTGTAACATATAGCTGCCATACAACCGGAGCGAGCAAACTCAAGTCCTTGTATAGAAAACTTTCGTATTTCAAAAGATATCCTGATGAAATTTGGCATGAACTATTTTTCAAGTCAACACTACAACATCACTAGAAATTTTATAGATTGGACCACTGCAACATATAGCTGCCATACAAGCTGACCATTCAAACTCAACTTTTTGTATGAAAAACTTTTTTATTTGACAAGATATCCTCATGAAATTTTACACGACTTATAGTCCAAGGCAACTCTACAATACCTCATAAAAAATTTTCAGATCGCATCCCTATGGCATATATGTATGTAGCTGTCATATATTTCGCACAATTTCGTACATATGTAGTTCACCCGTATTTTACTTCTCAACGCATTATCATATTTCTTATTTTTTTTCTATTTTTTCGCTTATCAATTTTCTATTTATTTATATTTGTATGTATTTGCTCAGGCTATTTTCGCATAAATAAGTATAATTTCCGCTATTTTAAGCCAAATGATTTTTAATTGAAAGCAAATACGTTCGCTGTTACACAATTTCCGTATATTTTACGGTGTCACCGGGTCAATTTATACCAGCAAGTGATTCATTATTATAAACTTGTTCTTGCATGCTTTGCCTACAGGCAAGGGCAACGATCAATCAAACGTTTGACTTATGCTGCTCCAATTCACGCTCGACGCATAGCCATACAAGCGCATAAAATACGAAAACGCGTTTACTACACACGGCTGTTTGCCTTTAGAAGCTTTTGTAAAGTGTTGCGAATTTATGAAATAATGCGAAAAAAACAGAAATCTCGGTGACACGGTTAGTATGGCACATAACGCACACGAACACAATATTTATTAGGTTAGTTTCATGTTACTGCGTATAAATTTAATACTTTTGCTTATTTTTCAGGTATTTGATTTATTTTTTTTCCATTTTTTAGTTGCTTATTCTCACGTCAATTTTGTCGCGTTCGCTGTAGCAATTACATGGTCATGTGCACCATTCAAACAAACAGCCGCTCGATCGACCGACCAACTGACTAGCACTAGCAGCGCTTGCACGGACCACTGTCAGCGCAGCTCGGCAACGAGCAATTGTATTCAATTTTTGCATGCCGCCCCGCGCTCATCAGGCACTGGCCGCTCACAAGCTGGCTTGCATATGAACGAGTGGGGCTACGTCAGTTGATCGTGTGTGTGTCCTACAATAGTCTAGCGATCGCGATCGCGCCACTCACGATCGATATGCTTGCTATAAAGCAAACTTAATGAGTAAATGCTGGCGACGATAATCATAATTCAGCGCTGAGCGTCGTACCGTACCCAAGAAATAGTTCTTTGAGCGGCAGCGAATTATACTAGCTATGAAGGCAAGCCGGCCCACGAACGTTGGGTGCTTCGGTGCTGCAATTGATATGTGTTATCTTGGCTGACAATTCAAATACCATACATATGTATGTGTGCTAGTGTGAGTGCTTAGGTGCTTCCCAAGAGCTTTATTGGTTAACAATTGTACTTTGAAGTAGAAACGTTTTCACCTCACGCCATTCCTTGGGTTTTTATACCCTGTACAGTGTTAGGTTTAGCACGAAGTTTGCAACAACCTGAAGGAAATATCGGAGATACTATGTATTATAACTATAAACGATATCGTATATGAATGATCTGTATGACAAGCAAAGCTGACTTACCCAACCCAAGTGCATCTGACGATACGCGAATTAGTCCCTCAGTTTTTGAGCTATCGCTCTGAAATTTTGCACACGCTATTTTCTCTTCAAGAAATGTCTCATTTGTAGGAACTACCGATATACGACCACTATAACATATAGCTGCCGTACAAACTGAACGATTGGAAACAAGTACTTGTATGGAAAACTTTTTCATTCGACGAGATATCTGCACGAAATTTCGCATGGATTATTATTCATAGCGTCGGTACAATCTACGAAGAAATTGTTCATATTGGACCACTATAGCGTATAGCTGCCATACAAACTGAACGATCAGAATCAAGTACTTGTATGGAAAACTTTTTCATTTGAAAGAGTATCGACACAAAATTTGGCAAAAATTATTATCCAAAACACCGCAACAATCTCTGAAGAAATTGTTTAGATCGGTCGTACCACACAAACTGAATGATGAAAATGAAGTTCTTGTATAGAAAACTTTTTTATTTGACGAGATATCTGTCCAAAATTTAGCATGGGTTATTGTTCGAGGCTATGCTAATATATCAGAAGAAATTGTACAGATCGGATCACTATATCAAATAGCTGCCATACAAATTGAACGATCGGAAACAAGTTCGTGTAAGGAAAACTTTTTAATTTGACGAGATATCTGCACGAAATTTGGCATAGATTATTATCCAAAGTATAGCTACAATATACGAAAAAATTATTCATATCGGACAACTATAGCATATACATATGTAGCTGCCATACAAACCGACAAATCAAACTCAAGTTCTTGTAGGGCAACTTTTTTTATTTGTAACATTTTTGCTTTCAATATTGTCACATATGTATGTATGTATGTAAGTATTAACTACCGTTTTATTGCGTCGTTTTTGGTCAAGCTTTGGATCGTAAGCTCTGCAGTAAAGTAAACAAATCGGCTGTTTGTTTTCACTGTTGTTTAAAGCAAACGATAAAGCATTGCCTAATCAATAACTTTCGTTTATTTGCCTTCGTTATTGCCGTTAGCAGCTATCGTACGCATTATGAACGCCTGTGAAGTGCACAAACACTTAGGTACACACAAACGCCTGGATTGCAGAAAATTGCGAAAATGACGTCACTGCGCGGCTTGACCATTTCGGAGCATAAACAACGCGGCAAGGCGACGGCAACTGGCAGGTAGACACAGCAGTAATTGCGACAAATATCGTTCGATATGCACACGTATTGAAAGTCAGCAATGTCACGGCGCACACAACACGCCATAACTGGTCAACGTACATACATACGTATTGCAACGCTGCAACGCGGCGTTGGCGAACAAGTTTGCCAAGCGAACGCGAGGCAAACGTGCGATCGTCGTGCTGCTGCCGCTGTGCTTTGCTGACAAGCCAAGTTCAAATTTGTTAAAACAATTAATTTTAGATTTGCACTGCTGCATTTTGTGTGCTTGCTGCGGTTGGAAATTTTCATTTTTGCCCCGTCATTGTGTCACGTTATGATTTGTTGTGCGCGATTGAGCAGCTGATCGTTGCCCCAACAACAACAGGCCACAGCAAGGCATGTGTGCCTTTTATTTAATTAACCTAACGCTACAGTTATGGAGCAAAGGGAAGCGCTGACAACAGCAACAAGTGCTCAACACTGGCTTCATAATAAAAAGCAACAATAAAAAATGAAAAAATATTAGAAGCAATAGAGCGCTTCAGTTGTCCGTTGAGTGGCATCAATTAATGATCACGTTGTTTGTGTTGTTGTTATTATTATTTTTTGTTTCATTGTCTATATTTTTGCTGATTCTATAATAATTGCCACTGCTTTTCCCGTTGATTGTCAGCAATAATTGCGAATCATAAATTTGTGCTCGCTAGGGGCAGCTGGAGCTGGGACGGTTGGTGGCGGCATTTCGAAAGCGACCGTAAACGTAGCTGATAGTTACGAAAATTACTATAAAAATTTATTGAGATTTATGTTTTTCACTTCGTAGGTTATGAGATATTTATTTGTTTACACTAACAGTTAAGGGAGGCCTAAGGCAGCGAAGCGTTAGACAGCGCAGTGAGGAAAAGAAAAAATATATAAAAATACGAAAAACTGGTTCTTTGCGCACTCTGTGTGGGCCTGTTCGCTTATGCCCTTATTAGCTCGTCTCACTATGTGCCTTGCCTTATTAACTGTAAGTTTAGTAGTTGCACTGTTTACGTGTTGCCACTTAATTTGTCATTTTAGAGAATCCATTAGATTAATATAGCGCTCCGCACTAAATTTTAGAAAGTCTCACAATTAATGTATTTATTTATTGTTGTTTATGCAGTCTATATGCATACTATTATTTCTAATTGTTGTTTGCTTGTAATTAAGTCGAGTGCCTTATAGCTTTTTCACACCCTCACTCGTGCAAAATGCAAACAACAATTATATATGTAAGTTTATGCAATAAAAGTTGACAGTAAACTAAAAAATATTAATTTAACGCTCGCATATTGAAAACTCAGACGAAATTATAGGTTTAACAATTAGTATGAGCAAAAAATAGTAAGACTTTCTTCATAATTTTAAAATTCTGAATTTATTCGTCAAAATCTATCAAACCCCCTCAAAGTGATCCCCTTTGGCTCCAATACACTTGTGCCAACGCTTTTTCCAATTCTCGAAACAATCAATTGCCGGAATGGGCTTCAAAAAGCGTAGCAAATCACGTTGAATGGATTGACAATTGACTCAAAAATGGTTCCTCCGGAGCGATCGTTTGAGTTTGTTGAATAGCCAAGAGTCACACGGTGCTAAATCTGGCGAATACTGTGGTTATGCACGATTTTGATTGAAAATTTGGCGAAAAACTCACTCCCAGTGCATTATCGTTGTGCAAGAACCAAGATTCCGACCTCTCTTTTTAAGAATAGCTTCGCGCAAACGAAGCATAACACTCAAATAGTATTTTTTGTTGACAGTTTGGCCGGTCGGAAGGAATTCGGAGTGCACCACACTTCGATAACGGTGAACACTGTCAATATAACCTTGACTTTTGACCTATTCTGACGTCGATTTTTCGGCTTCGGCTCACCTTCGCCACGATATTCGGCCGATTGATCGTCTGTTTCCGGGTCATAAGCATAGATCCAAGACTTATCGCCAGTAATAACACATTTCATGACATCCTGGTATTCTGAAAACATTGTTTCACAGACATAAACGCGACGCTGTTTTTCGCAAAAAAAAAAAATGTAAATTTGGAAACAAACGTGCTTTCACTTTTCTAAGGCCCAAATGGTCTGAGTTTTCAAATGGCAGAACATACCAAGTATAAATCTAGTGATAGCTGTCAAAGCGACCAACTGAAAAGCACACGTCTAAAAACTAGACACCGAAGGCGATGAGCCCAGTCCAGTAGACGTCTGTATGAACGAAAATATCAAAAATGATTTAGTATAGCCGAAAAATTAGGTTTCGCCAGATAGCGAAAGACTAATTACTAAAGCCAAGAAACATTTTGGGCATATCGTTCATGAAAATTTGGGTTATAAAGAGCTGCTTCTATGAAAAAAGTTAAGCGATTGACTAGTTGGGGATGTGATTCTTATCAGTTCTAAACTAGCTTACATCACTCTGCACGGTCTGTTACATAAATGTGTATATGTAAAATGCTTCCATGCCACATTTCAACATCGTAATTTCAGCTGACCTTCATATTTGAGCAACGTAAAAACACATAAAAAATGCCAATAATATTTTTAATGTCACGGGATCGAGCGCGCAGTGCCGCTATCTAGCAGCGAATAGCCGACAGTAATCCAATTTGAGCAAACCTACCCAACACGGTTTCGTGTTGTCCTTTTATGGCCACAAATAAAAGCTGCAGGAGGAGCGGGCGGAGAAGCATGTGGAGTAGGCGGCAATACATGCGGAGCTGGCGACGAAGCAGGAGCAGCGTGCCACGGTTTGCATGCCATTTCATGCTATGTCGCGCTATAACCCGAATGACCTTAAGTAGTTGTTTGTGTTGTTTTTTTATTACGAGTTATGGTTTATGCTGTTTATAACCACTCCTTAATCTTCCGCAACAACTCGCTCCCCGGCGCACACGGCGTAAACTCGAGGAGCACTTTGGCATTCGATGCCATTAACGCTATCGCTTGGCATATCCTGTTTAAATACCGCTTTGCATAGCGATTTCTGGAGTAGATGCACGCACGCACACCTACACGCTGACACATGTTCGAAGGCAGCATGAGAGCGTGAGAGTTTTTACCAAAGCTTATGTGTGTGTGTGTGTGAGTGGCGGAGGAAGCGCTGCATAATTTCATTGCTTTGCTGTTTTGTGTTGAGTTTTTCTTAGCGTTTTTGTTGTTGTACTAAACATTTTTTTCCGCTTTTCCATTAATTTAGAGCTTTTACAATGCTCAACACGTCGCCGCAGTTCAATCATTTGTTCGCCGCATTTTATTGCTATGAAAATGAGTGGGTGTGCGCGAAGGCGTGTGTGTGTTGGTGTTTGGGTCAAGGATGCCATCGCTATTAATTGTTTGATTTACGACTTTGTCATGCCACACAGGAGCATTTCATTTATATACTTTCGCCCTTAAATGGATTAAGAACAACAAGTTGACAAAGGTGAGTTTGTGGGTGTGGGTGTGTGAGTGAGAGAGTGAAAGCGGCTTCCTTGTAAAACAATTAGAAAATTGAATATAATTATAAATGGTTGGCTGTGGACAAAAAATTAGTTGGAGGCGAGCCAATAGGTGTCGGGTGATGCAGGAGATGAAAAAGAAAAGAAAATTAAAGACAAAAAAAAAAACAATTTTGAAAAGCATCTGTTTAGACAGAATTCATAATATCATTCATAATTCACACAAGACGAAGCGTGAAGAATGTGTCAGCTTTTTCAAATTGTAGTGGGTAATTAAAATTTGTAAATATTCATAAAATTTTGCGTTAATGTTATTTAAGGAAACATTTTTCTAAAAATTTGTTGTAACAATCACTCATTTAAGCGGTGATGCCAGCTATTTTGTATAGCAACAATAATAATATTTATGTACATATGTATGTGTTCCAAAAAAATTGAATATAAGAAAAATTAAATTTTAGAAGTATAGGACTGAAAAACAAGAATTTTATGTAGGGTTGCCAACTTTAAATTTTTTTTAAGATTTGTAAATATCAATAAAATTC
Organism: Bactrocera tryoni; assembly: GCF_016617805.1. NCBI lineage: Eukaryota > Metazoa > Arthropoda > Insecta > Diptera > Tephritidae > Bactrocera > Bactrocera tryoni. The sequence continues at coordinate 75,946,096 of NC_052503.1, forward strand.
GTGTTAATAATATTTAATGCTATAAAATTAAAAGAATAGCATTGAAAAAAAATTTTATGTAGGGTTGCCAACTATAAAAAATATTTTTATATTATAAATATTTATAAAATTTGATGTGATGATATTCCAAAAAATATATATTTTACAATGTATATATAAATATTAAAAACAATATATTTGCAAGAAATGTTTGTTCGAACAGTGTTGCCAAATATTTGCTAAAACACCAATATTACTATTTTGAGCATGAGTTCTAAAGCGGCTAATTAAGAAATTAAAATTTTGGAAGAATATGTAGATTTAGGAGACCAAGAATTTTTATTCAGAGTTGCCAACTATTAAAAAAAATTATTTTCCTTTTAAAAATATTCATAAATTTTGCGTTTATGATATTTAAAGAAAAATGATGTTAAAAATTAAATATTTTAAAAAAAGTATTTGTTAGAAATATTTATTCGAACAGTGTTGCCAACCATTAAAAAATTATTTTAATTTTACAAATATTCTCATTATGGGTTAATGATATTAAAAAAATATATATACATATATTAATATTAAAAAAAAATATTTGTTAGAAATATTTATTCGAACAGTGTTGCCAACTAATTGCTAAAACACCAATATTAAATCGCTCTACGGCGACATGGACATAGTCAAACACATAAAAATTCAACAAATGCGCTAGTTAGGTTAGTTGAGAATATGTCGTAAGCATGAAAGATGATGCTCCAGCGAAAGCTGCTGCTTTTCGAAACCTTTGAGTGGACAATGGAAGCAATGATACATCCAATGCAAGCCCCGCATATACATAGGAATCAGTTGTTGTTATTATAGCGACAGAAAACATTCCTGAAGTTATTTCGAGACATGGTATTAAGTTGACAGTCCTTGACCGGATAAAAATACGGGTCCGTTCCGGTTACTTAGATTCGACTGTTGTGGGAAAGGGCATAGGGAGCAGTCTCCACTTCTCATGTATACTTGGCATCACGGCTCAGACTGAAACACAGTTGTAGTGCCAAAGAAGAAGAACACTTTCATCCTTGTTTTATGCAAAAAAAAAAAACTAAAACTAAAATTTTTTCTTCGGACTTTGGTGACCTACTAAGAAGAATTCAGCTTGTGTTTTAGTGTACTACTAAGTAACTCACTTAAGCGTGATGTCAATTAAAATCTATACTGAATTAAGCTTAACATTTCAAGGAAGCGCAGATTTTATTTAACTAAGCTTATGCAACCCTGGCCACAGCGAGCGCAGCACTTTTAATGGAAATCCAAAATAAATTGTCAGCCAATTGTACAAGCTGACCCAATTTAATTTCTGGCAATTACCGCTACAATTCCAGTTGACTGCTAAATTGTTGTTGTTACACTTTTATTTAACGGTTTTTTTCTGCTACTTTTTTCATGCACCATCAAGACGCCGGACAAGCGCGACGAGATGCTACGGTTCGTTTTTATTTTCTTGCGGTGATATCTTCACAGCCAAAACCAAGAGCAAGAAGAAGAAAAATTAATAAAAATAAAACAACAACAAAAACAAGTACAAATTTAAAAGTATAAATTTAGCGCAATGAAATTCGCTTGTACATGTGCGAAAAAATAAACAAGCAACGCCGCGCAAACGGGTTCTGGGAAATAAAATAAATTGAGAAATCATTCCAAGACATAACAAACAAATTTGGCGTTGAAAGAAGCGATGCAGTTCACAGAATTTTGTATTTGTAGCGAATTTTATTTGCGCGAAAATCATTTAGCAGCAAATAAATACGAGACCGTGTGTAGGAAAATCGTATTAGAGCACAGCGGCAAGGGGTGGAGAGGCTCCGAAACGCACACAGACACAAAATTCGCGTTTTTGTGATTGAAATTGTTGTAGAAGACGTAACGTCAACGTCAAAGTCGCGCGAATTTGATGTGATTCTGCTGATATTCGCTGGAAATGCGCTTAAAATTTGCAAGCAATTAATGTTTGATTCGCGCATAAGCAACAACAACAAAGCGCGCATATGCAAAGTCTCCAATGGTTATTATTTTAAGTCGGAATTACAACAACAAACGCTGATTGCTGCTCACATGAATCATATTGACGGCTGAAACGCAAGCAAATGTGTAATAAAAACAACAACAGCAACTACATCAAATGTGAAAAATTTAATTTCTGTGAATTGGCCAAGTGATCAAACAATAAATCGTTAAAATCCCGTTGGGACAATAAAGCAAAACAAAAACGGCGACAAGCCAAGTATAAAAAGAGAAAATTCATAAATGAATATAAAACATATGCACAGGGTGGCACGTACCAAAATTACAAAAACACAAACAAAAGTAAAAATATGAAATTAAAAAATGACGCACATGACTTTAAACGTGTTTTTGAAACGCGCCTGCGTGTGTCGCCACGCAAAGTCTCCCAGTCATGAGGTCAGCAGCAGCAGGTGAAGGAGGCACCAGGCATGTATTGGTTTCCCGCAAGCTGCAGCTCAGCGCATTAATATTTCTTTATTATATCTTTAATAAAGAATAAGACCGTGAATTCGCTGCAGGGTACATTTTATAGCAAAAAATATATTAAAAGTTCATATAGTTGGTTTTGAGCGAACAGTTTGTATGGCAGCTATATGCTATAGTGAACCGATCTGAACCATTTTTTCAGAGATTGTAAATGTGCCTTATATAATAATATAAGTATGCCAAATTTTGTACAGATATCTCGTCAAACGAAAAAGTTTCTCATACAAGGACTTGAGTTCGAGCGGTCGGTTTGTATGGCAGCTAAATATATGCTATAGTGGACCGATCTCCAAAAAATTTTCACAGATTGTAGCTGTGCCTTTTATAATAATATATGCCAAATTGTGTGAAGATATCTTGACAAATAAAAAAGCTTTCCATACAAGGACTTGTGTGCGAGTGGTCAGTTTGTATGCCAGCTACATACATATATGCTATAGTTGTCCGATCTAAAAAAAATCTGCGGAGTTTGTAGCGATGTCTTAGACAATCAGCTATGCGAAATTTCGTGAAGAAATCTTATCAAATAAAAAAGTTTTCCATACAAGGATTTTAGTGGGATCGGTCAGTTTATATGACAGCTATATGCTATAGCTCTCCGATCTGAACAATTTATTCGGAAATAGTAGCGATGCTATAGAAAATAATCTGGATTAAATTTCGTGGATATATCTTGACAACTGAAAAAATTATTTATAGGGAAAGACACGTTTCCCTTCGGGTACTACAAATATCGTGGTAAACTTTATATAACCTGTTCGGGGTATAAATCTTGGTAATTATGTTTTATTGTGTGTGTGTTAATTTATAACTCGCTTAAGCAGCCAAACAAGTTGCGCGTATTGCATGTGAGCACCAAAAATAAATCGAAAAGCTGCTATTAGCTCATCCAGCTGAGCTTAACGGCACTTAAAAACACTTTGCTTGTATAAAATTACCAAATTTATAAATAATTGTACAAATTGGCATTTTTATTTATTTAATTTGTTATTTTTATATACGACAAAGTGCTTTTTAATAACTGCATATTAAAAAAATATGTATGTATCGTTTTCATAAGCTCTGCAGGACTTGTATTCGCTCTTGACACACGGCTCGCTCCACTGACCAAACGGATTTTGGCATTAGTGTGATCTTATCTACCAGATTGCATAAAGTTCTTCAAATCTAAAGTTTTCTCGTAATATCGAAAACTGTAAAGGCACTGAAAGCTTTCACTATAAAAGCTGAAATATGTATGTACATATATACGCTTTCATTATAAAATAATAAGCATTCACGCAAAAAAATTTGCTTTAATAATAAAAAGTAACCCTTCACGTATATAAAATAAGCGTTCATAAAAAAATATGCTTTCACGTAAACAAAATGAGCTTTCATAATAAAAAATAAACTTTCATGTAAACAAAATGAGTTTTCATAATAAAAAATAAGCTTTCACGCAAAAAAAAGGGCTTTTATAATAAAAAAAATAAGATTTTATGTAAACAATATGAGCTTTCATAATAAAAAATAAGCTTTCACTTAGACAAAATTTGCAAATATACTGTACTAATGCTTCAAATGAAACTTTCGTTGGAAGCATTCACTATAAAAGCTTCAATAAATGAGCTTTCATAATAAAAAAATACCTTTCATTTAAACAAAATTTGCAAAAATACTGTACTAATGCCTAAAATGAAACCTGTGTTATCAGCGGCTTTGCCAGTATACCCTTCTCCTTGAGGCACTGCATTCGCTACGTTTTCACCGGCGCTTGTGACTTTTAGGCGTGACTAAAAGTAGCGCAAACATTGTAATCGCCGCTGGAATGAGCATTCAAAATAGCGCTAAAAATTTCTGCAGAATATTAAACACTCAAGTAAGTCTCTAGGGCAATCGGTCAACTCCACGAGCAAAAAGTAATGTTTACCGACACGAGTCTGGATACCAAATCAATTTGCGCTGCCACAGTCGCAATATGTAACTGCAACAAGGTGGGTATTAAAATTGAAAAAAATTAAAAAAAAAATTTAAAATTAAAAAAAAAAATTAAGAAAAAAAAAAAATTATAAAAAAAAATGTAAAAAAAAACTTAAAAAAATTTTACAAAAAAAATAAATAAAAAGAAAAAAATTAAAAAACAAATGAAAAGAAAAAATTAAAAAATTTTTTGAAATGTAAAAAAGTTAAAAAAAATATTAAAAATAAAACAAAAAAAAGCGAAATTTAAATGTATGTCACAGTGTTTCACAATTGCAATTACGGCTGGCTTAAGGTACACCACGAAACTAAGCCCAGCAGCAAAGCTGTACCAAAAGCCATCAAGCTGACACTGACATTGTTGTTGGATTTGTTGTTGACAAAAAGAAATATACGTTCCAACGGTATTGCTAATGAAGATAATTGGCGTGTTGTAATGGTAGCTGCAGACGCGGTAATCGGTTTTTTTGGTGCTTTTGTTCAACAACTTCTTGAAACTCGCGGCGTGACAAATGGCGAAACAAGCGCAGAGACCAATTTAGAATAAGAGAAACACGAAAAGTCAGCTGCGCTATACAGCGAGACGGGAGCAAGAAGTCCAATTGAGAAAGCAAAAACAGACGGAACCAACAAGTCCAACTGAGAAAGCAAAAACGGTTACAAAATTCAATAAAAAAAAAAAACGAGCCAGAATTAAGAAGTCTCATAAGACAGTACGGATATATTTTTATACACTGAACAATTTATATTAAATTTGCTACATAGTTTGCAACGTTGGAGATCCTCTAGAGTAAGGTATACATATATTGAACCATGACGAGCTGAATCGATTCCATCCTTTGTCTGTTTGGCTGTACTATCCTCTCCTTGTTTTTGAGATATCGTTCTAAAATTTTGTACACACCTTTTTCTTGCCAAGAAGCTGCTCTTTTGTCGGAATCGCCTATATCCGACAACTATAACAGATAGCTGTCATACAAACTGAACGATCGTACTCGAGTTCTTATGTATATGGGAAACTTTTTTCCTTGTATGGAAAACTTTTTTATTTGATAAAGATACCTATTACGAAATTTGGCACAGATTTTCATCCAAGTCATGTCTACAATCTGCGAAGAAACTGTTCAGATCGGTTCACTATAGCATATAGCTGCCATATAAACTTACCGTTCAAAATTAAGAAAAAAAGTGTTTAATACCCCTTCATGATATAAAATGCAACGGTGAAGGGTATTATAACTTCGTTGCAGTCGAAGTTAACACTTTTTGTTGCTTTTTTAAATTTTTTTCAAGCTCATAGCCGCAGCTGTCGAAATGTAGTGTTGCAACTAATGCGTGCAACTGCGCGTTGATCCGCTGTGAGTAGGCAATTCGGATTACAAGCATATTAAAAAAGCGGGCAGAAAATTATTAAAAAGATAAAATCGTTTCAATCTATCTAATAATTACTGCAGCCGCAACAAATTTGAGGCGAGGTGAGTTGAAAGCGCTGCCAAATTAGACAGCTTGTGCTAATGAATAAATAATGACGCAGCACGAACTCAAATCAAATGGTTCATCGGCAATTTAGTACTTGTTATAATTGACCATTTACCAATTTTGTAACATTTACCGGCGCGTATGCTAATCAAAACACACACACACACATAGAATGAGAAACTGTGGCAGCACCGCCCTCAATCGAAAGCTTTAACACGCAAGAGTAGCCAAGCGCTGCGCATTGCAGCGGCAGCGAGCACAGACGCGCACAAAAACAATAAACAAAAAATCGACAGAGGATGTACCACAAAATTGCCGCTGATTATACGACCGACCACCAGCTGTCACTACGACGAGCTAGAACGAAATTTTCCAATTGCAGACCGAAGTGAAATAATCAATGGCGCTTAGCGTTGCGCTTATAAAAGAGTGTGTGTGTGTGTGGGTTTGTCATCAAGCGCATCGATTATTCGCAACAGTTGAGTGATTAGACATCAGTGCTATGGTAGCTCGATCGATTTATTTGAAAATATACAATAAAAGATTAACAGAGCTTTTCAAAAGTAAGTGGCACTGAAAGCATAAATTTCAGATCAACTGAAGCTTAACCAACAAGCAGCTGCTCAAAGCGCGCTGACAAAACGCTTGGTGGGACATACATGTGTGTATATTAGAGCGAGTCGTTTTTTTTTACCATTAAAAAGCCTATACAGGAAATATTCTACGGATAATGTTGAACAACTTTGCCTAGGAGACTATGGGTCTTAAAAATCTCAGGCTCGAAACCGGTTTTAGACCCATATTCTCTTAAACAAAATTGTTCAAAATGATCCGTAGAACTTTTCCTACATATGCGATTTTCTTGTGTTTTTGGCTCCCTGTAAGTCGGGGCGTACCTAGAAACAATGAATTTTCGAACCAGTTGGCAAAGTTTTGGCATGTATACTTTGGGATGCATTGGAGTAATTTTCATCGACTATCTTCAAAAGGAAAATCATAGTAAAGCCTATCATAAAACACTTTCGAAAGCTTCGAAAACCCAAATCGTTTAAAAAATGTCCAATTTGTAGAAGAAGAAAGAGCTGTTTGATCAATATAATGCAGCTTGTTTATACTAAATCATTTTTATGAAGGAAGGAAGAAGGAAGGAAAGGAAAAATTGCTTGCATTGGGCTTCGAATTGCTGCCGCATCTACATCATTCTCTCGAGCAGATCCCCTGTGACATTTTTCTATTACGAGGCTCGAAGAGAGTGCTTGCTGGAAAGGAATTAAGCGACAGCGAAGATATAACCGCCGAGATTGAGATTTACTTTGAAGTCAATATAAAAGCTGTGATAAAAAAATATATCGAAAAATTAATAACCTCCGGCGATGGCACTAGACCCGATGTTTACAAAATAAAACTGAAATTCCAGTCTAACTGGTAAATGCTGAAAACATTGAGAGAAAATTCTTAAATTTTTCATTGCTAACTTTGTTTTGATTGATTTAGTTAGGTTCGTATATCTGTCTGTCTTACAGGTCAATTGAAAAGTCCGCGGCCTACTCTAGAAAAACACATTTTTTTTGTCAAATTCGTTTTCTTTTCTTCAAAGTTGCCTTCACTGATTATAGCGACCCTCCAACTTTTCGATGCCATTTTTGTAGTACAATTTGTGCTTTCCTTCAAGGTAGGCTTCAATTTCAGCGATCACCTTTCCATTCGACGAAAATTTCTTTCCGGCGAACATTTTCTTGAGCTCTGAGAACAGGAAGTAGTCGAAACTTTCTTCCTAGCAATCAATCTCTTGAGATTTGAGTACAGCAAATAGTCGAAAATGTTTACCCCGTGAGTATTCTTTTGAGATAAGAGAACAGAAAGTAGTCATGTGTGGCCAGATCTCGAGTCTGCGGAGGTTGCGAAAGCTTTTCGAAGCCCTATTTATGGATTTTTGTCTTGTGACTCGGTGCATTCTCTCGGTTCATTGGCTTAGTGAAACAGCAAGTTGTTTCTACAAATACGTTCGTTTTTCGACGATTTCATCTTTCAAAGGGTCCAATAACGCTACATAGTAGTCGCTGTAGATGTTTCTTCCTTTTTCAAGGTAGTCAATAAAAATTATTTCATGCGCCTCCCAAAATATTGACGCCGGGCTCACTGTACTACATTTGAACTTAGCATACCAAATATTTAGTTCTTATATGAACACTGTTTTTTGTGAATACTATTCCAGTTTCGGTGAAACAAAAGGTAGTGTGTTTTCCTTTCCTCCTCCTTCCTTTGACTACGAATCGTCGACATTCAATGAATCAAGAAAACAAATTTCCAAGAACACCACTTAAACAGAAAGCAAATCAGAGAAACAACAACATTACGGTTATTTAATCGCAGCCATTCAACACCCAAGTTGTGCCAAAGAAATATTGATTACACAATTATTAACACCTACCGGCAGGCAGGACTTACAGATTTCATAACGAGGATACACAAGCGTTGGAAAGTTTAGCAAACTTTTTGCCAAAATAGAAAACAAAAACAAAAAGTTAAGTAAAAACTTCAAGTGTAGAAAGCAAATAAAACCGATAACGTGCTACTAACCGACAGCAATAGAGGAAACAACAAATACAACAGCAACAAGCAGCAACTAACAGAGGCATGTAGAAAAGCTATTGGCAACACGCAAGAAAACTCTGGGTGAGGGCAAACTTTGAGTGGCTGAAGAAGAAACTTTGCAGGAAACAGAAAGAAAAGTAGGGAACAACAACTACAACAATGTGGAGCAAACAAGTATGAGCCAAAGCAAAGAAATCAAAAAGTAGAGAGTCGTTGTTGCAGCTGCTGGCTAAGGGAAGGGAGACTGCTGCCGAAAGAAAACTAATTACCAACTATTGCTAACTGTGCTATGTGGCAACAACAGCAATAAAGGCGGCAAAAACAATGGCAACGAAATCAAACTATGTGCAACAAACCAAAACTCGAGCAACAATTGCATGAAACAAAAAAAAAAAATAAAAATAACAACAAAAAAGTAATAACAACCTCAAAAACAGTAAGTAACTACAATAACAATAGCAAGTAGGCACAACAAAGCCGGCAAAATGAGTTACGAAAGTAATAAGTCACGTTATTGGCGTATTGCCACAGCCAAGAGGCAAGCAAGTTAGCTGCCGACGACTGCACAACAGTTGGAGAGTTGTAGGCTCCACAAGAAATTAAGCCGCGGCAGTCAGCCAACTAGTAGCCACGGCGGTGCGGCAGAGGGCAGGGCAGCAGCCGCAAAGGGTGGGGCATATGCGCAGTGAAGAGCAAAACAGCAAAAAACTGAAAAAAAAACACGACGAATGCAACAACAATGCAAGAAAATCAATGTTGTTGTTGTTGCAACTATGATGTTGTAGTTTTTGTTGCAGCACTGATGTTGTTGTTTTTGTTGTTGTTTCTGCCTTTAATGTTGTTGTTCTTGATATGTTGTTGTTGTTGTTATTGCACTACTGCTGCTGCTGTTATTGTTGTTGCTGCACCGCTGCTGCTGCTATTATTGTTAGCGAAAAATAGCTGCATTAATATGAATTGTTGCAGCAACAGCAACAGCGAACGGTACATGCAATGCTTTTGCCACAACACATATGTATGTATGTATGGGCGCTGGTGTGTATGGATGCTCGCATGTGGCATGAATGGAAAGTGCGGCAATAGCGTAACAATAATAGCGGCAGCAACAACCTAATATACAACAACATCAATAACAAAACTAACAACAACATTATAAACAACAACAAAAAGCACACACACACTTAGCGTTGTAAGCGTACGTGCGGCTTTGATTTCGCTATTGCTTTGGCTGCTGCTGCTTAAACTTCCTGTTGCCACAGTTGTTGTTATTGTGCTGCTGTTGCATGCCGCTTGCATGGATGCGCCCTAACCTGTAGCAGCGCTTGCGAAAGCAGGCCATTATTTCTATTGTTATGCGCAATGTTTTTTACTCCGCTGCTGTTGTTGTTGCTGCTGTTAACAATTGTTTCGCACTTTTTACACTATTTCTACGCCGACTGTGTTGTTGCTGTTGTATGTGGCAAAACTTAACTTATTTAATAACCGCAAATAAATGAACAAAGTTTGTACTTAAGCGCCGCCGCGCTCGTCGGCCTCCAACGGTTTGGGGTTTGAGCAACAACCTTCGGCTGTCGGCGCTGTGGCAGAAGGCTGCCGCGTCGTATGAAAGAGGAAGTGTTGTTGCGCTCGCGTAAGCGGCAGCGCAGTGGTCGCGTTGGGGTTTGTGGCAATATTGAGACAGGAAAAGGCCATAAATGATACAATGCCAGCAATTGAATTGATTCGAACGCCGCGTACATTTGTATATGTGCTTGTGTGTGTGCGAATGCGGTATAAACTATAACAGCCGCGTCATTATGTACAGATTTATGTACAACGGTTGCGTCATTGTTGCTGTTGCTGTTATTGCAGTAAAGCTATTAAGTTATAGTCGATATTATAAGGTAACGAACTCGGAAAGACCTAGCCTTTGAATATAATGCCACAAAGTTAAAGAAAAATGTTGTATTGTTTTCTTAGAGGGTGTGAGTGTTCTAAGTGTGCTTCGAAGAGCTCCTCGAGTAATCTTTCAAACACTTACTATATGCAAAAAACTTATTCGAAATCATCATTAGGCTGTTTTGTGATTTCATAAATCAGTTGAGAATTACATGTCATGTCTGCTTAACGAATAAAATTATATGCTGAAATTGCTCAAATGAATATCATGCCGAGAAATAGTCACAACAGTAAAGATTTGGACTTCGAAGTTTATAAGAGTCTGGAAATAGAGTTAAAATGCGCCATATTACTGTCCACATCGAACAGTTTCAGCTACGAGGTCTGAGACTTAATTCTGATACCAGGAACTCTTGCGAGTTCACTTCAATCTGCTCATGCAGACTGGCCCTCTAGGAGTCGCTGCTTGGAGGATTTGTGGTAAAAGCGAAATGCCGGGACAAGAACTGAAACTTTGCTCGGTTAGATAGTGCCAGATGCTAACTGCGGGTGAACCCAAGAGAGGCAGAGGTTTTAGAAGCCACTCGAATCGAATGTGGATTCAGATGTGTCCATTCCACACTGAAAATGTCAGGCGCTGATCAACGCATTGATTTAGTCCGCTGTGCTTTGAGCGCTGTGCGGAAAGTCTGTCGTCAGCAGGTACCCAGTTAAGCACATCGGACGTTGTCCACATCGAAGTTCAATCCATAAGATTGAGTTCCTATTACCAATTTCAAAACAAAACGTACTTAGAGGTAAAATCTTTCCAAAAACCTGTTAGGTTCCACAGATTTGCGGCGGGAACACACTTAGACTGTTATTTACAGTCATTTGTGTAGCCAGACGAAAAAAAACTCCTGTTTTTGTCTTTAATCTTACTGCATGAATCCGAATGGTACAGTGTTCAGTTAGAACTACTACAATTACTGAAAAGTGAACATTACTGAGACTGAATAGTTCACTGGACCAGGACTATTCTGGACCAGAAGAGGACCTTGCGAAAGGGCTGGCTGGTGGTAGTCGACCGCACGCTTGCTGATTTGGTCTGAGTCCCTCGTTCACATTCCGCGGTTATTGAGACTGAAGTACCTATCCTAGAAGCTCATCAGCAAATCCACTGTGGTCAGGCAAACCAGTCTAATCATACAACAACTCGATGCTAGAGCTAAGGAGTCTAGACATACCTTCATTAGCATTGAACGAGCTTTAATCCCACTGGTACCGCTTGTCCGTTGTGATGCCGATAACTCCTAGGTATGGATGAAAAGTACCTCGCATATATCCACAACGTTTATATGCTGCCCGCAAATTTATTGACGGCGGGGCGACTAATATAAATTCCAGTCGATTCGCCGGGTTCGTAGAAATTACCAAGCGATCGGGACGATTCACTACTAGGTCTAGCGAAAGGCGGACGGCGGAGGAGGGAGTATCTAGATGTTTCCACCTGATCAGCGGCTCCGACAACTGATGAGACCCAGATCGCTTCATTATCTTTGTAGCCTCAAAGGTGCGAGGTGCCAATGGGACAGTGTCCGGTTGGGACGCCTATCATGTGGCGATAATGAGCCTTGCCGACAGTTCGAAGTGCAATTTTACGTTTCCACACTGAGGCCAAAAAGAGCTTTTGGAATCTCGCAAAGGTGTTGATTACTGGCCAAAACTCCGCGCTTCGCTGACCTCGCGCGGCTACGCACGAAAGCCAGCGTCCGCTTCTCTGAGCTCCAATTTCTGGCCCGATTCCGCTGGCTGGCCAGAGCACCCAGAAGGTTTACGTATGGATCGGATAACGGTTTGCATGCTGGGGTGAAGAACTTGTGAGCTAGCCTTTCACCGCTCGGGAGACTTTTTCGCGGCCATTTGCTGTGCTTTGGGAGGCTCACGGTATGAGGCGCAGATCGTTTAAGTTAAGCCAGCTGGGCAAATCAACAGTGGCTGACCATCTCATAGACTTGGTAATGGAACTCCATCTTGTAGCGCAAATGACCGAACTGGTATATGCGTGGCTCATTAGTCTAGCAGACTAACCTAAATTACCGGTCTTTCCAAATTCAGTCGAGCCTCAGTCTCAGTCAATTGTGTACGTGTTGTGCTACATGTAACAATATAATCTCAAAAATTAAGCGAGTTATGGTCATATTTGTAAAGAGTGGTTGGTAATTGCATTACCTAGAGGTGTCCACTTCATGCTATGTTGAATTGCGCTACAGCGTGCTTCATTATCCGCAATACATTTAAATTGCCGACACTTTAACTCGAATTTCGGATCTTTCGTAGCATAACACGGTACCGTATGTCACCTTTTATGGTAAATAACCATTTCTGGTTTCTCAAAGACCTTGACTAACTCCGCTTGGGAACTCTCCATCGTAGATACGTCAAAAAATTGAGGAAGTTATAACCGTTAAAATGAGCTTAATGACTAAACATAAATTATAATTTTTGGTAATTTGCTCGAAACGAAATGAGCCATACTTGTAGGTTGTGTTATTGTCTGCAGATATATAGTTCTAAATCCATTAAGACTGGTTAACGTTTTTGGTTAGTGCTTTAGATAAAAAATTTGAACTGTGCTGCTACTTCTTGTAGAGTAATACATAGAAGAGTCATTTGTCTAATGATGTCGGGAGAACAAAATAAGAGTCCACATACAAAGAGCGAGGCTGCGGTGAAAGCGCGATTTGTAAGAAAAATTAACGTGGAAGCAAAAAAGTGGGCATAAACAAATGTGTTAGCGATTGCAGACAACTACAACAAAGGACAAAACTGAGTAATGCTTCAGCTACTGTGCGGTGAAAGTGTACTTGCTCGCATCACGGTTCAAGAACCATAGCGACGGCGATTTAAGCCACAAAAAGGTCGACTCGTCTAACTGGAATTTCAAATGATTTTTTTGTGTATAAAATTTAAAAACTTAAAAATAAATTTGTACAAAATATAGACTGAAATAACAGTTAACAAAAGAAGAACAAATAAGAAGAAATTAGCAAACGAAAAATGCTAAATCAACAAAGATTCATAATGTGGACCGCAGCAGCTGCGGCGGAACGCTGTTGTCAGCAGCAAACGGACAGGTGGCAGCCATAAAAGTAGGCAATTGCAATTACAATTAAAATTAGCAACAAACCGTAAGCAAATGAGCCGCATGACAACAACATAACAACGCTAAATAACTACTGAAGCAATGGTATTCGGGTGATCTTTGAAACTGGGCGGGTAACAAGTGCCGCCATTATTACGCAAACAAACGCTTGCCGCTTTGACAAACTTGTTGGTGGCAAGTATAGTGGCTGATAGCAGCAACAACGCGGCAGTAAAGCAGCAAAAAGCGCAAGTCAAGTGTCATTGCTGAGGTGAGCAAATTTAAGCAGTAAAATATTTGAGACAAAAATTTAAAAATTAAAGAAAAAACTAAACGCTAAAAGGGATGACAACAACAGCAACATACACACAAGTCGCTGGCAAGACAAACACCAAACAATTGCTAACAAATGAGTAAGCAACCACAAAAGATATGACTGAGCACAGCAAATGGCAGCAGCGACCGCAGGAAGCACACAAAAACAAGCAAACAATGACAATAAGGCGGCGCATATATAGCCTCGAGACCAACAACAATGGTGGGTTGTAGCAAAAAATGGCACAAAGACACATAAGTCATAAGACGCATAAGACTTAAAGTGTCTTTAAAAACATACAATAAGTGAATAACAAGCAGCAACAACAAAAAATGGCCAAGAATGCCAACAGCAATGACAGAAAATATTTGCTGATATTGAAAACAAAAATAATAATGAATGAATATCATTTAAAAATGAGCAATTTTAGCAGAAAAGTAGCATACTAAATAAATTACTGTGGCGAGTTGGACACACGCACACCTGTTTGAACAGCCTTGACGCGGTTCAAGCACCCTGTTTCACAAGAAGTGCGCACAGCAACATTGCGCCACTTGTAATTAGACCCAGCCAAACTAAATGAAGCACAAAGTAATAAAAAAAAACATAAACAAAAAACACTGTTAACATAGCTGGCACTGAAGCTATAATACCCTTCAGAAATAAAGAAGTTTTAAGGCAGTCCGAATTTTCGGGTAAACTGTACCGTAGCTTTGGGCAATAATCCATACCAAATTTCGTGAAGATATGTCGGCAAATAAAAAAGTTTTTCATACCAAGACTTGATTTCGATCATTCAGTTTATATGGCCACCATATGCTATAGTGGTCCGATCTGAAAATTTTTTTGGGATATCGTAGCGATTCCTTTGAAAATAATCTCTTCCAAATAGGGTCAAGGTATCTCGTCAAATAAAAAAGTTTTCCATACAAGCACTTGATTCCGATCGTTCAGTTTGTATGGCAGCCATATGCTATGATAGTCCGATTTTAACAATTTCTTCGGAGATTGTACCGGTGTCTTAGGTAATAATCCATGCAAAATTTCGTGAAGATAACTCGTCAAATAAATAAGTTTGCCATATAAACACTTGATTCCGACCGTTCAGTTTGTATGGCAGCCAAACGCTATGGTAGTCCGATCAGTACGATTTCTTTGGACACGATACCGCGGTCTTGGGCAATAATACATATCAAATTTCGTGACGATATCTCGTCAAATAAAAGAAAAATTAACTCAATATGCCCCGTTCAGGGTATAAAACCGAAAAAAACAATAAAAACAAATGAGCAGCCTTAAACAAAAAGCGGACACTTGAACATGAGCACCTCGTAGTACTTGTTTGCATTTATTTATTTTTTTAATTCATTATTATTTTTGCTACTCCAATACGCCTGCACAATCAGCAGAAAGCGCGATGCATAACAATAATCAGCAGCATCAGCTGCAGCAACGCCATTAGCCCGTCAGTGCGGCAGCACTTTGGGGGCAGTCAACTTTAATTGAATTACCAGGCCGCCGCTAGGTGCGGTTGCCACACAATTGCCTGCACATAAACACACACACGCGCGCATTGCCGCATTGACCGCTTTAAGGCGCGCGCATGTGCTTGTTTGTGCGTGTGCACGTAGTTGCCACATTGTAAGTATGTGGTTCAATGCCTTGACTTTGCAATTTAAGCGCAGTTAAAAGTTCAAAGCAACGTTAAGTGAATGAATGAATGAACTCTCGCATTACAACTGTCCCATGAGTGAGTATAACGGTGTCTGCGTGGACGCGCCGCGCCGCTCATTTGCTATTGAGGTGGACAAATGATGCTGCAACACACAGCCAGCCGTTTGACAATTTATTCAACTACATTCATAACTGTCAAAAAATGCGACGACGAAAAAACAACGGTGTCGAGTGCAGGTCAAGAAAACTGAAGACAAAAGTTGATGAGCTCAACTGAAATATGATGCAATACTTTTGAAGCGCTTTTAAGCACGTACAGAGCGGCGATGACGCTGAGTGTTTCGTGAAATCTGAATGTGAAACGGCTAGAATTTTTGGAATTTTTGTAAGGCAAGATGGTTGACTTGGCATAGCAAGCATTTCAGACAAGTGTTGGGAAAGTTTTCAAAATTTTCAAAATATGATCTGGACAACAAAAGAAAAAATAACTATAAATGTTGCACTGAAGCTATAAACAAATTTCAGTTGCACTGAAGCTATAAACAAAAAAGTTTTCATACAAAAACTTGATTCTGAAAAGATTTAAGAGGCGACATTTCATCCAGAAAAAACAAGGGTTTGGTGTGGTTTGTGGGCCGGTGGAATCAACGGACCATATTTCTTCAAAAATGCCGGTGAGAACATAACCGTCAATTGCCACCGTTACCGCGCCATGATAATGACAATTTGATGTCTGAAATTGAATCTCGTGATCATGGCGACATTTGGTTTCAACAAGACGGCGCCACTTCCCACACATCGCATCACTCAATAGATTTATTGAGAGAACACTTTGGTAAGCAGTTAATTTCACGTTTTGGGCCGGTCGATTGGTCACTAATATCGTGTGATATCACACCGTTAGACTTTTACCTTTGAGGATATGTAAAGTCTAAAGTCTATGCGAAACATCTCGTTCTGATGCAAGCCTTGGAGCAAAACTCACGCGTGTCCAGTTACCAGTCGAAATGACCGAACGAGTCATTGAAAATTCGACTCAACGGATGGACCATCTGAGACGTAGACGCGGCCAACATTTGAAAGATATAATCATCAAAAAATAAATGCCAAATAATCTTCTTTTGAATGATAATAAACATTCCCCATTGAATTTGAAGTCTCTGTGTTTTTTCTTTAAAAAAATAGGCAACCTCGAAATGAATCACACTTTATATATATTTTATAGAGTCTTCCGCGTCTCCTCCTGGGTGTTACAAACTTTGGCGCAAACTTAATAGAGCTTGTTCAGGGTAAAAAAGTGCTGTAGAATTTAGAAATTACATGCAGCGTCATGTAAAACTTTGACAACCCCAGTGTCCAAAGATGCCTATATTCAGCCTACTTGTTTCAACAATAGAGTCCACAGAAACTGTAGAAATGGTAGCGCCGAAGGATTGAGAAAGCTGACTGAGGCAATAGAACACACATTAGGTAGCTCAGTTAATGACAGTTGGAGCTCGTAGAGCGCTACGGAGTCGAAAGACCTTGCAGCGCTAACTCATCCAGATATACAACTTCAAACCTTCCTCAAATAATCTCAATTCCTAAAATATCGACTCTTGACTCCATTGTATATAATGTACTCTAAAGTCATCGAAAAGCAATCGTTTTGAGCATGGATTGAGAAACTTACTCAAATTACTGAGGGTTCCGCATAGTGCCTTGTACAAGTACTTAAAAATTAAATGAAAATCATGTGTAAAAACTTACGCTACAAGTCCGCCCAGAAAGGCGACCGGACCGCCGCCGATGAGCCGTATCTTCCGATGACATGAATCGAACAGTGATGTTCGCGTCGGAGCCTGTGTTGTTGGCGACATAGTAACGACCGAAGTGGCCGACGCTGCGCTGGAGGCGTTCGAGTTGGTGCTGGAGATCGCTGTGCTCTGTGTGCTGCAGCTGATATTGCTCGCGTTGCCAACACTGGCCGCCGAGGCAGAAGCGGTAAGCGGCGTGCTGGAGAAGGCCGAGTGATTTGACGAAGCCGTCGAGGAGGCGTTTGATGATGACGACGATGATTTTACCAGCGCTGTGCCGTTGCCTTGCGTCAACGTAGCGATTTCCGTCTTCAAATAGTTATTATTGTTGTTGTTGTTGTGTTGGTTGCCGCAGCAAAAGTGATAGTTGTTGCCGCTGCTACAGTCAGCTGACTGGTCGAACTGTTGGCCCTGCACTGTGGCGGCAGCGACCGTTGCTGGCGCATAAACGTGTTCCACCACAGCGTTGGCGATCAGACCGTTCTTTGTGCGTGTGCTCGTTGAATTGGTTGTTGCTGTTGTTGTGGTGGTGGTTGTTTTCGATTTTTTGATACGCTTAAACGAAATAAACGGTGTCGATGACAAGAGGCTGCGTGCGGCCGAAATCGGTGTGCTAGCCGCCGGTGCTGTGTTTGTAGTTATTGTTGCGTTCGCTAAGTGCTCTTTCGCAGCCGAGGATGATGATGTAGTGATTTTCATGCCCTTCGCTTGAAATCGATAGCCAGTCGTTTGTTTCTGTTGTTCTTGTTGTTGCTCCTGCCGATCATTAAAGAATTTGTTAGACGTTTGCTTTTGCTGTTGTTGTTGTTGGTGATATTGCACCGCAGTTGCCGCTGCGGCTGCTGCCGCCGCACAACTGCTCGCCTTCACACCGACGGCTGGGGAGCCGTTCGCCGCGCCAGCGCCGTTGGTAGTCGCGCCGACGTGGAACTTCTGTAGCAATGGACTCGTCGTATTCGTACTCAGTTCCACGATGTGTGTGGGCGTTCTCAACATAATTTCGAAGGTTTAGTGGCACCTCGCCAAGAGGTTAGTTCAAGTTGGTTTTGGTTTCGGTTTGGCTGTTGGAGTTTCAGGTTGTCAATAGGATCACAAGGCTTGTGTAGCCGGTGCGCAGGTCAACGCTGTGGAAACCCGCTCGTTCAATAATTGCTGCTTCGCTTTTATTATGTGTTTCGTTGTTATTGTTATTATTTCACTTCACTGCGTAGTTTTGTTTGATTTTCTGACGAATGTTTACTTTGTTGCGCATTTCCCTTTCACAACTTATTTTCTTCTTTACTTTTGTTATTAATTATTTTTGGTGTGGTCTTTATTGTTGTTTTGTTTATATACGTGTGCTTGTTGTTGTTGGTTTATTTCACAGTATAATTGGTATTTCTCCCACTATATTGTTATAGTTTGTTCGGCGTATGTTTCTTGGAAATCTTTCAGAAATTTTCAAAACAAAATAAAGCACTAAAGTGGAAAAATTTACGAAAAATTAGTTTGTGAGCAACAAGCCGCCGTCTGGGTCAACAGATCCTTGCCCATTCAGTAGTTGAATTGCCGAGCAAAGCGTTTGCTTCAGATGTACAAGCGTCAGGTCCAGTCCACTCAGACTGATCCATAAATGCAATGACCTCAGCACTTCCTTCCGCAGACCGGGCATTGACCAAGCGCAATACTGGAGGTCAGCTAAGCAACAATTATACTAATTTCATTATTTATGTTTCGTATTTTGAATTATTGTATGAGCCATTGTACCCTCCATAGCCTTGCGTTTGTTTATGGTCCAAAGCGTGTGATTCTTTATGCTTTTTTGTGGTACACTAGGTACCGAGCATTTGCATTAATGCGGTATTTACGCATATCATTAGCAGTAACTGCGGTTAATTTGTATTAAACACACACATACGAAGACTCAGAACCATACCACCCACATGTAACGAAATCACAAGCAAAACAATAATAATAAAAAGAATAAATTCGGTAAAATTCACAACGAAACATAAGCTTAGCTGAGAAATCATGAAAGCTGAGCTTTGTGTGAAAATATTAAGTCAAAAAAATTAGCACACAAATATTTGTGAATTAGTATCTAAAGACTATGAAGAGCTACCAAAAATGATTTTGATTGACTAAAAGCCCAATTTGAAGTTTTCGAAAGCTTTTTCTAGCCTTGAACAGGTGTCAATTCTAACGAAAAAGTTTGGTACTCAATAAACATATAAAAATCTCGGCATGAAAATATTCTTTGTCGACTGAAAGCTCAATTGAAAGCTTGCGAGAGCTTTTTTCTAACTATGAATGGATTTTCGCGCAAATAATGAGAGTAAATAAATATATAGCTATAACGTATTTGTGATTGAACATCTAAAGCTATGAGGACTTTTCAGAAATTATTTGCTGTCGGTTGAAATTTCAATTTAAAGCTTCGAAAACTTTTTCTAACTGTAAATGGATTTTGGCGCATACTTTAGTAGCGAAAATGACAATTTTAACAAAAAAACTTGCAGCTTGCAAAAAAATAATGAGATGGAAACACAAAAGCTTTAAAAACAGATGCGCTTTCACGTGGACGTTGCTTTACAATACACTTGATAAATTTATAGATATATTGAATGAGATCCAATATGGGTTTGGTCGACTGCAAGCTCAATTTAAGTCCAAAATTGTTTCGCTAGACTGAAAGCTCAAAATAAAGCTTTTGAGAGCTTTTATTTTTAATGTGTGGATTTTCGCGAATATTTTAAAGGCGAAAATGCAAACAAAAAAGCTTGCAGCTAATAATTTGCTGGAAAGAAAAATAATAATAAGGTCAAAGCACAAAAGCTTCCAAAAACGGATGTTCCTTCTCTTGAATGCTGATTTTTAATGGACTTTATAGCTATATAGCTATTAAGTATTTTTGCATCAGAATCTGCGCCTACGATAAGCTGACTAAAAACTCAATTTAGAGCTTTCGAAAGTCTTCTAACTTTGAGTGGATTTTTATTGACGAAAATGCTAATTATAACAAAAATGTTGGAGCTCAATGTTCAAGAATTTGATGTAGATGTAAAAAATGCTACGGAAAAAGTCCAAAAGCTTCTAAAAACCAATGCGATTTCTTGAGGCTATTGAGCAACAGAGTACATTAGAAACACATAGCTTTAAAGCTAATTGGAATGCTCACCTATTTACATTTGTTTTAGCGATGAAACCACATTGAAAGCTTAAAGCTTTGAGTAAATATAAGAAACAAAAAAAAATATTAAAAAATTTAGCATAAAATAATATTTTAAATTAAAGCAAAACCACATATTTTCCGCCTCAGAACTGAACCCGCTTGTTGCCTAGCGAGCTAGAGATTTATTTGTTGCTAAATTATAAAGCATAAACCGTTTTTACCCAATTATTATTAGTACTTTCATATTTAGTTGAGTTTTTGGGCAACAAGATACGCTTGGTATTTATATTTTTATTTTATTTTTTTTTGTTGGTGGCGATTAAGCAAACTATATGACCAGCGCGCAAAGACAAACCGGAACCAAACTGAAACAAGGGACTTTATGACTAAGCCACTAATGAGCCAGCCACATGTGTTGCTCAGCGACTCAGTAACTTTTTTGATTTTTTTATTTTTTCGATATTTTTCTTTATATTTTTTTTTCGATTTTTTTTATTTTTTTCGTTTTTTTTTAATTTTTTTCGGTTTTTTTTACTAAAGCGTTAAACACGTTTGATCGCACCACTTTGATTTATGTGTGACCATTTGAAAGCAATCAGACACATTCGCACGAAATTAACGTCACATTAAATCGCACCATATTGGCGAAATTGATTAGCATTAAACATATGAAATGGGTGATTTCGCGCAGCCGACGCGCGACGTGCGCCAGCGATCGCTCCCCTTATGGATGGCATGGTATTATGGAAATTTTCGCATATTACAACAACGAACTTGATAAAAAAAATGTGTGAAAACCACAGCGACCAATAGTAAAAAGCAACGCAAACTAAAACACACACACACGCATATTTGTGAAACAGCTGTTGCCCGATCTCTGACCAACATCGCGCTATCAGCAGCGGCGGCGTAGCGGCGACCTCGACGTTAGCGTCAGCGTCACACAAATATTTGCGGTCGGTTCGAGCTGCTGATAAGCATAAGTCCGGCTATGCGCTTAGCTGCCACAAGTGGTGTGTGTGTATGTAGAATATCGGTGTACTTTTCACGCTTAATCTATAAACCGAGTAGTACTCGCCTGATTTGTTGCGTTTGCTTTTGTTTTTGTCATAAAAGTGATACGAGTTTACATGTAAATAAGTGTAAGATTACATACGGACTACATGTGTAAGCGCTTGAGCACACACATGCTTCGAACATACGTGCGACAGTGGACAGCGGCCGTCTGTCCAAGCACTGACTGACGCATCAACTTCGCATGCGAAACCGTGGACGCGCGTAGACCAGCGACGACACTGCTGAAACATACGGACACGGCCGCTAAGCTGATAAAGGGCCTTGAAGTCGCCTCGCCGTGCCAGCCGAAACCAATGTAGCCGGCGCTACAACAACAAAACTCACAAAACAGACGATTCTGTATGGTATAGATAAAGTAAGCTGAACTTTCAAGGCGAAGTAAGCAGTAAATACTCTACTTACTTACTACAATGTAATTATAGTGTATTTACTTAGAGGTCACTTTATTAGTGGCTATGGAAATATTAAGCCTCGAAATTAGAACAATCACGTACCACTAATGGTCGGTCAGTTACTAATTTGTACACTCAATGATTCACGTCATTAAGTCGGCGTCGCCTTCGTTATGAGGAGACAACATACATATATGTAAATGTTTCTGGTATTTTAGTGTCAATGGTTTGGAGGCAACTAATACAGTTAATTATATACATTGTAACGAATACGTATTATACATATATTTAGAGTGCCTTAAATTGTAATGTTTCAAAATTAGAACTACTCGATTTTTAACTGACCTTTCGGCAAAGTTTTGACTGTAAAATCAAGCATTAAATAAAAATGAAATGTAGGTTTCAAATTTCGTTCCCTTTAAAAACAACAGCTTGTAGTTCTCACCAGGCTTATAAATAAAAGTTCACATATAGGTAGAAGGACTAAAAAAAGTAAAACAAAACGAATTCTAATGGTTGAGAAATTGGAAATAAGTTTGCGGAGCTCCACGTAGTTATACGCACAGGAAATGGATCCGTAATTGTAATACCTACGGGTGACCCAAGTACAAGAACTGAAATCTCTCGACCTTCCCAAGCGACGTCACTTGTCTTTATACGCTTTTGGAAAGCTGCAAGAAGATATGACGTTTTCGAAAGAAATTTTGTTTAGCGACAAAGCCCATTTCTGGGACAAAGAGCAACCTGAAGAGATTCGAGACTGTCATTTCATCAAGAAAACAACGTAACTGTAATATCTATAAATATTGTCACAAAAAGTAGCTTCGTAAGCGAAAGAGTTGATAAAATTCATGCCACCATATGAGCTCCCTCAAGTAAATGCAGCTGCCAGATTTCTACGCGACTTAAGTTATTTCCATTGTTGACAAGGCAGAGTAAGAAGAAGGTTTGGGATATGCGCATTAATAATAGAATAAATTTGGTAAAATTCACCACGAAGCATAAGCTTCGCTAGAAAATCAGGAAAGCTGAGCTGTGTGAGAAAACAAGTAGTTAAAGAAATAAAAATCTTCGTAGGAAACATTTATGAATCAGAATCTACGTCGAAGACGAAAAATAAAAAACTGCCGTGGTCGACCGAAAGCTTAATTTAATGATTTGGAAAGCTTTTTGCCAACTTAGAAACCGAACTTTAGATTTTCGGGTATATTTTAGAGTCTAAAATGCCAATTTTAAGCAAAAGTTTGGTGCTCAATAAATGAAAATATTCGCGAATAAATATTTGTGAGTCAGAATCTACGTTTAAGATGAGAGAATAAAAAGTAAAGAACAAGCATCAGAATCTACGATGACAGGTCAGAAATAGTCGTGGTTGACTCAAAGCTCAATTAAAAGCTTTCAAGAGCTTTTTTCAACCATGCATGAATTTTCATGTGTATTTTAGTGACGAAAATGACAATTCTAACAAATTATGTGGTGCGTTCGACAATGTGATGTTAATAAAAAAATATTACAAAGCAAAGCAAAAACGTTTCGTAGAAATCGACAAAACTTGGTAGTATTAAAGATAGCGGTTATAATACTTTAATGAGCAGTTAGCCTACGCTCTTGAACGAATTCAACTCGCTAACTTTGTCGTTGCTTTTACATGTAATTTTTTTGACAGGAGAGCAGCGCATACAGATAAATGTCGAATCAAAGACAGTCACTATAAAACAATTTAGATCATCACTTTCGTTCAACATTTTTTTGAAAAATTCTTGGAAAAGAATTTTTAAAATTCACAGAATTCACAATAATTTTTATTTATTTTCTACACTACTCACTTCAAAGAACAATGAGTAATGTACACAAGTCGTCATATCCTAAGCATTTTCGCGCTTAATTCACTTTCTTACTTTGATAAACTCATAAAATTGACAAAAATCACAGAAATCACACCATTTCTCCACTGCAGCAATGACTCAAACCGAAATACTATGAAATAAATAATGAGCATAATAATTATTGCATTACACAAATGTGTCGTGCAAAAACGACGATTACGAGCGCGATGAGTCGCATGACCGTGCTGTCGATGCGCCAAAGGCAGTCACGAACAAAAGCGGACAAAACCAATGCGCGTGGAGGCAGCGGGAGCCGCAGCAAGCCGCGTGGCTGCTGGTTCGGAGCTAAGCCGGGCAAACAGCGCACGACTCTCCTTCCTGGGCATTTTAGATTAATTTGAATTGAAAAGTTGCGCAACCTTCAAAGAATCTTAGCAACAAAGTGCAGCAAAGTAATAATACAAAATGCAAGAGCATAGAATGGAGGTCGAATTTTAGTTAGTGTCGAGGCGCGGAGAAAGTATTTGTTCGGGCTGCTAGGGGAGAGCACGCTCAAACCTACAGAGAGAGCTACACATGTATTGGTTCGTTGGTTGATTATGTGCGGCAAAGTTCAAGTGCAAGTGGAATTTTCTATTAGTAGACATACAAGTTCCATGGTTAGAAATTTTGGCAAAGTTTCAAGAAAAAATTGAAAGAAAATATAATCGAAGGCAAAAGAAAAATAATCAAATAAAGCATGAAAGTGTTGCGGCACAGCAGCTGGCGCAGCGCTGTGGCTGCAGCCTGCAGGTACGAGAATAATTTGGCTATAATGTAAACCAACGGCATGCGCGTTATGTACTAAAGCGGTATATACGTGTATACAGGGAAGCGCAGTATTTCCCGCTGGCGCGTGCTTTCAATGCGAACAGAAATGTTGGCGTCGCAACAGCGGCAAACGCTTGCAACTCTTTGCTTATACATATGTACATACGTATATATAGTTATATGTATATATATACTTAACTATATATACATATATATTTAACTATTTCTCTATAAATCCGCAATTATATATTATATTTAGTACTCGTTCGTACCGCGTTTTGCTCAATTATAGCGGCTGTTCGTTTATACCGCTAGTAACCGCACGCGCACTTAAGCACAACAACACACCTGAGTTTGCAGACACAGTCTTCAATTGGTGTTCGCGCTAATTGTGCGCCTAAGAATAAACAAATATTTATTTATTTATCTGCTAATGGCTTTGGCGTAAGCGTTTCCGGCGCACAAATATTATTTAAGTGTTGCAAATTTATTTTTAAATTTCTCTAGTATTTATTATCATTAGTTTTCTGCGTTGTAACGGTATACAAAGCAAAAACAAAAACAAAATCATTAACTTCGGTTGCAAAGAAACTAAAATACCCTTCACAAATACAAAAGATTTCATACAAGAACTTGATTTTGATCGTTCAGTTTGTATGGCAGCCATATGATATAGTCGTTCGGTCTGTAAGATTTCTTCAGATGTTGTAAGGTTGGCTTAGAAAATAATTTGTGACAAATTTCGTAAATATATCAGCTCAAATAAAAAAGTTTTTCATACAAGGAATGGTTTTTTATCACTCAGTTTGTATGGCAGCTATATAATATAGTGGTCCGATTTGGAAAATTTCTTTATATATTGTAGCATTGGGTAAGAAAATAATAGTGGTCCGATATCGGCGATTCCAACATAAGAGCAGCCTTTTAGAGAGAAATGAATGTGTGCGAAATTTCATGAGCGATATTTCAAAAACAGCGGGACTAGTACGCACTAAAGGATGGGCATGGTTAAACCGACGCGGCTCGCCATGTTGATCATGTAAATATATGTACATATGGTGGTAATATAAGGTCTTACAAACTTCATATCAAACTTAATACACCCTGTGCAGGGTATATCAATTGAGTAATGTTTCAAAAACCTGTCTAATCGCTGCTAAGTACGCTTCTCCCCGCCTATGGATACAGCAAAGCCTTTTTCGAAAATCACTTTGAATAGAAAGGCAAATCACTGTGAATAGAAAGGCAAATACCCCACTTCGTATAAAAATAAATAAAGAAAGAAGAATAAGAAGTGTATGCAAAAGTTAAACCATATGCGCATAACATATGTTGTCGAGATGAATATCGCTGATTGTCGGCGTTGCCGCGTAAGTTTAATTAGCTGTGACAAATGTGCCGCGCGCACAAAGCGCCGTACTGTTTCCGCGGGATGACGCGGCAAATCCCGATAAATCTAACCCAACGTCTTTGTCTAATTACACCGCGAGCATTCTTAAGCGATACGCTTGCGCGCCTAAGTGATATTATCTAGATGACTACACGGAAAAAAGTTAAAAGTACAAAAAATAATAAGAAAAAAGATTAAAAATATTAAAAGAATTTAAAAAAATTTAAAAATTTAAAAAAATATAAAACTTAAAAAAAATTAGAAAATAAAAAAAAACATATTAAAAAGCATATTAAAAAAATAAAAACTATTAATAAAAAAATATTAAAAAAATATAAAATATTAAAAAAAAAATAAAAAAATATTTAAGAAATGAAAAAAAGTATAAAACAACATAAAACAAATTAAAAATGCAAAAAATAAAAATAAAATTTAAAAAAAATAAACATAACAAAAATTTAAAAATTTTAAAACAAAATAAATATATATAAAAACGTCATTAAAATAATTAAAAAAATAAAAACATATAAAACAAATTAATAAAAAATGTAAAAAAATTATTAAAAGAATTAAAAAGAGAAAACAATTAATTAATAAAAATG